>NC_068939.1:119163103-119508390 GCF_016801865.2 Culex pipiens pallens
AGTGGCCGAAGTTTTCGGGAGATTCGAACCCGATTCCGGTGTCTGATTATTTGCGTCAAATATACATGCTGTCTGAGTCGTACGCCATATCGAAACAAGACCTACGGATGCACGCGCACATCCTGTTCAAGGACTCAGCGTACACGTGGTACACGACGTACCATGATCGCTTCGATTGTTGGAATACTTTGGAGCACTACTTGAGACTGAGATATGACAACCCCAATCAGGACAGCATTATAAAGTTCGAATTGCACAACCGTAAGCAGCGTCCGAATGAGAAGTTTAGCGCGTTCTTGACTGACCTGGAATTTTTGGCTCAACGATTGACATACCGCGTGCCGGAGAAAGAAATCTTCGAGCTGGCGAAGGCGAATATGAAGTTGAGTTATCAACGCCGTCTCGTCTTGGTCACAATTGAGTCACTGGATCACCTGTCTAATCTATGCTCTAGAATGGACGCGCTGGAGGCCAGTCTCAACAAATCGACCGTACATCAGATTGACTTGGAGGAAGGTTGTCTGGAGGACGAGCACGACCCTGAGCTCGTGTACGCACTTCAGGGACGTCAGGGAAAGTTTGTCCGATCGAAGAAGGAGAACCAGCCAGGATCGGCGGAGCAGCGCATGGAATCCGTGATGTGTTGGAATTGTCGTGGAACAGGTCACATGTGGCGGGAATGTGATAAAAGGAAAGCAGTCTTTTGTCACATTTGTGGTTATGATGGGACAACCGCTGCGCGTTGCCCAAGTCGTCACCAACTTCGAGCTGCGGAAGAGGATGAAGATCAAAAAAACGAATAGAAGAGGAACGCTTCGGGAATCGAGCTTCCTCATGCCACCCCGCGCAGATTCCGACATCAACATACTCTTATTTTGATCGAATTCATCAGATCGAAACCACTGTGCATCGCTGCCCACACATCAAGGTACGGGTTCTTTCAGAAGAAGTAGAAGGTCTTGCCGATACGGGTGCCAGCTTATCGATAATTAGTGCTGTTGACCTGATTAACAAACTCGGTTTGCTGATTCATCCTGCGAATTTGCGCATCTCAACTGCTGATGGAACATCGTACAGCTGTCTCGGCTACGTAAACCTGCCGATCTCCTTTAAAGACACCACTCACGTGTTGAAAACTATCGTTGTTCCGGAAGTGAAGAAGGATCTGATCCTGGGCATCGATTTTTTGAACAAATTTGGATTTCAATTGCTGGCACCAAACACCGGAGATCCTGTAACGGAAGGTTGTGTTAATAGTCTTGATTTTGCTTTGGTAGAGGATTACTTTGGCGATGAGGAGGAGAAAATTTGCTTTCAACTCCAACCTACATCCGAACAAATCGAAGTCTCGGAGGAGAAGATAGAAATCGACGAAAGTTTGGAGATTCCCACGGTTGAAATTCCGGAAAACATTTTGATTCAGCCCAGCGACATTGAAACGGAGCACCAGCTAACGGACGAGGAACGGACTAAATTGTTCGAGGCTGTGCTTCAGCTTCCAGCGACTAAGGATGGGTCGTTAGGAAGGACCCACGTACTAAAACATGCTATAGAACTATTTCCGGATACCAAACCGAGGAGGATGGCGTCTTATCGGTGGTCCCCTGTGGTCGAGGAGGTCATTGATGCTGAGGTGGATCGGATGATGCGGTTAGGGGTCATCGAAGAGTGCCCCGGGGTCGTCGACTTTTTGAACCCACTTCTCCCGATCAAAAAGGCAAACGGAAAGTGGAGGATCTGCCTCGACAGTCGCAGATTGAACCAATGCACTCGCAAAGATGACTTTCCGTTCCCCAATATGATGGGAATTCTTCAACGAATTCAAAAATCAAAGTACTTCTCCGTCATTGACTTATCCGAATCCTACTACCAGGTCCCGCTGGAGCCGGAAGCCAAAGATAAGACCGCGTTCAGAACGAATAAAGGTCTGTTCCGCTTTGTGGTGATGCCGTTCGGTCTAATTAATGCACCTGCGACGATGACCAGGTTGATGGTGAAAGTATTGGGTCACGATCTCGAGCCGAGAGTTTACGTCTATTTAGATGACATCATCATTTTGTCTAACTCGTTCGAAGAACATCTGGAGCTGATTCGGGAAGTAGCCAGAAGATTGCAGCGTTCCGGTTTGACCATCAATGTGGCGAAAAGTCATTTTTGCCGTACGAAGATTCGATACCTTGGCTATGTCTTATCAGAGGACGGCTTGTCGATGGACGTGAGTAAAATTCAGCCGATTTTGGATTATCCTACTCCGAAAACGGTAAAAGATATCCGCCGGCTCTTGGGATTGGCTGGATTTTACCAGAAATTTATAAGAAATTACTCAGAAATAACCACGCCCATCACCAACTTGCTGAAGAAAGATCGTAATAAGTTCACGTGGAGTGAGGAAGCTGAGATCGCGCTAGGAAAACTCAAAAGTGCACTCGTTAGTGCTCCGATTCTCGCCAATCCCGACTTCCGGCTGCCATTCATCATCGAGACCGATAGTTCGGATTTGGCAATCGGTGCGGTTTTGGTGCAACTACAGGGCGATGAACGTAAGACGATCGCGTACTTTTCAAAAAAGCTCTCCAGTACGCAGCGTCGGTACAGCGCCACCGAGCGGGAGTGCCTGGCGGTACTCCTGGGTATTGAGCATTTCAAACACTTTGTTGAGGGATCGCAGTTTGTAGTTCAAACCGACGCGATGAGTTTGACATTCCTCCAAAGCATGTCTATCGAATCTAAATCTCCCCGCATCGCCAGGTGGGCACTTAAATTGGCAAAGTACGACATCTTACTCCAATACAAAAAGGGGTCGGAGAATATTCCAGCAGATGCTCTTTCGAGATCCATTTACACCATTGACAGCAAACTCTCGGATCCGTATGTCGTTCAACTGAAAGAAAGGATTGAACAAGAACCAGAACGTTACTCAGACTTCACAGTGCGGGACGGAAAGGTGTACAAATACGTAACGAACGCGACGGAAATGGAAGATCCAGCTTTCAGATGGAAGTATGTCGTACCCATGATCGAACGAAAACCGGTCATTAAGGAGATTCACGAAGAGGCACATCTGGGATTTGTCAAAGTCCTGGCCAAGGTACGAGAGCGATTTTACTGGCCGAGGATGGCCTCCGACATCAAACGCTTTTGTTCCAGTTGCGAGGTGTGTAAAGAATCCAAAATCCCGAATAGTAACGTACGACCTGTCTGTGGTCAACCGAAGGCCTGTACTCGTCCCTGGGAGATGATATCCATGGACTTTCTTGGTCCTTATCCGAGGTCCAAGAAAGGAAATGTCTGGCTACTTGTGGTGTGTGATTATTTTTCCAAATTCGTTATGGTTCAATGTTTACGCGCTGCCACTGCAAGTTCGGTTTGCCAATTCGTCGAAAATATCATCTTCAGCGTGTTCGGGGCGCCGTCAGTGTGCATCACGGATAACGCCAAAGTTTTCCATGCGGATCTCTTTCAAAAATTACTTCAAAAATACGAAGTGACCCACTGGAATCTTGCCGTATATCATCCCGCCCCAAACCCGACGGAACGGGTAAACCGGGTAATCGTGACGGCGATACGATGCTGTCTAAACCGCCAGATGGACCACCGGAAATGGGATGAATCAGTTCACCAAATTGCCAAAGCAATTCGTGCAAGTGTCCACGACAGTACGGGTTTCACACCGTTCTTCATCAATTTTGGACGGACGATGGTCAGTTCGGGTGCCGAATATGAAATGTTACGTGAATCGGAAGATCAGGGGCCAGTACAACGTTCGGAAGAGATGAAACAGCTGTTCGCCCTGGTACAGAAGAACCTGCTGAAGGCCTATCAACGATATTCAACCCCGTACAATCTGCGCGCCAATCAAAAGCACACGTTCAAGAAAGGAGAAGAAGTTTTTAAAAAGAACGTTCATCTGTCTGATAAAGATCGTAGTTTTGTAGGAAAATTTGGCAACAAGTTCCGGCGGGTGAGAATTCGAGATAAACTTGGAACGAACTGTTATGTCTTGGAAGAACTGAATGGTACCAGAATTCCCGGAAGTTACCACGGTTCGTTCCTAAAACGGGTTTAAATACTACAGCTATGTAGAGTGTAATTTCCGGATTATACTCTAACTAATTGGTGAAACTCCAACAAAAACATCTTCTGATAAAGAACGAACTCCGGGCGTTTGAGACGTCACATTGTTGTTTCCTCACGTCATGGGTGGATCTATTCATCCCTTCACAAGAACGAAGACATGTAGAGTGATTAATTCGCTCGGAAAAATCAAAAATCAATCAAAATTTCCGGTTTGAGATGTCACTAGTTGTGTTTCCTCACCATAACATTCACGGTTAAGTTAGAATCGATCCTTAAAATGCATTTTTTGAAATAGCCAGCTAAGACGAGAGGTTGCCCATCAGAGGTAAACAAAACACTTATCACTTCAGTTTCGAAAAATTTACAATAGTTTCCTTTTCCTTCATATCAATTTTTCAGTACATAGCTTACCAAACCTTTTTTCTTTGTTTAATTTAGAGTTCATCCATCAATTTTGGCCATAAAAATTAAAATATAGCTCAAATCATGCAGACAACGAAAACTAAATTCCCATTTTGTATCTTTTTCCTTTAGTTTTTGACAGTTCTTACGACGGCAGCCTTTCTGACGTTTAGTAGGGTTGTGCTTGTGCCTCAGAGATGCGATGTTTTTTTTTATTGCTGCATGGGCTAGAATTTGGCGTGAAAGATTGTATGCAAGTTTAGATTACTGAATGCGAATTTATTAGTTTTAGTTTGAGATAAATTTATTCAGTTGTTACTGAAGTTAATTGGTTTAGAAGAAATAAATCTTTTCAGATTACTATCTGAAGTCACTTGGACATTAAGCTAAGAAAAAAATAAAATAATTCAGACTTTTCTGAAGTTATTCGGTAATTCAGGTTAAGTTAGATTTGTAGGTGTGGTTGAATTTATTATGAGTTGGACTGAAGTGAAAGTTTGGAAAACAAATGGAATGAGTTATGAATTGCGCAGTTTTCTTTTAAGATATTTCTCAAAAATAAAATTGAATTTAATCTGTTATGTAAAGAAAAAAATAAGTATTTGGTTAACAATTAAATCAACCAATGTACTGAACTCGTTTTCAACATTAAAAACATTTTAAAATACAGCCTTTAGTTTGAGGTCTGCTATTCCAGCACTATAAAACATAATAATGATCAAGTAAAAGTGTGTTCCTAGCGTATAAAAATTTTGAAATTTTAAAATTTCAAAATTTTTATAATTTTGCATAGGCGAAATGTAACAATCAATTTGAATTCCAAAATACGTTTTCGTTTGCGCCTCCCCTCAACAGCCGCAGCGCTATAGTGGCGGACGATAAATGCAAATGAGTGACTTTGAATCCTTATTAACTGAAAGTGAGTGATTTGAAATCCACTCAAAGTGCCGCGTACAGATCTCATTTAATTTTCTTGTTCGTATGACCACAGCATCCAGCGAGTTGGGAGTAAGATTTGCTATTTTCCCAACGCTTTTGTCTATTAAAAGAGCCCAGCGTAAGCTGCTTGAGCTAGAATGAGTAGAAGATATAGCTTTGCACACGAGGGACAGGGGAGACGATGCATCTCGCTGGTGTTCGTAGCATACGATTAATACTATAATCGGACGATTTGATTATCGGCTCGGTTATGGGACAATTGGGAAGGTCGTGTCATTTCTGTGCGATTCGTTGGTGACTTCAGAAGTTCAAACCGTTCTTTAAACCCACGCGAGTTAGTGCACAGTTGAAATTAGTAGCGCCCAGGAGACAAATCGAGTGGTTAAACGTGAGTTAGAAACAATTTACATTGTATAACAACTAGTTTAGAAGAAATTCTCCCAAAATCAGGTCAACAAATTGATCTTCGATCAAGCCCGCGATTTGGCGCGACGTTTGGTCAGATTAGTGCTCAGGTAAGAATCAATTGTGCCAGAAATGTAGCTAGAACTAACTCCGTGGTCGTTGAACAGCGTCTTTCCCACTGTTCAACGTGGGTCTTGATCTGGGGCCGAAAGCCAGCCTCGAATTCGTGACACGTGGTCGTTGTGCGGTACCGATACATCTCCGCCACCCACGTTCGAGCATCCGCCCACGCGTGAGCGTCGGAAAATCCTGTGAGCAACCGAACCTTGCACTCGCGGAACCCACTTGCGCCTGGTTGCAGTCCCGGATTTCGTCGAAAATCATCGCCAAACCTCGAGTCGACGAAACACGTGCTTGGACCCCTCGGTGGAGCGCCATCTTGGAAGTGGAGTCGTCCCAAGGGCGGCTGGCAGCGGCGAACGACGGGTGTGTGTCTCGGCTAACGGCGGCTTGCGACGTGGAAAACCGACGCCGGAGCCAGAGTGACGACGTCGTTACGCGTGTTTGGGACACGTGCGAGAAGAAGATCAACTGGAGAGGACCGAAGCCAGAGGGCGCGTTAAAGTGATACACGTGACGGGGACCTGTGGGCCGTGCGATCAACCGATCTGCACGCTGTTAAACCGCCGTGCGGCAACGGGGATTGGTTGTGGAATCCAAACCAGTGTTTTCGGCCAGTCGGTGTGTCTGCGGACACGGGAGAAGCGCCATCTACCGTTGGCTGCTGCCGAACGAGCGAACCGTCGCGCGCGACCCGGGCTGGTGCACGTGGACGACGAACTGGCGTGCTGCTGACGCCTACCGAGCGCGTCACGTCGAGCAACGTGTCTCGGGACACGTGGGAAAGAGAACGAAACCGGCCTCGCTGCGGCGACGCCGAGCCTCCCGATCTGCACGTGTAGACGCACGTGATCATCCCGCTGAACCTGAGCAAGCTTCGCGACCCGTGCTGGTCGTGGCGTTCCTGGAGGTGCCTCGGACGCACCGGAAGTAGCTGTAAATAAGGTCAGACCCAAAATTGTTAGAATTAAGAGCTCAAGACAAGTTAGAGTTGACGTCAACCCCCAAGCTGTCCAGAAACAGAATTAGGCCAACCGACAGCAATAAACGCTATGTTCTGATGGAGTAATTGGCGGGTTGTATTGACGTGGCTTGGCTGACTTGGTTGTCCCTTGTTTTTTTTAAATAAGCACGCCCAGTGGTTCCGACATCTTTTAGGTCCCGCTCATTCTTTGGTTTTTGCATTAAATTTGGTGTTGTGGTCAGACGTTTCCGGAAGTTAAAGTGTACGATCTGTTTGTTTTCTATAAACCCGCCCAGAGAGTCTCGCCGGGGATTCAATCTTGCTCCAACAGCCTCCACAATTGTTGGAGTGGCGCCGCACTTAGTGCAGAAGCTGTTGGGTGTTTCGGAGGGAGCAAAAGGAATCGTTACAAAAGTATAAGTTCTCATTTTTTTCACTAAACTCCGTTTTTTCAAAAATACTCAACAATACTTTGAAAATTTTCATAATTTGCAATTTTGGTATAAAACGAAGCGAAATTGTGAAAGCTTTTTCTCTTTTATTAGAGTTTTTTTTTGAAAAAAACTAAAATTTCCGTATTTTTTTGAAAGTACATAAATTTTATAATTGGCAATATGAGTATCAAATGAAGCTTCACTTTTAAAAGAGATTTTTTTTAATATTAAGTGTTCACAAAATGCCATATTTTTCGAAAATACTAAAATTATCAATCCTAATTTGCAATGAAGGTATCAAACGAAACAATTTTTTAATGCTTCTTCATTTTTATTAGAGATTTTTTGTAAAATACTAATTTTTTTTACAGAATAGCGTGTTTTTTTTTTTTTAAACATGAAATTTTCATATTTTTTTTTGAGTTTTTGTAATTAAACACTAAAATTTTCACAAAAACACTTTTTTTTTTCGAAAATACTCATGTTTTTATAATTTGCAATTATTCAACAATTTGAAATTTCGTTTGCATTTTCGCTGTTTTAGAGTTTTTGAAATTAAAACTATAACTTTTTTTAAAAGTACTTCAATTTTCAATTCCCAAGCTTTTTATACACATATTGCAAATTATGAAAACTTGAGTACTTGAAACAATACGATATTTTGTGAAAATTCTAGTATTTTATTTGAAAAACTCTGAAACAGTGAAAACGCAAACGAAATTTCAAATTGTTTGATACCAAATGCAAATTAAGAATATTTAAATTTTTTTGAAAATATAAGATATTTTGAGAAAATTTGATCATTTTTTTGCGAAAACTCTAAAATAGTGAAAATGCATACTAAATTCGTTTGATGGTGGTGTAGAGGTAAGCGTGGTTGCCTCTCACCCAGTCGGCCTGGGTTTGATCCCAAAAGGTCCCGGTGGCAAATTTTGAGACGAGATTTGTTTGTTCACGCCTTCCGTCGGACGGGAAGTAAATGTTGGCCTCGGACTAACCAGTCCGGGTGTAGGAGTCGTCTCCCTGGGTCGGTGCAGTTGCTGGTAGGCAGTTGGACTCACAATCCAAAGGTCGTCAGTTCAAGTCCCGGGGTGGATGGAAGCTTAGGTGTAAAAAGAGGTTTGCAATTGCCTCAACAACCAAGCCTTCGGACACCTAGTATCGAGTAGAAATCTCGCAATCGAGAACGCCAAGGCAATGCTGTAGAGCGAATAATTTAATTTTTTTTATGTACTTTGGGGTCCCCTGAAACATGTGCACGTAGCATTTTTTCAAAAATATTTAGGCCAGGCCAAATGGGTTTTCTCCAATGTTTGTATGGAGGATCAGGGCTGTTCGTCGAAAAATTGTTATCGTTATCGAACCTTGATCATTTTAACGTTAACAACCTTGATGTATACGTGAAGGTGGGTCTAGCAGAAGGTAAAGCCTTTTAAGGTGAAGATGGCAAAAACAGAAAATGTACCGAAGCACTCCCAAGTAACATTTTTTTCCAGGAGCTCTTCAAGATAGCTACAGCATAGCAGTTTGGACCGCGGTAGGATAAAACTCTCTTCATGTACTCTTCCAAACTCCTGAAGAAGTTTTGAAGAGAATTTTATCCTACCGCGGTCCAAACTGCTATGCTGTAGCTATCTTGAAGAGCTCTTGTAGAACTCCTGGAAAAAAATGTTACTTGGGCTCTTACCTGTGTGTGTGTGTGCAACCAACCAAACGGGACCACGCGGTCGCTTCTTACAAATTGAGTTGTTTCCATGTATTTTTAGATCTACATTCTATACATGCAAATAACTCGCATAGGCATTTGGAAGGTGTTAGCTCTGCCGAGCTTCGGTGACCCATTTCTACGCTGGCTAGCCGAGCGCGAGGTACTTCAGCTTTATCGACAAGCCCCGCCCTGAAGAACGTTTGCACCAATCAGGTTCAAACGTTATTTAGAACTTCCGAACCCTTGTCAAATGGACAAGGACCCAGCGCGTATATAGTTGGTAGTAACAGTATTTCCTAATTCCAGGCATCGCTCACCAAGCCATGATGGCCTAGTGGTTAGCATTTTTGCTTACCAATCCAAAGGACGAGGGATCGAACCCCGACTCGAGCGACTTTGATTTTTCGTTCATGTTCAGAGTTTCAAGATTTATATTTCCTATACTTTCTCGTTGGGAGCAGATGGGAATCAAACCCAGGACCATTCGCTTACAAAGCGAACACCGTAACCAGTCAGCCACGGCCGCTCCTAATGTTACTTGGGCTCTTACCTCAACTAAAAACAAACCCACAATCGCCGTGAGTGGACCAAAAGTGGCGCAAATATTTGCACTTACTGAGAGCCTCGGTTGACGTTGTCGTGATAGTCATTTTCGAGCGCAAACTGATAACGCTGCGCGCGATTTGGTTATAGGTGCCGTAATGTGGTGGGCCAAAAAGTGACGCATCATCACCATCATCATCACGGTTACAGAGTCGTCGCCGATGACGCGAAATCAGCGCGTTCAAATAGAATACTTTGTCTTGTCACGGCGGCGGTACCTGGTTATCTGGCGTGATGCGTGTGAAACAAGTGGCTAACAAAAGAACGATTCAAATGTCCCTGGACAGGAACTTTGGAGTTCAAAATCGATGATCAGGCATAGCAAAATCTGTTGTTACCTCTATCGATTATGCAAATGGACAAATCTGATTGATTCTAGATTACCTTCCCTGTTGGAGCTCTTAAGGTGGTAGATGGTATCTTTCACTTTTGGGGCAATGACTGTCAATGATGGTTCTGAATTCAGGGTCCAAGAATAGTAAATTGAAATGAAAAATTAATCACGATTTGTAAAATGCTTCTACAAACATCACAAAGAAACCCTTTTTTTGATTCAAACATTCTGAATCAAGATTTGAATGTTTTTTTCTAAAACAAACATGGCCGCCAAATGATCGATTGGGAATGATGCCTTCCAGAGCCTTAAAACTGTCCTCAGCTAGAACCATTTTTATACTCTATTGCTATACATATTGTTGTAAGAGGTATCTTACAAAAGCAAATTGGCATAGGGGAAATATGCCCATTTTAAGCCTAATAAGCGGTCGTGATTAAATGATGCTGGATAATCTGGATTGTTCCTTGACATTCACTAAAACCTAGTACACCAACGAGTAGAGCAACTTTTTGTGAACATTTCTGTTTATTTTCACTTTTATTAAAAGTTATGCTATTCCTTTTACAAGCATTTAAAAAAAATATTTCAAAAATGCATTCTAATCTTCGATTGGAATGGGAATGGGAAAAAATGATGAGAAATGGTCTCGAAAAATAGAAATTATAATCAAAAGTGCATTAAATTTGATCTTTTTGGCCAGTAAATGGCATAAATTTGCGTGCTTACTCGAGGCGGTGCTGTTGCTGGTAAGTTTATAGCCCAAATAGTATTTTTGGAGCTATAATCGAGCATCAAACTCTCCATATGACGAAGATAGGTGTTTGATTAGAAAGGGTATATTTCTCCTATAACAGTTTTGCTCTCCTACAACACTACATCACACGAAAAGATTACTTCCGCCAACAACCAGTAAAAAGTAGTTTCCACGTGAAACCCACAAATCATAAACTTTAAGTAAAAATAACTTACATTCATATGAGATAAGATAACGAACTTTTAGGTACACTTCCTTTTACAAGTGACTTGGCTCTAATTGACTCTCACGTTCTATCTCTCTCAACGTCGTCTCAACCACTCGGGAGATAATAAATTTAACCTTGACCACAAATTCATTGATCGCTGGTCTTTTTTTTTTCTACCAGAAATCTAAAAATTATTCAAACAAAAGTGTCAATTTTTGACCCGCAATCTGCTCCGCGCGGTCATTACCTGATGACGAACCTCAAACAGCTCGCTCAGTTAGAGCGCCGAGCAAGATAAGCACAATGTGCAAGTCACCCGCGAGTCGAGCCCGTGACAAGACTATAACTCACGCGGCTCCCAGGGGACCTGCCCAAGTCAAGTGTTATCATTCCGCCAGTGGCTGCCGAGCAGTCAAGTTCGTGTTCGGGAGCTCTCTTGAAGGTTCGAGTGATACTTTACCGTGTATAGTTTGGAATTTCCCTACCCCAACAGAGGCAGGCAGCGTTAATCAGTGTGTCGGCCAAAGTGTAGATGATTAAGTCAAGTGAAACGCACGAAGTTGCAACCCAAAAGTGATTAGTTAGGTTTAATTACCATGCCAAAATGGAGTCAATTCGGCGCAAGTTGGCTCCGAATCCGCGGGAAAGTGCCAACTTCCTGTCGGTGTTGACGTTCTGGTGGACGATCGACCTGTTCAAGAAGGGCTACACCAAAGTGCTGGAACTGCAGGACCTGTTCCGGCCGCTGGAGGTGGACAAATCGGACGCGCTCGGCGATCGGCTGGAGAAGTAAGTAGAGCAGGCTAAGGGGGGGATTTAATTAGATCGAATTGCTATACTATAATCGCGCCGGGTCTAATGATAGGGACGATGACGCGGAAACTGGTATTTTAGCGAAGTGTACGTTATGCTTGCTTGAAGATTGTACTGTACCGTCGAGGGATCGAATTGCGAACGTCAGAATGTTTTGAGTTATCTCCACGTGAAGGCGCGAGATATTTCATGGTGTTATGAAATTCGACGCGTCATCGTCATTAGGCGATAACATAATTACTTTGTTGGAACCGTTTTTGTCAAATTATGACTTCTAGTACAGCCAACTCTCTGGTTGTTATTAAAAAATAACTGTGCAAGCCATGAGAAAGATCCGTCGAGCTACAGAGGATATCGAGGAAAGAAGAGCATGCAGTTTGAAGGGACTGTAAAAACCAGGGCTGCGGAGTCGGGTCATATTTCAAGCGACTCCGACTCCGACTCTGACTCTGGCTTTCTGAGTTAAGCCGACTCCGGCTCCGGCTTTCCACAAATTGTTGACTCCGGCTCCGACTCCGGCTTACCAACTCTAGCCGACTCCGACTCCAGCTTTCCAAAATTTGTTGACTCCGATCCCGACTCCGACACCTAATCTGTATTTTAAATATTAAAAAAAACGCATTTTTAGCACAACAATTTTCTGAGTAAATTTGAATTTTGTTGTTTGAAAAAGTGGAACATTTTATTTAACTATTTTAAATTTACATTCATTTTCAATTATTGTTTTTTCAGCAATTTTTCATTTACTGAAAATTTTAGTAGATTTCAATAAATTTAACTGAGAAATGAGAAATTGATGCCCTGGTTTTGAAATAAACAATTTTCAAAGTAACTATTTTTTAAAGCTTTTTTGAATTTATTTGAGAAGACGTACATAGACATTGTGTGATCCAGCCCAGTACACAATTTAAACATACAAATCATGAGAAAAATCTAATATTTGAAAAATAAATTAAATTATATCAATTATATCACCCCGATTTAGGGCATCTAAAAAAATTAGACTTGTTCAACGATATTATTTAAGGATCATCACTTAAAGAGTTTTGTAGAGAAATTGTAAACATTGGGGTAATCGATTTATCTAATAAATTCAATAACTCGTATATGCAAAGTTGCATATGCAAGGCATAAAAGCGCCGGTTTAGCTGTATTTCAAAATTAGTTGCAACTTATTTTCGATATTTTTTGTCAGCTTGAAATGTTTTCAGCACGACACTTTGATTTGTTTTTATTTACATACAAAATGAGCATGTTGCGTTCCAAGTAGAAGATTGATATAATAGTAGGGGAAATTCTATGTTTGGCAGGTTAAGCTTTTGCTCCTAACTCCATCCAATTTGCTGATTTTCACTATTTAAACAACTAATTTTGCAAAACTTTTGATATAATCTTGCTTGCTCACTTCTTACTGAGCTATTTATCACTCGATTTCAGTTGAAAACGCTTTTAATTAGCTATAATTGAATGTCAAAGTTCTGACCTGCCAACATTAGAGGCACGCTGGAATTAGATGCTGTTCCCCTAGTTGATAATGTTTTAAAAACATAATTATTTTTGTTAAATACTGGTAGTGAGCTTTCCAATCACAATAAAAATGCTTCGAAAACATCATGATATCAGATAAATATCTTGAACCAAAAAATAAATTAAACAAAAAAATGTCAACGCAGTGCACGCAATTCAATAAATAAATTTGAAATATAAAAAAAATGGGAATTAACCTGAATTATAACAAATATTGAACAATAAATAAGTTCGTAAATTATATTAATTTTTTTTGACAACTCCGACTCCGGATCTATCCGAAATTTAATACTCCGACTCCATTAGAGTTTAGACGACTCCGACTCCGACTACAGGTCCCCAAAACAACCCGACTCCGGCTTCGACTCCGGCTCCGGCTCCACAGCCCTGGTAAAAACCATCGAAAGATGGAGTAATATTGAGATAGCGAAGAACAATAACCAGAGAGTCGACTGAAGTACTAGAAAACACTCTTCACTTTAGATATGTTGTCCTAGCGTAACTGATGCCAGGGGCTCGATCGTCTGTTTGCTTTGAATGAACCGGCACGTACACTTACTAATTACATTTTACTACAAAAAGTTGGTGTTAATTTTCTCTCTTGGTTACTTGGTGGACTTTTGTAACAGTGCTACTACCTATCGATTACAACTTCTGGCTCGTAAAATCTGCAGTACCGTAATGGGTATTCTGGTGAATCATTGTTATCGCGTGTCATTCATCGAGCGTGTCTAGCAGCTGGCTAATTTCGTGTCGATCGACAGATAAAGAGTCAACACAAATTCGGAAGAGATTACTGCTTCGGAATTTTTTTACCACCTTATCATCGTGCTAATTTAGGAAAGGTATTATTTGCTCTCTTCACTGAGGAAAGGCTATAACATCAGTCGAAAAATTAACTAAACGAGAAAAAAAAACTGAAATTGCAAGCCACAGTTCCTAAATTTGAATGAAAAAGTGTGGTTTTGCAAATACAGATTTTAAAATTACAAATTATATATAATAATCATATTTATATATAATGCCAAAAAATGCAATTCAAATCGTTTTTAGTTAAAATTTTGAAGTTTTTTGAAAAAATATGTTTGTTGTTCTCTGAGTTTTCGGGCCGATTAAAGGGCGGAGGGGTGACGTAAAGTTTGAAAAATATTTGCAACGGTCTTAACTTTTTTTTTAATTTTTCAATTCGACCCTGTTATCGAACAAGTACTGTTTTACCTGTTAGATTTTTTTGCGCTTATGAAAGGTACCAAAATTGCCGAAATCGTAAGAATTTACATTGAATCAAAACTTAACTAAACATCAATATTAATGTTTTAAATAGCAATAGCATAAAATAAATTGATTGTTGTGCTATGCAATAGTGCTTAAAATATTAAAAAAATGCTTGCTGATCCTACTAAGATGTCCATTAATCGTTAAAATATCCTAACCTAGTCACGAAATATTCTAGCAGAGGAGGTTCTTCCAGAATCCAGCTAGAATGCTGTTAGAATATCCACCTCTGTTAGAACTCTGTTAGAATGCCGACACTGAAAAGAAACTGAAACTGATTTTTTTTGGGTTCAAATTCAAAAATATAACCCTGTGTAATACAAAAATAACTACATACATACAAAAAATATAGGAAATGTTAGTAAAAACAAGGTAAAAACCAAACCCAAAAAAATGCGAGATAACAAAATAAAAAAACTGCTACACATGATAATCAACGGAGAAAAATGCAATCCAAATTATTTTCAGTTCATAGCATGTCTATTTTCATAAAAAAAAATCATTAAATATTTGCAACGGCCTGATTGAAACAGGGAGGCGACATAAATTTGAACGTTATTGGGAACGTTATCGTTAGCGTTAACCTTATTTTGCATAACTTCGTCCTTGCATAACCTATGCTCAATCTTAACCCTCTACAACATAACCCCGCCTCTAGACGGGCTTCGATCTAAAAAAATCACCAAAAATTCATTTTTCAACCCGTTTTTGATATTTGAAAGCATTGGAAAGAAAAACTCTTAAAATTTTAGGAAATTTTAGGGTTGGAAGTTTAACTTGTTTTATGTGACTTTGCCAATGTTTTTAAAAATGACATTTTTTAAGGGATCAACTTTGACACTTCTTTTTACTGAAAACAGTAAAAAAAACAGCAGTAATTTTTGTAGTGTCCCAGACTAAGCCTCTACGGGTTCTTTTTTTACAATTTAAATAATGATGGTGCCATTGTATAGCAGAAAATGTAAAAACAAGCAAAAAATTGAAAAAGTGACTGTAAAAACGTGAAAAAATAGATAGGCAAAATGTATATATTAAATGGTAGATTAAGCTAAGTACTACCAAAAACAAACATAAACTAAACAAGATAAACGCAAATTAAAATAATAAAATTAAACAAGAAAAACATAAAACAAAAAAAGTAAAGGTTTTCGTAGAACAAAAGTTGCTCAAATTGACAGCCTGAACACAGGAAAAATAAAAAAAATCGAAAAAAATTGGGCAGTAGAGGGTTAACTGAAACGACTCAACATTGTAATGAGCATTAAAAATCACCTTTCACTGTTTGCTAGTTCTGTGCACCTTAAATTTACTTACAAAAAGAATTACAGTCCGGACTCGATTATCCGTTGTTTTGTTTTGGGTCATTGAACTCAAATACCTCATATTGGCTGCACGAGCCACACAAATCGTCCAAAGGGTCATTCTTATGCAAAATTGGCTGAACTTTTCCAAAAAATACATTCAAAAGCACACGATTGAGTTTTCGGGGTAAAACTTTGAAAAACTTTTTCGTCAAATTCTAATAACTCTTAAAGAATACATGCAAACCGAAATTTTTTAGTTTCATTCTCCTCTACAACTTTGTAAACCATTGCTACACTCTAAAAAGTAACCCCGCAAAGTTAATAAATACGTAAATTTAAAACGAAAATGTTTGTTCTAAACGAAAAAATTCGATTCGAAAATTACATTAAATTTCCCATAAAATGACATGTCTCACGATTTTTGACAGTTGAGTAACGGATAATGGAAGCGATCTTAAATCTATTTTAAACCTTTTTTGTGGAAATTACGTCAACTCAGATCTTCTTGCACCCTTCGACAAAGTTGTAGGGAATTAAATTTCCTACAAGAATCTCACACTTGAACAATTTTGGGCAACACCTGCACCACCTGTTACCAAAACCCTGAAGCGATGTTTTTCCCATACATTTTCGCGATGTTTCTCATATAAACTTCAACTACAGTCGACTCTCTGGCTGTCGATCTTCTCGATATCAATAATTCTCCATCTATCGATGAATTATTCAGTTCCTTCAATCTGCATACTTCAATTATCTTCGTTCCTCGATATTTTCCCTTGCTTGAAGGATCTCTTCCTCGACGGTCCCTTGGATTCTGTTTGCTTTAAAAATCTCTTCCGGTTGTCAATAATTTCACCTTCTCATGGCTTGCATAGACATTTTTCTTCGCGAAATGAAGCTTTGAAGCGTGTTTGACATAAGTTTGTTTTTGTTTGATGGACGTTGCCATGATTCTCTCCCATAGCAGGGTATCAAGAAAAAAAATATTTTCAATCGAGTCTTCATTTTGCATCGTTCTGTAAACTGATGATTCTCTTCCTCGACGGTCCCTTGGATATTGACAACCAGAGAATCGAAAAGCGACCCTTAAACCTTAACCGATTTAGCTCAAAATTGACACAGTAACTTATTATTGCCTGAAGAATCTTCAGATTTGCCAAAATTTTAAACTTTTTTTGTCAGCCTACTGCGCAGTCATTTTTGTCATTTTTTGTAGGTCAGTAATCGACAGTGTCACATGGGATAATCGAGTCTGGACTGTATACAAACTTGATTAAATTATTAAATAGAATACAACAACTTAAAATTGTCAAGTCGTCATCGTTCGAAGTGCATCCCACGACCGCACCCATCATCAGCAGCGTATATTACACAATTGCATCGCGGGAAATTATAAGGTCACAGCGATGGATGCAACAACAACAACAACAAAAAACGCAAATAGATAGTCCGCCATCTGATGCATTCTCATCGAATATGAGAGTGTGCGAAACGATGTACGCAAATGAAACGGAGTTTCAGTAAAGTATTTATTGGTGATGCCGCGAGTCACGATGAAATATGATCGTTGACGACGTCGACTCCGATGTGGTTCTTAGTCTAAATTTGCTTCCCCAAGTGAGTGTCTGCGGTATGCAATAAAAACAATCAATTAAGCAAACTGCCACATCATCGTCGTTGTCGTTGAGGGGAAGAGTTCTGATATATTGATACTAATAGAACAGGGAATGATACTATTTGATAATTGGCAATCTATCCAATTGAGTTGTAGCTTGATTAAAAAGGACATGTTTTCCTTTGAAGAAAAAAGACAAAGTCAAGTCTAACATTACAAGCCAAATTTAATTACTTCCGAAACAGTAACCTCGCTTGATGTGGTCACTGCGGTTTCGTCATTTAGCAACGAAACCAGCCATGAATGGTAACTGGTTACGAGCTTTTTTTCTCACTCCAAAATCTATCCCATTCTATGGCCCCATCACCATCAACTTCGCGTTTAGACGTCGCAGGTACGCCTAGACATTAGCAAACACCGGTTAAAACCGCACCAAACTGAGACTGACTGATGAATCTTCCTCTCATCAAAAAAGTTGTTTGCAATAAACGTGATGTAGGGGAGACAGGGGAGATTTGAACAGTTTTCAACCTCTTCGGATGTGAGCGGTTGTTGAAGTCGGTGTCTTCTCGAGTACGCAGTCCTGAGACTTGAGTTTAACCTAGGGTACATTCGAGACCCTAAATTCATTACAATCTGATTAATCGAGCTCATGAGGTTTTTGAAAAATGCAAAAACTGTTAGGGGACTCAAAACAGGCAAAAACCCAAAACGCACCGATTTTACGTGTTGTCCCATTCGAAGTTCAAAGTCAAAGCGCCATGGCCTGCAGGTCCGGTCGCAACCAATCAAGGTCATATTTGGTATTCAGGCTCAGTACACCTAGGGGATCATGCCCCGAAATGATTATCTTGCCAATTTTCGAAAAAAAACACACATTTAACGGTGCACACATTACCGTGTAAATCAGGGGTGCTCAAAGTTTTTGGATGCCGGGCCAAATTTGAAGCTCAAATGAGCTTGCGGGCCAAATGTATTAAAAAGGTAATTTAAAAAAAAAAAATAACTTCATTTTAATTTAAAAGGCAAAAAACTACATCTATTAATTGAAGTTTTGAGAATTTGCTGTTACTTTTTGAACATTTCCAGACTTTTTTTGATTAGGTCTTATAAACAAATGAAACACAATAGCTTATAGGATCTTTTCAAAAAACTCTAGATTTTCGTTATTTAAAAAATAAAAGACAGTTTTCCATCAGTTTTATTGCTTTTTTTGTATTTTTTCAAATACCTAAACAACTTTGCAATGAAAAAAAAAAATAGAAAATGTATTATTTTCAAAAAGTGTAAAATTTGAACGAAAATAAAAATTTATGCGAATTTTCTTTCGCTCTAGATTTCTAGATATTTTTGAGTAAACCCGAACATGCTCAAATTGAAAATAAACGCAGAGGTAAGAATTTTAAAATGGTTTCAGCTGATTGCACATTATTTTCAATTGAAATTTGTAAGTTTGCCTGAAAAAATATTTTTGTCTCTGATTTTTCGAGCCGGGGAAGAGTTGGATTGAAAAAAGCTTTGAAAAATATTTGCAACAGTCTTATTCCTTTTTTTTACTTCAGTCAAATTTAAACATTTCACATACATTTCCAAAAAAAATTATTGAAAATTTTGATATTTACTAATTTTATTCATATTGTAACGTGTGAAATTGTTTTAAATTAGAAAGGTTTTTGAAAATTAACAATAACATAAAATAAAAAAAAACATAACTTAAAAATAACCCTTGAGTTTGAGAAGTATACAATCATGGTTTATTTTCAATTAACGGGCCATTTTACATGATCATTCAAAATTGGTCCGCGGGCCACAAAAAATCACTTCGCGGGCCACGTTTGGCCCGCGGGCCATACTTTGGTCACCCCTGGTGTAAATCATTTATGTCAGAAAATAGTAGTTTATGCAACAAGTTGCAAAAAGAAGATTTTTTCAGCACGTGTCGTACATTTATCCAACGAGGTTTACCGAGTTGGATAAATACGACAAGTGCTGAAAAAGTCAGGGTTTGCAACGAGTTCCATACAACATTTTTTGCATTTCTTAAAAACACCCAGTGAGTGAAATTATAAGTCGTATGTTCAGCATTTGTTTTGAAATGTGTTTCTATTCGATTCTGTTATTTTTAGTAGGGTGTATGGCCCTATTTTGGACCTACTATGCAAAGCGTCAACATATTTCGCATAGTACTCAGGAACGGTCTAACTAATTTGGCTCGTTTCAGGATTGTTTTGTGCCTTAATTTATGCTTAACAAAGTGTACTATTGAAAATTTAAAATAATTTAACCATTCCATTGCAATAAGCGACGAAAAACGACGAAGTTGACTTTATAGCTGTCGGCCACCATTGCTAGTACCAACCACTAATGTCTTCCTTTTTATCTACAAGGACTTCGCCGCCCTGGGCTCCTAAGTGTATGAAAGTATGGCACGGAGCGACGGCGCCGAATACCCATATTTACACAAAGAATTTTAGAGCGCCCGCCGCGGGATTCGAACCGGCGACCTCTGGATTGGAGTCCAGTGCGCGGTCCGATTGATCCACACGGGCGGGACATTTCAGCATTTCAAGTAAAACATTTTTTGGATGCTTTTTGGACTTATTGAATGTATTTTGGAGACATCGCTGAACCTATTTTGGACCCACACTCTGATTGGTTGAAATTTGGACAACTCGTATTGCGGCGTGCGGCGGCAACACGCACATTTACAAAAACTCGATTTGATAAACCAAAGGGCCTATCCACGATTATAATTTGGAAAATATTTATTTCAGAAATTAAACAATTATGATGAAACAATGGATTTGAATTTGAAAACGTGTTTTAATCATATTGAATGGAAACTCACGCATCTTTAGCAGGTCTCTGTCCTATTTACAATTTGCATATTCTTACGACCTAATTGTTCAAGCATTAGAACATAAAAGACAACCCGTTATTACTCGCAATAAAAACACCTTATCTTAAAACTAAATGAATGACACAGATACATAACAAGTTATAATGAAAAAAGGCTCTAAATTTTACGCAGAGCTTATGTTCAAACATTATTAAACAATCAAGAAATTTTAAAGGGAGATTATAGCTTGTAACTTGGTGTAAAACTTTCTCATCTGTCATGTTAAACTTTACAGTTGCTTGACAAAAAGTTTAACTACATGGTGCACTTTAAAATCAATGTAATATTTGAAAAAAATCTTTGTTTGAATACCAGGGTGCCTTTGTTAGTCATAGTTTGTCTTGTTAAAAGCAGATTTGAGGTTTTCAAACATTATTTTTACTTCGAACTTACCATCACTCAGGTTGCTGATATAATTTTTAAGAAAATCATTTATGTCAATACTTAGTTAACTATGTTTCTAAGCTTTTTTAACACACAGCAAAAAATCCGATGGTAAAATCGCATGCAAAAGCATGCACATCACCTTCGTCAAAATAAACACTTAATATTACACACTGCATGTACAATCTTTCTATTCACAAAAAAAAAGTTGCAACCGACGGGATTCAAACCCAGCACCAACAGTAAGGGCTGGCGCCTTAGCCCGCTCGGCCATCAAACCGATGAAGAATTGAAAGGATAAACGCATATATGAGCTTGACATTTCGGTCAAGTAGGTTTCCCATACTGATGGGCTACATATTTCAGGGTGTAATAGTACATAGAATTCCATAAAATAATGCAACATTTATTTTACACCCAGGCCTTTTACACGCAGCTGGATTACTACTTTATTTGCTGTGCATAATACATATAAATTTTAGGTAATATTGTTAAAAATTCAGAACTTTGCCTGAAATCGTTGAAACTAGTTTTGTTTATTAAATTATGGATTTAAATCACATGTTTAACTGGATTTAAAGAATGAATCAAAAGTTTTCACATTTTATATGAAATTTGTTTTACTGGAAATGCCTTTAAATTATGAGATTTTTTTAAATTATGTTTCAAAAACAAATAATATTTAATAATATTTATATTACTTATTTTACCTTTTCCTAGTAGAAGATTGTCCGAAGAATCCGAAAATGCATTCCGTTTTACGATTCAAAATCATGTTCATTGAAAAAATCATGACACGTTGAGAAGATGAAAATAATGGTATTTATCAACATTTTCTTAATTATAGTTAACTAACTTTTTAAACTTTTCAAAATTTCATAAAAAGTTCTTTATGAGGTACTTTGAGCACTTCTCTACCACGGTCAGTATGATTCCATACCATTCCGTACGTATTCAATTTTTACTCTTCATTTTGCGGAAAAATATCAAACCTATCAAAGTCACCCCGGCTATATATCTCAAATCATAATATTCATAATGTTAACATCGCATTAACCTCTTATGCTTATTTCTTTTTCGAAGATTTTTATTTTTCTAGCTGGTTTAATTGTGTTTCTAACATGATTGACACGGTAAAATTTAAAAGTGTAATTTATTATAAACCAACGCTGCCAATTGCGCAAAAAATCGTTATACCTGTATTTTTAAAAATTATATATAGATAAATATGCAAAAATCAGATAAAACTTACAAAAATATATTTTCCATATGTATATTTTTCTGATTAGTTTGCAATACGTCTTAAAAGCCATCACGATCTCCGACACATATTTGATTGTTTTCTGAACCAAACCAAATTTTGTTTGTTTTCCAGTAAAGAGCATTTAAAAGACGTGCAGATGATAATTCAAAGCATTTTTTATTTATAATTTGTAAATTGATCGAGAACCAATCGAAAAATTGATTTGTTTAAAACTAGCGCTTAGGATCTTTTTAAAACTAACTCAAGATTTTTTTAAATTTAATTCTTACGACTTTTTCAAAAACCACTCGTAAGCGATGTTGACAACTCCTGTCACGGTGACAGCTGACGATTTAATGAACTAGACCCTTTAGGTTTTTCAATCGTTTCCCCTTCAATTCCAACAGGGTAGCCAGTTTGGATTTTTTGAAGCAAAAATTAAAAATATATGCGGCTAAATTGGTGATAATGATGTTAATACAAAAATAAATCAACATCAGTTTAAATTTTGGGATACTTTGAAATCGGTCCTAACAATCATCTAAATCTCTAGAATCAATTTGCATTTTTATCGTTTAAAAAACATATTTTCATTGTTTCTGTTAATTATTTGCTTTTTAAAGCTTGGATTTCATTCAAATAATTACAGTAAAGAAATTCAATTCAAAATATTAAATTAAAAAAATTCAATCAATTTCAATGAAATATCGAAATAAATTGATAAACAAAACTGGCAACACCTTGTTATGCATGTGTTGGTGATATATAGCCTTGAATCGACGGCAAAGTAGGTCCAAAAACTGATCCAACGCGGCTGATTTGAAAAAATATTTTGAAATGAGTGTTTTTCGATAATAGAATAGTTATTTCAATGGTTTAGTGACGGAAAACAAGAAAGAATTAAATAAACAACAGTTACATTGCTCGGAAACCGGACGAAATTGCTTGGTGTCAGTGCAAAACAGAAAAAATCATTAAGGTGTCGCGAGCCAAATCTGATAAGCAACGAGGCCGGAATTTTTGGACCTAATCGATGTGCTAGGAAAATGAAAGGAAGTTCGAATGGCGTTTGAAAAAGTGGCTGAAAAAGCGGAAATAATCCAAAATGTTAACATTTTTGGAAGAGGTAAGATACAAAACGATCCTGCCTACACTTTCTGTTGGTTGGATTCAGTGAATTCGTACTTTAAAAGCCTGAACTACCTCGATTAATAAAAATAGGTCCAAAATAGGTACTAGGTCCAAAATAGGGTCATACAGGCTTGCCACACGTACAGATATTTTTGGCACATACCAAACACTCAATCAAGTATAACTTTAAAGAAAAACATTTTTATCAAAAACTAAACAAGTAAAAAGATGCAAAAAATGTTTATCTTTTTAGTGCAGTTTACAAAAACTACTCAAGTGTATTTTAACTGTAAAAATAATTCGTTTGAGTGTTTGGTCTGTGCCAAAAATATCTGTACTTGTGGCAACGCTGGGGTCATATACCCTAGATAAAAGTAGGCTGCTCGTCACGCGAGAATGACAGGAAAAGTAGGAAGTTTCAAGCCGGAATTGCAATTGCTGGTGGTAAAATTACACGATAAAAGTGATAATATTCAACCTTCCGAAATTACACCTCTCAAGTTTACACATTTTTTACTGCGCACCTATAGAATATTGATGAGTAAAAATAATATTAGAATTTTAGCGAAATCGGCGATGATTTGGCAATTTGTGAAGAAGTTTTCAAATACATGTTTTAAAAATTTGCCGGGAACCGTGGTGTAGGGGTAAGCGTGATTGCCTCTCACCCAGTCGGCCAGGGTTCGATCCCAGACGGTCCCGGTGGCATTTTTCGAGACGAGATTTGTCTGATCACGCCTTCCGTCGGACGGGAAGTAAATGTTGGCCCCGGACTAACCTAAAAAGGTTAGGTCGTTAGCTCAGTCCAGGTGTAGGAGTCGTCTCCCTGGGTCCCTGTCTCGGTGGAGTCGCTGGTAGGCAGTTGGACTAACAATCCATAGGTCGTCAGTTCGAATCCCGGGGTGGATGAAAGCTAAGGTGTAAAATAATTGGATTTTTTTGTTGTTTTAAAAATTTGTATAACTTAAAAGACATGTTTATTGAGATGATTGTAATTACTTTAATCAGTTCAAATTTTGTTTCAAAAATACTAAAATTAATACTTTTCTTTTGTACTAATTGGCTTGATCTCAAGTTTCCCCTAGGGATTGAACCGACTGGTTTTAAATAAGCCAAACAGAATAAAAAAAAGAAGTATCGAAAATTACGAGTTCTCTTACTGTATGTCGGTCGTCCGCCGGGCGGCGTGACGATGACTAGGCAGATTTGGTACCCACCACTGTCTGGGCCCGTTTCGACAAGTGTGTGTGTGTGTGTTTGTCTGTACTATTTGTGCAATTATTAGCACCTGGCACGTGGTCCCGGAGCGGAGAGGACATTCGCACTCGCCGATCATGACAACGATGATGATGTCTGCTGAATTTGAGAAAACCGTTACATTTGAGTGACATGATAGACGAGTGTGTGAGTTTGGGTGTGGGAATATTTCACAGTACGATGTGAGGTTGCGAAAAGTGCTGCTCGTTTTAATTGTATGTCGATTTGCGATAAAATGTACTTGGAAGACGACATTATTTTCTCTTACTACTCATAAAAAAAGTCATGGTAATTTTACATCTCGGAAGAGGTACATTTTTTGCGTCAGAAATTTTTCTTCTAAAAATGTGTAATTTCACCACTATTCTGACGCGTACACAGTAAAAAAAGTGTGTAAATTTGGAAGGTTTAATTTTGGAAGGTTGAATCGTTTCTCTTTTATAATGTAATTTTATCTCAATTTATACTGAAAAAGTGTCATTAAACCAGAAAAGTGGTAAAATTACACATTTTTTCTGGCATAAAGGTGTAACCCTCCGATGAGTTGAAAATTTGCTGGCTTTTAGCAATACTACTCACAGAAAAAAAAAGTTGAATTTTGGAATGTTGAAAATTTGGTAGGTTGAATATTACCTCTTTTTTTGAGTAATATTACATAAAAAATGTGTAATAATGTGAACCTGATGAATATTCAACAAAAACTGATGAAAATTCATCATTTTCTGGGGTAAAATTTATCATTTATTTTGCCACAAAATCTGTCACCATTTCCTGATGAATATTACCATCATTTTTTTTCTGTGCTGTGCTAAAAGAAAATTGAAGGGTTACTTTTAACACATTTTCAATTTGAATTTGGAGTATAGATTTTATAAATGCCAAAATGGACATTGCACATATTAAAAAAGAAGTCTAGGACTAGTGGTTGTTCACTATTTTACCGAAATCGTTTCCGTGTAATTTGGTCTTGGCTGTGAATTTGGATAATATCGTGAAACTAAAAATATCCAATAAAAAAATGCACTTCTGTGCATTTATATAGTCACATTTTTATTTTCACCGTGCTTGACCAAATTTGGAGAAAACGTTCATCTATCGATAGTTAACAGAAATGCCAAGTTTGGTGCCGATGGGAATCCTCATCCCCCTTTAAAAAAATTGTTTTTCTCATAAAAATTTGCAACTATTATACCATAAGAATTTTTTCAAGTTGCCTTTATAGGAAACTGTCCATGGGATTAATGAAAATTAAATTCCAACTATTTTTTTACACTTTAAGTTTTAAAATGCGGTTTAGACCCATTCCCTTTTTTTGTTGATTTTTTATGTTATAAACGTTGTGTTTCCCGGACAATTTCACATAAAAATCAATGAGAACCCAAACTAAAATGAACCATTGACGAGAAACAGCAAACTTACTGATAAAAAGTTTGATTTTGCGAAATTCGAATGGATGAAAATGAGTTTTTCTAATTGTTACCTAATTATCCTGTAGTTTTGAACACTTTTGCAGAAATAATTTCAAAATTTTATAATCAAGCCTTACTTTTGAAAATGTCTGCAAATAAATAATTTTCCTAATTTCATAGTGCAGACTAAACCACAATAATCTCGAAATAATTGAATTGAAAAAATCTGACAAAAGTTAAGTTTTTTAACATTGAAAGTCGGACCTATAATTTCCGAGATATCAGGTCTATTCCCGTACTTGCAGAATTGCAGAATTTCTGCAGCCACTTTTTTGCAGCACGTTCCCGTTCTTTTCAGCTCGCTCTCTTCAACTCTCTTTTTTGCAGTAGTTCTGCAAGAAGAGAAGCGGCAAAACTTTTGCCTGGGCAGCGCGTTCCAGTACTTTTCTGCAATATTGTACACAGTTGAGTGTATTTACTCAAATTGGGTATTTAAGTTTTTTAATTATTTTCAAAAAATGTTGAAAGAAATTTATCTCAAGAACGGTGGTATTATTTTTATGCAACTGAACATTTTATTTTAAAAATCAAGCAAGTACCATTTATTATTCACTAGAAATCAATTATGCATTGGTAGAAACTATACATTACAAACAGTTCAAAACTTTTACATTAGTTGAGTTCATAATTCATATTCATAATTCAAAATTTAAAAAGCCTGATTCTACACCCAACTGGTGGTCGCATGATTGTGATACATGGCGGCATGAAAGTATATCAGAATCTGCATGAAATCTGTCCTCATGCATTTTTTGCGATATAGGGGTATGACATTTTTGCCCGTTACCGACAATTATCGACATTACCGACGGCTGATTGATTGTATTGCAGAAAAAAAAATCTTAACAGAACGAGGATTGAACCATCAACTTTTAGGTTGCTGATCCGACACGCTACCACTGCGCCAAAGACGCTTGATGAATTGTGAGGGACAAAGCGCGAACATAATGTTCTCTCTGGAGTGTTGCTCGGGGACGCGCCAGCATTATATGTGTTGGTGAGATCTGCAGATCGCTGACATGTTTACACACGGGCAAAATTGAACTATGAGCTTGCTGCAAAAAATGTTATAAAATATAACATTTTCTGTAGCAAATCCACTGCTGCAGATTTTGAGCTATATATTTCCTTTGGGTGTAAAAAATCTAAATAAAAAAATCTAGACTTGAAAAAATTAATAGGTTTTTAATTTAAATTCAAATATTTGAAAATTCGAAATAAAATCCAATATCAAAATTAAAAAAAAAAATGAGAGATCAGACCCACTAGCGTGCTCAGCTCTTTGAGGAAGATGGGGCAATAATTTGGAAGTTTTGTAACATACGTCATTTGTGGACACCCCCTGACCAAATTTAGAACAAATTTCTGAGGATGGTGGGGCAGTTGTCACACCCTGTGATCAAAAAAAATCAAAAACAACAGTTAAAAAACAAAGAAATTATAATTTCAAAAATAATTAAAATTTAAAAATCTTGCACAAAAAACTCAAAAATGAAACGGTTCGTATTATACTGTCCGAAGACCTCGTTGAAATTTCAAATCTCTAAATCCGCTAAATTTGAGTTTCTAACCTAAAATATTACTCTAAAAATGTCTATTTTTTGTGATTCAAGATGGCGGCATCTAAGAATTTGAAAGGTTAATAATTTAATAATTAATTATTTAAGAATTTTAGAATTGGAAATACCGAAAGTCTAGATTTTTAATACAAAGGATATAAATATGATGTGTAATAGGATGTAACAAAAATGACTTTTTGGCGGGCATTCAAGGGTTTGTTCCGGTGGGCATACTAAGCCCAAATCCAAAATATGAGCTTGATTGGACGTAACAGGAGCTGGCGCTCCGCCCTTCAATTTTAAATGGGATTTAACCCGTAAAAAAAGATTTTTTCAAAAATGTCACTTTTTGAGGCATTTTGGCCACCAATGCGTTTACCAAAAACATCACTGACGTGTAGGCCAGATCCTTGCGCATCTTTTGGTATATATAACATTGACATTTGGAGCACCCTGGAGCTCGGTACAGGCCTTCAAAGTTGGGCATTTTTTCGAAAAATCGGCCCTGGCAAAATCAAATGGCGTCTAGGGCGTCGCGAGGCGCGACGCATATCTTTTTTGCCGGGACCGATTTTTCGAAAAAATGCCAAACTTTGAAGGCCTGTACCGAGCTCCAGGGTGCTCCAAATGTCAATGTTATTTATACCAAAAGATGCGCAAGGATCTGGCCTACACGCCAGTGATGTTTTTGGTAAACGCATTGGTAGCCAAAATGCCTCAAAAAGTGACATTTTTGAAAAAAATGTTTTTTTACGGGTTAAATCCCATTTAAAATTGAAGGGCGGAGCGCCAGCTCCTGTTGCGTCCAATCAAGCTCATATTTTGGATTTGGGCTTAGTATGCCCACCGGAACAAACCCTTGAATGCCCGCCAAAAAGTCATTTTTGTTACACTCTAATGTGTAAACAACGAAACATTCGTTTCAGCAAAAATGTTATGTATGTCAATTATATAACCTTAGAAGGTATTAGGGTAATTCTCTACCAACTCACACGAAATCGGGAAAAGTTGCCCTTACCCCTCTTCGATTTGCGTGAAACTTTGTCCTAAGGGGTAACTTTTGTCTTTGATCACGAATCCGAGGTCCGTTTTTCGATATCTCGTGACGGAGGGGCGGTACGACCCCTTCCATTTTTGAACATGCGAAAAAAGAGGTGTTTTTCAATAATTTGCAGCCTGAAACGGTGATGAGATAGAAATTTGGTGTCAAAGGGACTTTTATGTAAAAGTAGACGCCCGATTTGATGGCGTACTTAGAATTCCGAATAAACGTATTTTTCATCGAAAAAAAAACACTAAAAAAGTTTTAAAAATTCTCCCATTTTCCGTTACTCGACTGTAAAAAAATTTGGAACATGTCATTTTATGGGAAATTTAATGTGCTTTTCGAATCTACATCGACCCAGAAGGGTCATTTTTTCATTTAGAACAAAATTTTTCATTTTAAATTTCGTGTTTTTTCTAACTTTGCAGGGTTATTTTTTAGAGTGTAAAAATATTCTTCAAAGTTGTAGAACAGACAATAATAAAAATTTTGATATATAAGCATAAGGGGTTTGCTTATAAACATCACGAGTTATTGCGATTTTACGAAAAAAAGTTTTTAAAAAGTTACTTTTTGCGTTTCTCTTTGTTTCGTCGTCCGTAACTGTCGCCGGTTGACCATGAACGGCCATGATCGATGACGACCAACTTTTTCAAAACTTTTTTTTCGTAAAATCGCGATAACTCGTGATGTTTATAAGCAAACCCCTTATGTCTATATATGCAAATTTTTGTAATTGTCTGTTCTACAACTTTGAAGAACATTTTTACACTCTAAAAAATAACCCTGCAAAGTTAGAAAAAACACGAAATTTAAAATGAAAAATTTTGTTCTAAATGAAAAAATGACCCTTCTGGGTCGATGTAGATTCGAAAAGTACATTAAATTTTCCATAAAATGACATGTTCCAAATTTTTTTACAGTCAAGTAACGGAAATGGGAGAATTTTTAAAACTTTTTTAGTGTTTTTTTCGATGAAAAATACGTTTTTTCGAAATTTTTCAAAAGTTACCCCTTAAGACAAAGTTTCACGCAAATCGAAGAGGGGTCAGGGCAACTGCTGTGTGAGTTGGCGGAGAATTACCCATTAGACTATGACAAACAAACAAACTTGCACTTTTTAACAGTTTGCCTGATTTTTTTGCAGAAACGTCAGCCTGTTTGTTTGTCTGGCATAGACTAATACCTCCTTCATGATTCCTTTATTGAAAGTTCGACAAAATTACTTTATTTTTTTGGTTCATATTAGAGTACAGATTGGTAGGACCGTTACAGATATGATTAATAACTTTCCAATTTGATGTACCTATTATTTTAACACACATATTTAGTCTGTTAAAAAAACAATTCAAGATCAAAAATTATTCCCTCAACAAATATTAATTTGAAATTTATTATAAAAAATATCGTTCTTAATAAAACCTGATTAAAAAAAATCCATCAATTCAAAATATACAAACGTCCCCTTGAAAAGACTATTTCAATTTAGAAATAAAAAAGACATCAAATTTATTACAACAAATAATAAAATGCTTGATTTCACCCAACTTGCAAATTTTATGTGTAGCGTGTACACAGAAAAAAGGATGGTTATATTCATGAGGAAATGGTGACAGATTTTGAGTCAAAAAAAAGGTTAATTTTACCTCAGAAAATGATTAATTTTCATCAATTTGTGATGAATATTCATCAGGTTTACATTTTTAAACATTTTTATGTAATATTACTCAAAAAAGAGGTAATATTTGACCTACCAAATTTTCAACATTCCAAAATTCAACCTTTTTTTGTGTGTACTCAACATCCATCACACCAACTTGCAGATACTTTTCAACATGAAAGAGAAGAGAGTGCTTGCAGAAAAGTACGGGAACGATTCTGCTGCAACTTCAGCCTCTCTCATTGCAGAAGTTCTGTCTGAGAGAAAAATTACTTTTGTTGCAGAACATTTCAGGAACGCTCTGCTGCCGATTTCGTGCAGAATTGCAGAATTCTTTAGTACGGGAATAGACCTAAAAAACACATCAAACCATCCACATTAACGACCCCCGGGTCTTTTGTGGTCTCTATTGCAAGTTTCTGCTTGAACCTATGAGTCCGAAGGCTTGAATGGGGAGAGCACCCAAACCTCTTTTTACTCCAAGGAACCTTCCACCCCAGTGTTTGAACTGACGACCTTTGGATTGCGAGTCCAACCGCCGCCAGCGATTCCACCGGAGTAGGTTTGGTTTGGTGTGTTGTTTGTACTTAGGGCATGGAGACGACTCCTACACCTGGAATGACTTAACGGCCTAACAACAACCAAAGCCGGGACCGACATTTTACTTCATCATCCGATGGAAGGTTGGAGCAGATGGGAATCGAACCCAGAATCATCCGCTTACAAAGCGGACAGCGTAACCATTCAGCCACGCACTGCCTATTGTTGAATAGACCTATTGTCAGTTGAAAAGGTTAAAAATTACAGGCCAATTAAGAAACACTTATAAAAATCTGTATCTCAGGAACCAATTGCCCGATTTTTAAAGTCTCAGAATATAGAACATTTTCTCAGCTTTTCAAAAATACTGTTTTTTAATAATTGATGATAATTGAAATGATGATGATTTTCTCGCCGCTTTTTCCAGAAAATGGTTCGCCCAACAGTCCGGCCCGGGCCGACCCTCCCTCATCAAGGCCATCTTCAAGACGTTCTGGTGGGAGTACACCGTGCTGGGGTTCATCGCCGTCTTCAACGACATCTTTATCCGGCTGGCCCAGCCGATCTTCCTGGGCATGCTGCTGCAGTATTTCAGGTAAGGCGGGCTTTACGACATTGTAGAACAGGTTGACTAACGTGAAATTCTCGCACGTTCCAGGCGCGACAGTAACGTGAGCCGCGAGAGTGCCCTGTACTATGCGGGCGTGATCGTGGGGCTGAACGCGCTGAGCGTGATCTCGATCAACCAGTACATTCTGGGGAGCTTCCAGAACGGTATGAAGGTGCGCATTGCGGTGTGCAGTGTGATCTACCGGAAGGCGCTGCGGTTGTCGCGGACGGCGCTGGGCGATACGGCACCCGGGAAGGTCGTGAACCTGCTATCGAACGACGTGAACCGGTTCGACATTGTGTCGGTGTTTCTGCACTCGATGTGGTCCGCGCCGCTGCTGGCGATCATCGTGGGAGTGTTGTTGTATGTTGAGATTGGGGTGGCCGGGTTGATCGGGATGATCGTGATCTTTATCGTAACGCCGATTCAGGCGTACACGGGCAAGTTGACTTCGCGGTTTCGGTTGCAGACGGCGCTGAGGACCGACGAGAGGATCCGGTTGATGGATGAGATTATTTCCGGGATTCAGGTGATCAAGATGTACGCTTGGGAGAAACCGTTTGCAAAGTTGATTAAGTTGGCCCGTAGGATGGAGTTGAAAATCGTCAAGAAGAGTGCGTACGTGCGGGGTTTGTACATGACATTTTTGTTGTTCACTACGAGGACGGCTTTGTTTTGTACGATGATGGCGATGGTCCTGCTAGGGAATGACCTCACCGCGGCCAAAGTATTCGTGGTGGCCATGTACTTTGGCATCCTCGCCAACACAATGTCCGCCATGTTTGTGCGAGGTATCGCCGAGATTGCTGAAGCCATGGTCGCGATGAAGCGCCTGCAGCGATTCTTGGAGTACGAGGAAAAACCCGGCGAGCTTCCCTCGGTGAAGGACAAGTTCCTCCAGGAACTTGGGGTCAACGGGGACGTTTCAGAAAAGCAGAAACTGATCGAGTCCGACACCCAACTCCCACCGAATGTAGCAATCTCAATGAAGAACGTAACCGCGCGGTGGGGTGCAGTGAAACAGCAAGAAAATCCATCCAATCCGGCGTCAAAGAACGGAACCGCCCAAGTTCCTAAAATTGTCGAAACCGTAAAACAAATGGACGAAGAGGACGAATCGTGGAAGTCGGCGACTCTCGCCAACGTCAACCTGGACTTCCGCAAAGGCATCCTTATCGGCGTCATCGGTCCCGTTGGCGCCGGCAAATCGTCCCTCCTGCAAGCCATCCTCAAGGAACTCCCCGTCGAGTCCGGGTCGATCGTCAGCAAAGGCAAGCACGCCTACGTCAGCCAGGAACCGTGGGTGTTTGCCGGCACGGTCCGCCAGAACATCCTGTTCGGCCAACCCATGGAGAAGGAACGCTACGACGCCGTCGTGCAGGCTTGCGCGTTGGTTCGCGATTTCGAGCAGCTGCCACACGCGGACAAGACAATCATCGGGGAGCGCGGAGCGGCCCTGTCCGGTGGGCAGAAGGCGCGAATCAGCTTGGCACGGGCCGTGTACCGGAGGGCGGACATCTTCCTGCTGGACGATCCGCTGAGTGCGGTGGATGCCCACGTGGGACGGCATCTGTTCGATATCTGTATTGGACCGCGCGGGCGGTTGGGCAAGATGAAAACCACTCGAATCTTGGTGACCCATCAGGTGCACTTCCTGAAGGAGGCCGACTGGATCGTGGTGATGAATGAGGTGAGTTCTTCAAAGCTGTTTCAAAACAATCAACTCAAAATATTCTCTTTTCAGGGTAAAGTGACGATGCAAGGCACCCCGCACGATCTGTCCCGCAACGGGATCGACTTTGTCGAACTGCTGGCCAAGCTGGAGGAGGAAACGGGAGATGGCGAAAGCTCGATCGTAACGTCCGGCAAGCGCAGCAGGCGGGATTCCCGTGCCTCTTCGCGATCGATCGCTTCGTCGTCGCAGTCGCTGGACGATTTCGACGATGAAACGCTTGAAGGCGACAAGAGTGAGAAGGAAAAGTCCAAATCTCCCGAGGACAATCAGAACATTGAGATGAGCTCGAAGGGCACGGTGCAGGGATCGGTACTGCTGAACTACGTGCGTTGCGGCGCGAATCCGTTCGTCGTGTTTGGGCTGCTGTTGCTGTTTATCGCCACGCAGATTGCGGCCAGTGGAGCGGACTTTTGGGTTGCCTATTGGACCAGTCAGGAGGAGCAGCGAATCTTCCTGCGGCAGAACGGGACCGATGCAGTGGCGTCGGTCAGGGCGAACAGCTCGGGAGTTCTGGAAGCGACGGTGCCGGAGGGAGATTTCGTGGAGGAACCACTTCTTAGCACCGAACTGTGCATGGCCGTGCACGGAGCCCTCGTGATCAGCGTCTTCCTGATAGCAATCTCAAGGTGAGTAGTTTACTTTGTTTCATACGAGCGTTCCACCTTACTACAAGCAGTAACATAGCTTGACTCTTACTCTAACCCATGTTGGCGTCCCACCTAACAAATACCAGTATAATCATGGTAGGCGTCCCACCTTAGAAAAGTAATCGACAATCCATATGGGTCCCACTTTGAAACGATCAAACTAACTACACGTGGGCGATTAAAAATTTAACGGTCAGTCTCATTCCTGCGGGCGTCCCACCTTCCAAGCCATCTCGTTCCATATGGGCGTCCCACTTCGTTACTATAAAATTTCGTTACTGACTTGTTACCACGCTATCGATCATGCACTTTTCTTGTCCCAGCTCGCTGCAATCAAACTCATTGAAAGTGGGCGTCCCACCATAAAACAATCAGTCTCATTGTCATGTTATGTCTACATTCCGCCTCGCAAAAAAGTTCATTTCCTGCAGATTTGAGTTGGTGACCCGTCAGGCAACAATGAGTTTCATTACAACATGCAAAATTCCATCTCATTTCATGTGGCCGTCCCACCATTAATCAATCAGCCATATTTCTGCAAGCTGTGTTCAGCTTTTTCTTATTTCAAAAGAACAACCTTTTTATGCAATTTTCGGGTGTCCCACCTTGCACGAATCACCGAAATTTGATTTAACCAAATCTGAATGCCATTTTGTCCCGCAGATCAATCAGCTTCTACCAGACGTCGGTGCGGGCGTCCCAGAACCTGCACGACAGCATGTTCAACGGGTGCGTGTCCACGTCGATGCGCTTCTACGATACGAACCCGTCCGGTCGAATTCTGAACCGCTTCTCCAAGGACATGGGCTCGGTGGACGAGCTGCTGCCGAAGGCGATCCTGGACGCGACCCAGATAATCCTCAGTATGGTCGGGACGATCGTCGTGACGGTGATTGTCAATCCGATGTTTTTGGTCCCGTTGGCATTTTTGGGGGTGATCTTTATCTACTTGAGGAGGATTTACCTGAAGACGTCGAAGAACATCAAGCGGCTGGAGGGAATTACGCGATCGCCGGTGTTTTCACATTTGGCAGCTTCGCTGGCGGGTCTTCCCACGATCCGTGCCTTCGCGGCGCAGGGCGAGCTGATCAAGGAGTTTGACTCGCATCAGGACCTGCACACGGCGTCGTTCTACATGTTCATTACGAGCGCCACGGCGTTCGGATTTGCGCTGGATCTCCTCTGCCTGGTATTCGTGCTGATCGTGGTGTTTAGCTTCCTGTTGATCGACACCAGCATACTCGGCGATCGCGTCGGATTGGCCATAACGCAGGCGATGACCCTCACCGGTATGATGCAGTGGGGTATTCGACAGAGCGCCGAAGTGGCCAACTTTATGATGTCCGTCGAGCGGTTGCTGGAGTACCGGGACTTGAAGCCGGAAAAGCAACCCGATCAACCGAGGCCGATGAACAAGAGTTGGCCGGAGTCGGGGCGGATTCGGTTCAAGAACGTCAGCTATCGCTACTTTGAGGGCGGTAGCTTGGTGTTGAAGAACCTGGACTTTGAGATCAACCCGAAGGAGAAAATCGGGATCGTTGGACGTACTGGGGCCGGAAAATCTTCCTTGATCGGAGCCCTGTTCCGATTGGCCCAAGTCGAGGGCGATCTGCTGATTGACGGAGTCAACACCGGTGAAATTTCGCTGGAGACGCTTCGGTCGAAGATTTCAATCATCCCCCAGGATCCGGTGCTCTTCTCCGGAACCCTGCGTAGAAACCTCGATCCGTTTGAGGACTTCCCCGACTCGGATCTTTGGAGTGCCCTCGAGCAGGTCGAACTGAAGGAGATCGCCAACGGTCCGCTGGGACTGCAGATGGCGGTGGCCGCCGGGGGTTCCAACTTCAGCGTTGGCCAACGCCAACTGATCTGCCTAGCTCGTGCCATCCTGAGAAGCAACCGGATACTGGTTCTGGACGAGGCGACCGCAAACGTAGATCCCACGTAAGTTTCCAAACTCAATCCCTCCCACAAACCCCTTTCCTAACCTCAACCTTTACTTCCAGCACCGACCGCCTGATCCAGGAGACGATCCGCATCAAGTTTGCCGAGTGCACCGTCCTGACGATCGCCCACCGCCTGCACACCGTCATGGACTCGGACCGGGTGCTGGTGATGGACGCGGGCGAATCGGTCGAGTTTGGCACGCCGCACGACCTGCTGCAAATGCCCGTCGGCGTGTTCAAGGAGATGGTCCTGGCGACCGGGCCCGCCGAATCGGAACGACTCATTGCGACGGCGAAGCAAAAGTACGAGGAAATGGCCGCGGCGTGAGTCCCGGAGCAAGGGGAAGGTACAAAAAGTGTCCTTAAGATTAATGCGCACACAATCTTCATCGTGTTCGAATGGATGAAACCCAGTGATCAAACAAAGAACAATTTGTTATGAATCTATATTTTAACTTATTATTAAACGGAACTTGAGTGTCAAACTCGACTAGTTACCGAGGTAGTAGTTACTTAAGGCCAAGTTGTATCATCATCATTATGTGATCAATCTGCTTCATCTGAAATTATGTTAATTCGATTTTAAGACAAACAGGCGCGAATTCATCCGAATGTTATGTACGTACAACCTTATTTACAACAGCAAATAATAAATGTATTTAAACAAAAACGCCCGCTCGACAATTCCACACTCCGAAAGCATCCCGCAAATCAAATTAGAATCACATTTCAACAAGTGTGACAAATCATCATGATGGTCACATTCTGCCGCAGCTCAATTCCACTTTAATGCAAACTCATCTATCGCCTGCGTTAGTCGCGTCGTCTCTCAGCATTTGTCTGCATGCTGGCGGCGAATTGTTTGGCGTGCCGTCACCAATTGAAGTCAATTGAATTGTTGAATATATGGCAACGAGTAAGGCGCTAAGCAACGGTCGCACGTTGAGAACGTGCAAGGAAGTTTGTGGGGACTTTATGCAATATTTAATCCACTTTGAAGGTGGATGAGGCCTTCCTAGCATTTCAACCGGTCATTCCAGGAGAATTGTTTGCTAATTTTAGGACACGACGTTTACCAATTTTTAATAAAATGCCTGTTTTTTCATAGCAGCAGGCGTGGCCGAATGGTGGATATCCCTGGTATGTGAGTACAAACAACACACCAAACTAAAATTTTGGTGTCAAACATAAGATTCAAATTCAAGTTCAACATTAGACTCGAAATTTATTCAGTAATTTTCTATAAAACTTTCAATGTTCGCGAGATAGCAAGATACATATTTTGATTAACAAATTTCAAATAGCCCACAATAAATTCTTAAGAATAATAAAAAAAACCACTGCGAATTCACTCTGGCGATTTGTACAATATGTATTAACAAAAACATCATTCCTGTCAGAGCTATTTATGTTGCTTAAATTATTTATGTTTAGGTACATGAACAAACTCACATGTAACACAATTCCCGAGCAGACGGAAATAGCATGGGAAGGTCAGTTTTTGATTTTGTGAGAAGATGACCATTTCTAAAAATATTTTTTTTTTTTTGAAAAGTTCAGAAAATTTGCTATGAAATTGTCTAAGAGAAATTGAAGATTGGACCTCGGGTTGCTGAGATAGAGCCGTTTTAAGAAAAAGAAACACGAAAATTGAAGTTTTCTAAATCTCACCAAAACAACCTACCATTTTCTAATGTCGATATCTCAGCAACTAATGGTCCGATTTTCAACACTCGTGAAATTTTCCGATCTTTTCGAAAAAAATATTTTGAAAATAAGGCTGGTACAAATATTTTTAAAAGTTTTTGTCACCCCCCCCCCCCCCCTTCAAAATTGTCCCGAAAAATCAGGGGGAAACAAGGGGCTGGAAACTCTAATATTACTTAAGAATATTGAGTATACTAACGATATTCCAGTATACTTGTTAGTATACTAACCGAAAAGAAATAATCTGTTAGTATATTAAGATACTCTCAGTATATTGGTTAGTATACTGGCGATATGTAAAGAAAATAATAAGTATACTAACATATATTTTGATATACTGGTTAACATAATAATTATAGCTCTAAGAGTTTCCAACCCCTTGGGGGGAAAAAAAAATATTATTACAATAAACTTCAAAATTTCAATGAAAATTCAAGTGCAACCAGCTGAAATCAAATTAAAATACATTCTTCTGCGTTTAAAATCATTTTTAGCATGTTTAGGTTTATTAAAAAATCTTAAGATTTTTTGAAAATTTTCGATGCAAAATCTTTTTTTTTCGATACAATTTTTGTTTTTGTCAGATCTTAGATTTTTTGAAAACTAATGATTGCAAAACAACTGAACTAGTGAAAAATGCATTTCAAAACACTTTTTTCATTTAAATGTGAAGACTATGGCTTGTTATTTAAATTTTTATATTTTTTTTTGCCCCCCCCCCCCCCCTTGTCCTCGGCCAGGGCCGAGGGACAAAAACTTTTTTAAATATTTGCATCGGCTTAATTAAATCAAGACTACCATTTTAAATGGGCGTAATATTCAATATTTGGCCCTTTTAAAATGTTAGCCTTGATTTAAAGGGAGCGGCCGTGGCTGACTGGTTACGGTGTTCGCTTTGTAAGCGAATGGTTCTGGGTTCGATTCCCATCTGCGCCCAACGAGAAAGTTAAGTACACAGAATTTGAAATGATGAATATGAACGAAAAATCAAAGTCGCTCGAGGCGGGGTTCGATCCCCCGTCCTTTGGGTTGGTAAGCAAAAATGCTAACCGCTAGGCCATGACGACTTGGTAAGCTTAGACTGGAATTAGGACTACTGTTACAGAGAGCGAGTTGTGGCGCTATAACCACGGCAAATAGTGTCCAGGGCATTCGTGGAAATACAATGTCCCATCCCAGAGGGTCCCGGAGTACCAAACCTTCTTAGCATGGTGCTCCCAACGAATACAACCAAATCTCGGAGCGTATGGTGGTGTGTCGCCACGCTTCTTCCTCCCCTGTCGATTCAGAATTGTGTTGTTGTTCGAACACTCAGTGCTCAAACTCAACCCAATTACGAGTCATCTCTGCGATACGGCTTTACGCAGTAGGCCTGGCCGCTTTAACGCTTGTGATGTTTCAATGCATTCCGATGCAATGGCGCACTACAAATGTTAATAAATGACAAGAAGAGTGCTAGGCGTCATCTAACCTAAGGCACTCTCCAGGATCCCTTCGAAAGATTGGCTGCGCTAGGGTATGATTAGATTAGATTAGATTAAAATGTTAGCCTTGATTTAAACATCGAAATATTGGTCGCAAAAATCCGATCTTTGGCCCTTTTAAAATGTTAGTCTTGACTTAAACATCGAAATATTGGTCGCAAATATCCGATCTTTTCGAAAAACATATTTTTAAAGTTTTTAAGCCCAAACTAACATTTTAAAAGGGCGTAATATTGAATATTTGGCCCTTTTGAAATGTTAGTCTTGATTCAAAAATTTTGAAAATATTTTTTTTCGAAAAGATCGGAAAATTTCACGATTGTTTCATATTTTAACATTGAAAATCGGACCATTAGTTGCTGAGAAATCGACGCTAGAAAATGGTGGGTTGTTTGGGTGAGACTTGGAAAACATCAATTTTCATGTTTTTAAACATTTGCATGGCAATATCTCAGCAACTTAGGGTCGTATCAACAAAGTTAAAAAAAACAGAATATAGAGAATTTTCTCAGCTTTTCAAAAATTTTTTTTACAAAAGTGAAAAAGTGCGACTATTTTCAAAAAAGTTACCTTAAAACGGCTTTAGCATGAAAACGGTGCACATTATCAAAATTTCACTCAAGTACGTTTTTATTGAAAATTTGATTTTACATCGAAAAATACAGTTGAAATTTTTTTGCGACAAATATTTCGATTTTTTGAAAAAATCAGTATTGAGTTATGGCGATTGTCCACGCTCCATACAAAACAAGATTTTTTTTTTGTATGGACAATTGTAAACAAACGGGGGGAAGGGGGGTTAGATTTCCAAAAAAGTGTTCACGTGGTTTATGGATGGTCCCGACACGCTCATGTCGTCGCCGTCGTGCTAACTTGTCGTACGTGCATTTTAGGCCAAATTGAGTTAAGAACGCCATTTAGTGCAGCTCACAATGCCTCACAGATCCCCAAAGTTCGATTTCAATCCTGAGATATTCAACGAAATCCGAAAAAACTTCGTGCATTTTTGTCACTTTTCATATGAAAGTGGTTTCAATCTTGTCGTGCTATCTTGTCACTCCCTGAAAATTGATGTAAGTGCGACAACTGGCCAAAAGGATTTCAGGTCAGAACGCGTTTGACGCACGTAAAAGTTAGACTACCGTAAACATTTGTAAACATAACTCGGGACTCCAGCAACCAACTTCAACCAAACTTCGGGACAACGCACAGAATGGTCAGCCAAACAAAACGTGTTTGTTATTATTTACATTGCGTGCTTTCGTGTTTGTTTATTCAAGGTCAAACATTAAAACGCGTTTTTCTCGTTTTTCTCGAAACGTCAAAATGGCGGGTGCTACACTGAAAGAAAGGCCCACAGCAATATCACATGTTTCACACGTGAATCTGCCCCATACGACTTTGCATGTGAATGTCATGTGCAAATCACTTGACAAATTTTCATTGCGCAACATGGTAAATTCAAAAGCACAACACGTTAACTTCACGTGACGATGCTTATGAATTTGAATTGCATTTCTTATTAATGTTAAATGAGTTTATAGTGTAAATTCAATGGTTTTCCAATGGTATTCAGGTGCACCACATGTGTAAATCAAAGAGAGGGTTTTCATATTCTTTTTCATAAAATTATTCCAGGGTTTCAAATATAAATAAGATTTATTTTTCGAAATATAAACTTATTCAATTCAATTCAATTCGGTTTTATTTGTGAATAATCAATTTACAATGAGTTCATTTAGGTACACAACAGAGTTTTGGTGTTCCTTTCAGCTGTGATTTACATCGTAATTCAATCGAAAAATTATTACTTATAACTATGGAATAGACAGGAGTAAGAAAAAGTTTTCAAAAAACTTACATAAAAATATAAACTTATACATTGCACAAAACCACACAATTTACTCCACATACATTAAATTTCACTGCTGCGTTGAAGAATGCGGACCAGGTTCCGACGGCGTTTTACCGATCTGCAATACATGACCTCTGCTGAGCCGGTGTAACGTCACGGTCCATCTCGTTCGCGAACGGGTTCAAGCTTTTCGAGCAAAAGTGTCCAAGACCATCAAACACTTCCCGATCCGGCAGCTGGCAGATGCGTAGTGATGTCCATGGTGAATCTCGAAAACACCACTTGCAATTTTTTGCCCGAACTAACAGCTCCGAATCGGAGCAGATTCTTTAGGCGACCTCTGACCGGAACCTGATTTTCTGGAAAAATAATGTTAATCTGCATTAATTTCAATCAATTGTACTTAATTGTCTCATGTTTTTACTCACCACCAGCGCAGAAATATGTAAACTTAAGTAATTTGTTGGCAAAAAGAATAGTTTGCTTCGAACCGCAAATTTTTCACCGGCTTCGTCCGTGGCCATCTTACCAATGATTTTTTTTTTGCCACACTCATTTCAAAACCAAAACATTCCAATCTAACGTGCTTTCCACTTCGAAATCAAAAGAAAAGTCAAATGGGGCAAATCTAAGTGAAATTCATTTGAACATGCAGTGAACAGCATTCGAAAAAAGAGTGAAAGATCTTTGGATACCGATCAGCTGATTTTAAATGATATTCACATCTATTTGACATGTAAAACATGTGTGGATCAAAGGAAAAGCACGTGAATTTATTGTGTTGATTTTTGGAGACTCTCACGTGAAAAATCACTTGAGATAGCTATGTTAGTTTCTTTCAGTGTACAGGATAGCACGACGACGTCGATGTGCATCATGTGTAAACATGCCGGCATGCCTTCCGAAGAGCGATGATATAGAAAGGATATCAGAGTTGCTGAAGTATGTTAGATTTTGATATACATATTGAGAGGCCGATGTGATAAAATTGAAATATTTTTTTAGGGTGAACATGAAGCACCCTTTGCTAAGTGACATTTAATCACCAATTATTTTAGTGTGTAACTAAATATGCTGTCAACCAAACCCGGCAAAACGCTCTCACTAAAACCAAGCTACACATTTTAAAAACAATCCACCAACACCGCTCCAACACGGTTTCACCAACACAGCCGGCTTGCACAAATACCACGCCGTTGAAGAATCTTCCTCTCTTTTACATTCTCTTCGAATCCATCGACCAAAGAGGGAGCGCGGTTACGTCAAGTTCGGTTCAGTCCTAGTCCGACCGCGCTCCGTCGAATACGTGTAATATTTTTAACTCCCGTCCGAGACTTGATGTGTTTATAGCCGGCACGCGCGCCGCCTCGACTGCTGGTCCAAATCCGCCATTTGACCCATTTCTAGCAAGTGTAAGGTTCAGCGTTCGAGTCCAGCGTAAGCCAATATTGAAGCGTGGGCACGTGTTCTGTCGAGTGTCGAGTTCAACGCAGTTCAGTGGACTTTTGAAGCGTCCTCGTTCCTTCTCCGTTCGAAAGTGATAGTGAAGAAGTGCACTGTGCTCTCTTCCTTGATTGTGATATTCTGGATCGCGCGGAACGTAGGTTTCATTCTAGGGTGGAGGGATGTTCAGTCACAGGGAGCAGCTGATAACGGCTGATTCTGAACAAATGTGAACTCGTTATTATTGGAAGTTCACAGTTAACCTTTGCGGTCAACAAGTCGAAGCACAAATCAGCTCAATTGGTGAAATAAATCAAACAGTCGGCTAACTAAAAAAAGAACCCGTTTTCAAGGTTGGAGACTTTGAAGTCGTCGCCGTCATGGCGAATGAGCAACCACAGGGAGAGAAAATGATAAATAAGTTGTAAAAAACACAACGCATACACCCTCCGACTGTCTACAGGAAAAAGAGAGTAGTATTTACAAGAGACATACAAAATACACTGTCGGGAAGATAGAGAGAGTGCAGCCAACAAGTGTGTTCCCTAGCCGTACATTGCCCCTTCAAGAACCATTCCTAATTGAAAGTCGATTGACTGAGGTTGAGTCACCGATTAGCACTCTTCTAGAGTTCCAGGAGCATTTGAGCGGGAACCGAACACCGGTTCAGGAGTTATGTAACCTCCTCGAAACAGACTCGTTCAGCGAGCTTCTCAGCGCACATGTGTGAACTATTTTGTATACTTTGTGTGATTTATTTCGGTTCCCCTGTTTGCATGACTTGACCTGACTTGGATGACTCGACAGTTCTGGACGGATGATGATGGTGAAGAAGGAATTTGATGTGATCAGCAGCAGCATGGACTGGACATGTGCGAGAGTGGTTGATTTGCAAACTTTTGGGACTTTATGGCCATCTGGATTCCATTTGTGTTACTTGACATGTAATGGCGGATGAAGAAATTGACGAATGTGCGAAAATTTCATCTTTTTGCTCATTGGATCCAAAAAAAACCTGTTCAGCCGTTCCGGAGAAGATTTTTTGAAATAATATAAAATAGAAAGCCTGACACAACTCGAGTTTATTGAAGCAGCTTTAAGGAAAATACCGTAACATAAAAAAACTTAGATAGGACGAAATCGGTCTTTTCTTTGAATTGTAATTTTTGTATTTTTTAATCCGGCTGAAACTTTTTTGGTGCCTTCGGTATGCCCAAAGAAGCCATTTTGCTTCATTAGTTTGTCCATATAATTTTCCATACAAATTTGGCAGCTGTCCATACAAAAATGATGGATGAAAATTCAAAAATCTGTATCTTTTGAAGGATTTTTTTGATCGATTTGGTGTCTGCGGCAAAGTTGTAGGTATGCATAAGGACTACACTGAAAAAAATGATACACGGTAAAAAAATTGTGATTTTTAATTTAGCTTTTTGTTACTAAAACTTGATTTGCAAAAAAACACTATTTTATTTTTTTTATTTTTTGATATGAACAACATTTTAGAAATTTCCAGGTTGTGCAAAAAAACCTTCGATCGAGTTTTGAATTTTTGAATCAAAACTAATTTAAAAAAAAACGAAATATTGGTCGCAAAAATTTTTCAACTTAATTTTTCGATGTAAAATCAAATTTTTTATCAAAGAATACTCTAGTGAAATTTTGATAAAGTGCACCTTTTTCAAGTTAAAACCATTTTAGGTAACTTTTTTGAAAATAGCAGCAGTTATTTTTTTTTAAAGTGCACATGTTTGCCCACTTTTGAAAAACTGAGCATATTCTCTATATTTTGCTTTTTTGAACTTTGTTGGTACGACCCTTAGTTGCTGAGATATTGCCATGCAAAGGTTTTAAAACAAGATAATTGATGTTTTCTAAGTTTCACCCAAACAACCCATTATTTGCCAACGTTGATATCTCAGCAACTAATGATCCGATTGTGAAATGTTAGTCTTGATTCAAAAATTTTGAATATATTGTTTTCGAAATGATCGGAAAATTTCACGAATTCATATTTTAACATTGTAAGTACTTTTTGATTGCAAATTTGATTTTACATCGAAAAATGAAGTTGACAAATTTTTGCGACCAACACCTCGATTTTTTTTTTTCAAAAAATCAGTATTGATTCAAAGATGTATAGCTCGGTTAAAGATTTTTTTTTGCAATTCCGTCGTGAAACTACTTACTTTTCCTGTCATTCTTGAACGACGAAATAGCCTACTTTTCTGTACCAAAAATAACAGAATCGAATAGCAACAGTTGAACTTTTCAGCACTTGTTTCGAAAAGTAACACTTTTCAATTTTTTTTTGATTTAAATGATTTATTGACAAAATGAAAATTTGACATAAAATTTCACTCAGTGTGGAATTGCAAAAAATGTTGTATGGAACTCGTTGCAAAACTTGATTTTTTCAGCACTCTTCGTATTTATCCAACTCGGTGAACCTCGTTGGATAAATGTACGACTCGTGCTGAAAAAATCCTCTTTTTGCAACTTGTTGCATAAACTACTATTACATAACCTGGAAATTTCTGAAAAGTTGTCATTTGATGTCCCCTGAATAATATCAAAAACTAACTAAAAATAATAATAGTGTTTTTATTTTGCAAATCAAGTTTTAGTGACAAAAAGTTAAATTAAAAATCACCAATTTTTACCGTGTATCATTTTTTAGGTTTAATCCTTATCCATACCTACAACTTTGCCCAAGACACCAAATCGATCAAAAAATTCCTTCAAAAGATACAGATTTTTGAATTTTCATACATCATTTTAGTATGGACAGCTGCCAAATTTGTATGGAAAATTATATGGACAAACTAATGATGCATAATGGCTTCTTTGAGCATATCGAAGGCACCAAAAAAGTTTCAGTCGGATACTACGTGCTCGTAGAGAACGACCGGTCTTATCAGCGTTTCGTACATGGTGCACTTTCTACGCCGGGAAAGGTGACCAGACCGTTGAGTCTTGTGGAGTCCATAGTAGGCACGACTACCGGTGATGTTGCGCCTCCGAATTTCCCTGCTGCAGTTCTTGTCCGACGTTACCAACGATCCGAGGTACACAAACTCCTCCACGACCTCGAAACTCGTCGCCGTCGATCGTCACGCTCGGTCCTATGTGAGCCACTCGGTTCCTCCTGCCAGCAGATACTTCGTCTTCGCAACATTCACCTTCAATCCAACCTTATCCGCTTCCCGCTTCAATTCGGTGTACCGCTTAGCCACCTCCTCGAACGTCCTGCCGACAATGTCCATGTCGTCGTTGAAGCCCGCCCGCCTCATAACACCTTCAAGCCCAATGTTGAAACAGAGGCCGGAGATACCGTCGCCTTGTCGCAGTCTCTTGCGCGATTCGATCGGGTCGGAAATCGCTCCCGAAATCTTCACGCTGCACCGTGCCCCGTTGATTTCACCATTCTGATCAGCTTCCCGGGAAAGCCGTTCTCGTGACCGAGTTGTACCAAGGGGTTGGAAACTCTTAGAGCTATACTTATTGTGTAAACCAGTATATCAAAATATATGTTAGTATACTAATTATTTCCTTTACAATATACTGAGAGTATCTTAATATACTAACAGTTTATTGCTTTTCGGTTAGTATACTAACAAGTATACTGGAATATCATTAGTATACTCAGTATTCCTAAATAATATTAGAGTTTCCAGCCCCTTGAGTTGTACGCGGCTTTGAAATCGATGAACAGGTGGTGCGACGGGATCTGGTTCTTGCGATATTTTTGGAGGATTTGGCCGTCGTCGATTTCCCCTCCACAAAACCGGCTTGGTACGTCCCAACGAAATCCTTTGCTCGCTCCGACAGACGACAGAAAATGATCTAAGACAGCCTGTTCTGTGTCCCAGACCTTGACTATCAGCCGGTGTAGACAGGCCGTCAGCTTGTCCGGGCCCTGCTTGATGAGTTCCGCACCGATACCATCCTTACCCGCTGCTTTGTTGTTCTTCAGCTTCTTGATGGCATCCATAACTTCTCTCATCGTGGGTGCTGGCTCGTCCTCGCCGTCCACCATACCACTGACGTCGTTTCCCCCGTCGCCCTGGTACTCCGCCTCTGGGCCGTTCAGGTGCTCGTCGAAGTGCTGCTTCCACCTTTCGATCACCTCACGCTCGTCCGTCAAGATTCCTCAGTCCTTATCCCAGCACATTTCGGCTCGCGGCATGAAGCCTTTTCGGTACGTTTGTACGGCTCCTTGTTCCCACGGGTGTTGTGCAGCAGCCACTTGTCCCGCGCTGCTTTCTTCTCGCCCCAAATCGCCTGACATTCCTCGTCGAACTCGGTCCACGTACCTGATGGCGCTCGATGCCGCTGCGTTGATGGCTGCTTCCATATGGCTCCAGCAGGCCTCCAGAGGGGCTTCGGCGAGCTCACCCTCGTCGGGCAACGCAGCTTCGAGTTCCCAACTGAATCACATATCTTCCTAAAGCATGAGCATGGGCATGAGAGATCACCCATGGTTGCCCCTCCGTTGCTGAACAGAACCGTAATATCCTTTGAGCACTACTGATTATAGGCTTCGACGATCTAGTGGTGTTTGTCTTATCAACAGCATGTATGAATGCGCTGAAAAGATAAAACACCGTGATTGCTAAAGCTAGATCAGTTGCGAATAGGTAACAGTCATTGGCCACCAACGGCGCCCGCCATGGCAGTTTGTAGACCTCGATTTTAAGGGACGGGAATGTTAGTAATGCACAGGTTGCTACTAGGGCAGCTGATTTACTCTGTGCTTACACCCCACAAGCGCCAGGAACCTGAAAATTTGTTAGTATGATAGGGTGTTTGGTCAGGATTCATCATAGAAGATGATGATGCGACCCAAAATCATAGTGTTTGTTGAAAGGTATTATATTTTATTCTCAAGGCAAACACTCGGTTTAACTGGTGTTAAATTTTTAATGAAATGGTTTAATCTTAGACAGCCGGCTGTGGAAAGATAGAACCAAAATCATTTGAACTTAATGAATGAAGGATTGAACAGTGCACTTTTTAACTTGAGATGATTTTACGAGTTTTAAATTATTGATGTTTAGTGAGGTACTGATTAACGTTGCGACCGACGAGTTGCAATGTTTATCGTGCTGAAATGGTATGATAGGGTTTTGTTATTGTTGCACACCGACGACGGACGCGAAAAATTTTGCGACCCGACGAAAAGGCATCGCAAATAGAACTCTGAATCACATATCTTCCGAAAAACTCATTAAAACGAATCCTTTTATAGACAATATTTGGAGTTTTTTTTTCTGAAAAGGTTCAACAAACCAAATTTTCAGTTTTTGCTATTTGTGTTTTTTTTTATCACCCCTGACTCAAGGCGGTTACAAAAACACCCAAAAAGCAAAAACTGGAAATTTCGTTCATTGGACCTTTTCAAAAACAAAACTCCAGGTATATACAATTACACACACCTCATTAGTGTGCTGACAACAAGACACTTTTCTGCCTTTCACGTCAAGAGCGCGTGCAGTGCTCTCCGACCATTGAAAACGCGTTGAGTAAGATCAGAACCGTGCGCTGTGTGATTTACTTTATTTTACATACTTATGTGTTACTAGACAGAGCCGGCACAAACGCAACTTCAGAGATAAGCACCCTGACAAGATATTATTTATGTACTCCGCAATACGACGTACAACTACATCTATACGGTCTTCCTGTTGACTGTGGGATTTGTGAAATGTGTTCAAAATTAGTTGATGTAGCTGTAAAATGAGCTGATCACACGTAGTTATGTTACGGTTGAAAGAGATTTAAGTTTCGGTGCGTGGTGTAACGGCGTTCTGGTTTAGTTTAGCTAATCCTACTGCCAGGTTAATCGCAATTTCATTGCCAAACAAACTCGTTTGATAGCGTTATTCCGGGGCTACTTCCCCCTGGAAATCGTCAGCAAAACCCCGTGATTGTTCATCCAGCGTGACCCAAGGTTATCGCAACAATTCGGCAGACCAACGTATTAAATTTGACCGTGACTTTCAGAACACCCAAATAAAACAAAAACAGCAAATTTGTCGACTTCCTAATAGCCAAATTCCGCCGCAACACATCGGAAGGATCAATCAACTAGCCTGAAAGTGCGATTCTTTTTTTGTTCTAGAATTCAGTAGCCGAATGTGCCTTCCTAATCAGCAGTGCCTTGCGATGTGCCCGCGCGGAAAGTGCTTCGCGCAAAGTTAGTGAAAAGTGAGAGCAAATTTACGCACGAGAAAAGACTGAAAGTGTGTTCCCCACCGGCATGGATCATTCCCGCAAGCCGGACAAGAAGAATCCCCGGAAGGGGGCGTTCGTCCTGTCCCAGCTGCTGTTCGGATGGCTGCTGCCGGTGTTCTTCAAGGGGTGCCGGCGGGGACTGGACAAGGACGACCTCACCAAGTGCCTCAAGAAGGATAAATCCGAGGATCTCGGTGATCGGCTGGAGCAGTAAGTATTTTTGTAGAGTTTTGTTTTGAGATAAGCTAGACATGCCAGTAATGAGGGCAAAATCGTGTGGAATTGGCCTTGGCCTAAAGAACACATTGTGCGATAAGATAACATTGAAGGGGTGCACTGTACGTGCGTTGAATGTCTAATGTTGATGGGTTATTTTTTAAATATTAAATGTAAAGGTTTATTTCATGAGTAAAAAACTAGGGTATTTGTCCCTATTTTGGGCCTAGTATCTATTTTGGGTCTACCAAACTTAATTCAAAGAAATTGAGCATTTCACCAAATCTGGCAGGAATCTGCCACTTGATAATGATAATGATACGTGCAGTCATTATCTTCATTTTGGTGGGCAAGAATAATTTACTTTTTCCTTCTAAATTAGAAATAAAGCAATAAAAATAACACTCTTCACTTTTTTCTTGGCAAATCGCTAATTGCCCATTAGGGCGAACATTTTCACCACTTTTGCTTACCGCTTGTTGACACTAAGCGCCCGGCTTTTATCGCTCAGCACACGAATGAGAGCCGTCCCCCGAATCTCCAACCATAGGCAAAATGTTTTTTATTGGTGGGTTGCACAATCCCGTTGCAAAAACAATCGCTTAACTGCCACCAAATCAATAAAATAACTGATTAAAGTTGCTTCGTCCATTTCGGAGAGAATGGCTCTATTTACAGTCCATTACATTTTGACACTTCTAGAAATTGTGACAGTGTGTGTGCGCTTTTCACAAGTTACAGTCTTTCTTGCATATTGCGGGCTTGTTGTTTGGCTTAGGCAACAAATGTTTAATTATGTTTAAAACTCGTAAAGAATGATATAAATCATGTCCATGCTTATTATGCACCTAATGCAAGTGAAATCAATCATTCTAATGTTGATTTGCGGCTTAAAACAGGGGTGACCAAAGTATGGCCCGCGGGCCGAACGTGGCCCGCAAGTTGATACTTTGTGGCCCGCGGACCCATTTTGAATGATTTTGTAAAATGGCCCGTTGACCACTTGTAAAATGATTTTATACTTTTTTAAAAAAAATAAGGTTTATTTCAAACTGTTATGTGCTAATCTTTTTTATTTTTTGTTAATAAAAAAACTGAGCAATTCTCTACCAAAACCGGAAATGGATTTTATTTGTATTTTTTTATTTGGTTCAAACTTTGTGGGGGCCTTCCCTATACCCAAATATGCTATTTTGTGTCATTGGTTCACCCATACAAGTCTCCATAAAATTTTGGCAGCTGTCCATACAAAAATTGTATGTAAATATTCAAACAGCTGTAACTTTTGAGTGAATTTTTTGATCAATTTGGTGTCTTCGGCAAAGTTGTAGGTATTGTTGAGGACTTTTGAGAAAAAAATAGGTACACGGAAAAAAAATTGAGGATTTTTTTATCAACTTTTTTTTACTAAAACTCAATTTCCCAAAATATGTATTTTTTGATTTTCGAGATTTTTTGATATGTTTTAGGGGACAAAAATCCGCAACTTTTGAGCCATAGAGAAACATGGTCAAAAAATCTGCCGCCAAGTTATGAATTTTTGAAAAAAATAGTGATTTTTGGAAAAAATCGAAGTTTCATGCAAAAACATGTTTGACATTATTTTTTAATGCAAAATTGAATTTGCAATCGAAAAGTACTTTACATATTTTTTGATAAAGGTCTCCGTTTTCTAGCTATAGCCACCGAAAGTTTGATTTTAGCGAAATATTTGCAGTTTTTCAATTTTCAAAAATAGTGACCATGAGTGACCATTTCTAAAAATATTTTTTTTGAAAAGTTCAGAAAATTTGCTATAAAATTGTCTAAGAAACATTGAAGATTGGACCTCTGGTTGCTGAGATACAGCGGCTTAAAGAAAAAGAAACACGAAAATTGAAGTTTTCTAAGTCTCACCCAAACAGCCCACCATTTTCTAATGACGATATCTCAGCAATTAATGGTCCGATTTTCAATGTTAATACATGAAACAATCGTGAAATTTTCCGATCTCTTCGAAAAAAATATTTTGAAAATTTTAAAATCAAGACTAACATTTTAAAAGGGCCAAACATTGAATATTACGCCCATTTAAAATGCTAGTCTTGATTTTAAAATTTTCAAAATATTTTTTTCGAAGAGATCGGAAAATTTCACGATTGTTTCATGTATTAACATTGAAAATCGGACCATTAATTGCTGAGATATCGTCATTAGAAAATGGTGGGCTGTTTGGGTGAGACTTAGAAAACTTCAATTTTCGTGTTTCTTTTTCTTTAAGCCGCTGTATCTCAGCAACCAAAGGTCCAATCTTCAATGTCTCTTAGACAATTTTATAGCAAATTTTCTGAACTTTTCAAAAAATATATTTTTAGAAATGGTCACTCATGGTCACTATTTTTAAACATTGAAAACCTGCAAATATTTCGCTAAAATCAAACTTTCGGTGGCTATATTTAGAAAACGGAGACCTTTATCAAAAAATATGTAAAGTACTTTTCGATTGCAAATTCAATTTTGCATTAAAAAATAATGTCAAACTTGTTTTTGCATGAAACTTCGATTTTTTCCAAAAATCACTATTTTTTCAAAAATTCATAACTCGGCGGCAGATTTTTTGACCATGTTTCTCTATGGCTCAAAAGTTGCGGATTTTTGTCCCCTAAAACATATCAAAAAATCTCGAAAATCAAAAAATACATATTTTGGGAAATTGAGTTTTAGTAAAAAAAAAGTTGATAAAAAAATCCTCAATTTTTTTTCCGTGTACCTATTTTTTTCTCAAAAGTCCTCAACAATACCTACAACTTTGCCGAAGACACCAAATTGATCAAAAAATTCACTCAAAAGTTACAGCTGTTTGAATATTTACAAACCATTTTTGTATGGACAGCTGCCAAAATTGTATGGAGACTTGTATGGGTGAACCAATGACACAAAATAGCATAGCGAAATCGGCCGATTTCGCAGAGAGTTGCTCAACTTATGATTTATCAAAATTTTGATGCCTACTTTAGGATACAAATAATTTATTCAAAAAATCTTCTAATCAAAATAATTTTACACGTTTCAATGTGAGTTAAACTAGTAAATATCGTCAAAACTTTCATCAAATATTTTTGGAAAAATTTAAAAAAAATGTTCAAGTTTGACTTAGGTAGAATTCTGTAATAATTGCAAAAATATAAGTTTTCTTTATTAATTTGCAAGTCATAACGACCCTTTTATAAACTGACCCACAAACTTACATACTTCCTTCGGGATTCGAACTCGTTACAGTTAGATAACGAATCTGATTGACTACCAACTAATTCAGGCAGACAAAATGTGGAAATCAGAGGATCAAGTTTGTTGCAAATATTTTACAAAGCTGTAGGTCGATCAACCCACCCCTCCCCCATTATTAAAAAATTGGCTCGAAAAAACAGGAGCAAAATTATATTTTCAAAAAACTTCAAAACCTCAAAAAATTAAATTTAAGTGCAATCAGCAGAAATTAATGAAATATGCATTCCTTTGCATTTAGAATCATTTTAGCATGTTTGAGTTTATGAAAAATTATTTGAATACAAATGTTTTTTTCGCTTAAATGTTTTTTTTTGTCAAATTTTATTTTTAACTATATTTATTAGGGTGGGTACGGATTTTGAAAAGTTCTCAGATCAAGTTCTGGTGTGGTTCTCCTTGTAGGGCATACCCATAGGGACCTTCACGCCAAATTTCAGCTCATTTGGTTGAAAACTGGCTTGTCTCAAGCGGGTTCAAGTTTACATGGAAATTACTTTGGGAAATTTTGAATTTTCGTTCATTCGCTCCTAAAGGCATGGGGAAAACATGTAGAAACTTCTAGGATGGCCAGAAATGAGCGGAATCGTCTGGAGAACAACTTTCCCTAAGAGACCAGGTCGATTCGTTCAACCCCCATCGAGCTCAACGGCAATACATCCGGGGTTTTCGGAACCAACCGTTTTCCCCAGGAAGGCATCAAATTTTCCTTAGCATGCTATGAATGCTTGATGAACACCGCGACGCCACATGTCAACAGCATTCAAAACACAAGTACAGTCATCCCACATATTTGGAACACCCACAAATTCGGAACACTTTTATGATAATTTGTCAATAGCATGCCAAAAGTAGCTTTTCTGTCGACCCTACTATTTTTAGAACCTTTATTTGGACATTATCTTGCTATATCACTAGTAAAAGTAATACTTTTTGAACAAAAACTTCATTCCAAGACTATTTTGTCCAGAACAGCAAAACACTGCCTCCAAATGGCCTGTTTCATAATTGTGGGATGTTATTGTGCCTCCCACAATTGGGGAACACCAGAATTTAACTGATATTTTCACAAAAAAAGTTATCAAACCATGTATAAAACATCACTAAGCTTGAGTTTCATTGGTTTCAGTGTGTGAAGAAATTATTTGGCTCCTGGAGAGATCCAAAGTTTGTTTACATTCGTAAGAAAAAAGTGTTCCGAATTTGTGGATTTCAAGGGTCAAAGTAATTCTTCAAAAACTTCATATAAAAGTTAAAATTTGCAGATGTTCGATACAGCATTCAAAAGATCGCAAGAAAAGCTTTCAAATGAAGGAAAAAGCGAATCATTAAGTTCAATTATCGATTTGCTATGATTTTTTGAACATTGGCCGATCTGGAAACCGTTCCGAATATGTGGGATGACTGTACATTCAGCTTAAAACTTTTTTCTTTAAATACCTGAAACAATAAAATCAATAATACCGATAGAAACCCGTTATTTTGTGGTTTCTATTATTTTGAATTGACTTTTTTTAAATAACAGAAATTAAAACATTTAAATTAAAATAACGATATTGCATATTTTAAAATATTTAATTTTTTCTGTAAATTTGGCCCGCAAGGTCATTCGAGCTTCAAATTTGGCCCGGCCTCCAAAAACATTGAGCACCCCTGGCTTAAAACATCACAATGATTAAGCATGTTTGTCGGCCGAATTTGTACGGCTGTACTGTACGAGCTGGGGCTGAGTAAAAAGTAAATCTTTCCCTGTTCCTGAGGGGAACACCCTTGAAGAGTATCGGGGCCGGCATTTACAAAGCGAATTCAGTGGCAGTTTCATTCTCAACTTAATGTTAACATGTTAAGGTTAATGTTAACATTCCATAGGTCGCCTCCCTAAGGTGTCGTGATAAGGTCCAGTTTGTGACGATACACTACCTTCCCTCTACTAAGCAATCGATTCCAGAAGGGAAAAGATCACCAGTTGTGTTGGTCCGAGCCGGGATTTGAACCCCGATCTACCGCTTACGAGGCGGAAGCGTTACCACTGGGCTACGTGGCTGGGGCTGAGCCGTACGTCAAAAAAGTTCGCCACGTGCTTCGAGATTTCAGAATCAGAAGGTAGGCCGAAAATATGTACAAAGAAGATCGTATGCTAGAAGCAATATCCCCAAAATAGGGACAAAAAAGTTTTTAGTTTCTCGGGCTTATACAAAAATGTGATTTAATAAAAGTTGTTCCGTTCGGAAAGAGTTTAGCGTGCACTCGAGCGTTGCTGAAGGGAGCGCTAACCAAAACAAACCACACACACAAAGTGGAGGAAAAACGGCGCGTGCAACGACAACAGAAAGTACCGCTAGTTTTGCTCCACACCACGACGTCAGCAGCATTCTTGATCCACCTCCCGTCCGAGAAGGAGGTGTACGACACGCGAGGACAAGTTTCGCCCAACCTCGACGCGATCCGACGCGAACCCCGAACCGGCTTCCGAGGAAGCAAACCCCCGACCGCGAATCGTTTGTGAACTATGTAGAGAAATAGAAGTTTAGTTTAGTAATTCATTAGTTTGATCCGCCCTCCATCCGATTCCGCCTCCGAAAAGTGGTTCCTCCGTTGTCCACCAAGGGTGACCGCACCCGAGAGTCCGCCGTCGCCAAAATTACAGTCCACACGCTCCGTAGTTCGGTCCCGACCGAACATATGGTCCTACCGACCCGGATTGGACTTCCGTGTGCGCGCCGCCCGGGGACATCCGGAAGGAAAGTTCCGACAAATGACCTTCCGATAAAGTGTCGAACAAAAGTGTCGCGAAACATTTCGCTGTGAGCAGTGGAACTTCAGCAAAGTGCGAAAACGGTTGCTGCCAAAAAGAGCTGCTCCGGAAGTGAGCTTCCGGAAAAGTGAAGAATAAGAAGATCCTTCCTGCTGCGGCAGAACAGTGCGAAAAGTGAAACAAACCCGTCGTTTGAGAAGACAACATCCCTCTCGCGTAAACCACATTCCGCTGCCAACGCTGTAGGCGACCTGCAGCGTTCCACCTCGATCCTGTTGCCCCCTGATTCCCAATTTCACCATGTGGAAGGCAATGTTTACGATAAAGCTGGAGGATGCGTTCCAACAGCGAGTACATGCCATGCAGAAGATCGCGAATCTCCGGGATGTCGTCCTCGATCTGCAGAATCCGACGCTAGCACAGCTGACAAAGCTGCGTAAAACCCTTTGGGCATTGTACGACGAGTATGGCCGAGCCCACAGCTGCATCGTCGGCAATGTTCCGGATGACGACCTCGCCCAGCAAGAAGTGGAATACGACGCCTTCGACCAACTCTTCGATGCAGTCAGCGTGCCATTGGAGGAGAAGTTCATTGCGCTGACGAACGCCAACCCGAAAACGAGTGCAATGGACTACGTTGCACACCAGCAGAAGCTCTGGACGATGTCAACGCCGACGATCTACGAAAGCAACTACTGGGACACCCCGATGATGGCCTGTGAGTCCGCCCATCCGGAGCTCTCAGGACAAACCGCCAACTCGAACCTACGATCCAGGCCCGAAAACCTGGACACGGAAGTGATTTTGCGAAATCACTCTCCGTCGACGAGCTACACGAGCTCACCACCCGAAACCCGGTCCAGGTCCCAAACCCTGGAAGCGGATACGGCTTTGCGAAGTCGTATGCCGCCAAAGATCGATCCAATCCGCCCATCCAAGCCCACATCCGCGAGCGATGTCTTGGACACCGAAGTGGTCATGCGTGACCAGCTTCAACCGGCAACCAATGCCGATCCGACGGACCTCCCAGTGTCCGCAATCTCCAGCGAAGTAACCGAAACCAGTGTCAAATGCGTGCATCTCGAACCGACACAAGGAAACCCCAACGAATCCGGAACCGGCCGTGTCCTCCCGGACTACGGTACCCACATGACTGGTGCGCCAACTCCCGACAGTGTTCTGAACCACGAAGCAAGTCTGATCGCAACAGACAACGGCATCGAACCACAAGTCGAACCCGACGAGAGATGGGAACTCGCAATGCCGACGGTGACAACGCTCCTCAACACTGACCGCTGCTCAAAGGACAGCGGATCCCGACCCGAAGCCGAGATGATGTCAACAGTGCTGCCAAGCATTCCCGAACCCAACCTGTTCAACTCCAAACGTTCGCTCACGGACGGTGACGCACGAACGAAAGAACGCGAGCCGCTACCAGCGGTGATTCTACGGAACGAAAAAGTTAATTCTCTCCGTGTCGAGCACGGCAGCTCCCTGACGACCATCCAGCGGGACGCTGTAACCCTCCAGACCAGAGCCGAGCTAAATCCGCCGCTGCCAACCGCTGCGAAAGCGCCCGATAAACGACGCCTAACCATAGCCTGTCCCAACTCGCCGCTCAACGACACCCACGGAACCCGGAAGAAGCACGCTGTCAACAAACCCGCAAACCCCAATCCTCGAAAGACGGAAGCCGTTTCTCCAATGTTCCCAGACCCGTTACAACCAGTGCTTTGTCGAGGCGCACCACACGAACAACGACCCACCTGCTCAACTTCTGGCGACCTGCGAGACACAGGAGCTCCGGAACCCAATCGCGTGAACGTGACACACCAACACCACGAAGAGAAACCTCCACCGAAACGAAAGTCCGAGACCGAGCAACTGACGGAGACGTGCGTGCAGTCTGAACGCAAAGGTGGCTCCAAGCACGCCCTCAAACGGCTTCAGCATAGAGCAGCACCGAAGAAGAGCACCCCAACAAGCGAAGCGCTCAACCATCGACCACTCCTGAACGAACCACTCGGCCCGCCGCAGAAACAACGCACTATCGCCGCAGTTTTCTGGACCTGCCTGAAGCTTAATCGAACAAACGGCAGTCTCTGCTGCTCCAAGCTAACATCCAACTTGAAAGCCACCATCGTCGAGTCCAGAACGAAGCCCAAAACCCCACGAAGCAGATCACTTTGGACAATTTCAAGCACCGCCGTTGCCGCACTTGTGAGTATGCTTCCAATTTTGCTTGCTTTTTGCCACAACATACACGCCAAGTACTACGAGAACGACTTCGTCGGTCGTGAAACCAGTTTCCTGAAGAACGGCCGTGGGCCATGCGAACAGATCGTCGCTCCGCAGTCCGTCAAGGTCAACCGACGCGTTGTGAGCAGCCAAAAAGTTCGCCTACTACGATTGCTTGAAGGCTGGCAGCGGAGCAAGATTCCGAGCAACCCGCCGTACAGTTACTCCACAGTGCGGATGTCCCGAAGCTGCAATCGGCGCTACGATGACGATTCCAACTACACACGAGGATGCCACCCCCGCAAACCGATTATCCAAGACGTCGGTGGACGAAGCCTGATGAACGATTCCGAACCAGCCCATCGAAAGTGCTCCGTTGGCGAACGCACGCTGGAGAACAAAAAGCGGCCAACCGCTCAACACGATGATCACACCAAGCTGTTCCACCGAGACCATCGTCACTGGATCAAACAAGCCTGCACGGTTTGTGCCGAGTTACCGCAGTGCGACCTGCCCGATAATGGTTCCACACGCATCACTCCATCGACCACAATGAACTCCAAGACCTGCCAATGCGACTACAGCAGATTGCCTGGGACCACCGAAGGTTCGCCCGAAGCAGCTGGAATTGCTCAAACCATGCCTTCACGATGGAGACCGCCCACGAAGAACTTCGATCCGTCTACTTCTTCCCGTTGCTACGCATCTGATCAACAACTCAACCAAACTCAACACTCCGTTTCGACATCAACGCCAACCTGATCAGCAAAAATGTTGAATCGATGCTTCAACGGGGGGAGTATGTTCCGTTCGGAAAGAGTTTAGCGTGCACTCGAGCGTTGCTGAAGGGAGCGCTAACCAAAACAAACCACACACACAAAGTGGAGGAAAAACGGCGCGTGCAACGACAACAGAAAGTACCGCTAGTTTTGCTCCACACCACGACGTCAGCAGCATTCTTGATCCACCTCCCGTCCGAGAAGGAGGTGTACGACACGCGAGGACAAGTTTCGCCCAACCTCGACGCGATCCGACGCGAACCCCGAACCGGCTTCCGAGGAAGCAAACCCCCGACCGCGAATCGTTTGTGAACTATGTAGAGAAATAGAAGTTTAGTTTAGTAATTCATTAGTTTGATCCGCCCTCCATCCGATTCCGCCTCCGAAAAGTGGTTCCTCCGTTGTCCACCAAGGGTGACCGCACCCGAGAGTCCGCCGTCGCCAAAATTACAGTCCACACGCTCCGTAGTTCGGTCCCGACCGAACAAAAGTGTTCGTATTAAAAAACAAATTATTCATGTATTTCTAGCAATGCTGCCTATAGCAGCCTATGAGAATTCTTGAACGACGAAATAGCCTACTTTTCTGTACCAAAAATAACAGAATCGAATAGCAAAACTTTTCAAAATAAATGATGAAAAGTTCTACTTTTCAGCACTGAAATGTGTGCTGAAAAGTTGAACTTTTCAGCACTTGTTTTGAAAAGTAACACTTTTCAATTTTTTTTATTTAAACGATTAATTTAAAAAAAATACATGCAAATTTGACTTAAAATTTCAGTCAATGGATGTTTTTCGGAATTGCAAAAAACGTTGTATGGAACTCGTTACAAAACTGGATTTTTTCAAAACAAACAAACCATCCACATTAACGACCCCCGGGTCTTTTGTGGTCTCTATTGCAAGTTTCTGCTCGAACCTAGGAGTCCGAAGGCTTGAATGGGGAGAGCACCCAAACCTCTTTCTACTCCAAGGAACCTTCCACCCCAGTGTTTGAACTGACGACCTTTGGATTGCGAGTCCAACCGCCGCCAGCGATTCCACCGGAGTAGGCTTGGTTTGGTGTGTTGTTTGTACTTATGGCATGGAGACGACTCCTACACCTGGAATGACTTAACGGCCTAACAACAACCAATACCGGGACCGACATTTTACTTCCTCATCCGATGGAAGGTTGGAACAGATGGGAAAACTCTTCGTATTTATCCAACTCGGTGAACCTCGTTGGATAAATGTACGACTCGTGCTGAAAAATCCTCATTTTGTAACTTGTTGCATAAACTACTATTTTAGGTCCCCATTAAATAAAAAAAAACGAAAATCAAAACTTTTAGGTGTTTATCTTAAAGTGATACGAAAGGTCGTTGCGAATATTTTTTGAATTTTATGTCCATCGACTCTGACAAAAGTCGATATAACCTTTTAAAAAATATTTGCAGTGGCCTAAAATGGAATAAACAAACAGGATCTTTCATATTTTTTAAAGTTCTTATCAAAATTGTGCGGAGACCTGTATGGAAAAAAACATTATTCAAAATGGCCTTTTACAAAATTCATTATCGCGTAAATTAAAAGTAAATCATTGAAAAAAAAACGTTTCTTAATCTTGTTCTTAATCCACCATTAGGTGGTTGGTGCCTTCCTCACATTTACAAAGTAATAATGAAAATAAGTTAATGAAAAAAACTGATACAGACTTTTTTCAGAAAACATGCAGACTCTCATTTGAAGCAATGTGGCAACCGGGCGTTTCGCATCTGGCGCGACTCTCGCACGTAAACAAAAAGAACCGGGACTTCGAGGTTATGCAAAAAATCACCCTTTTTTGCCGATACAAAAAAAAAATTTCGCCATAACTTTTTAAATACTTTACTAAACAGAATAAATTTTAATAGGGTCTTATGAGACCCCAAAACGAATCGAAAAAGGCTGACCCGGCCAAAATCGGTTCAGCCAGTTCTGAGAAAATCGTGTGGAAAAACAATCATGTCTACACACATCCCCACAGACATTTGCTCAGAATTTGATTCTGAGTCGATAGGTATACGTGAAGGTATATCTAGAAGGTATATTTAAGAAGTTCAATTTTCGAGTGATTTTATAGCCTTGCCTCAGTGAGGTGAGGAAGGCAAAAACTGGACCTTCTACACTATTTCTTTTTTAATCTGTGTATAAACAAGACAAAAGCAAACTTAACAAATATTTATGTTATTTATAAAATAAATATCTATTCACTAGAAATTTTGTTGTTGAATATGCATTACTAAACTCATCTCCTCGACCGAGACCTTGACCCGGACCTGCTCGGGGTACGCGATCTGGACCGTGCCGCCGCCCGTCTCGGACTACCGCGCGACCGACTCGGGGTCCGCGAACGGGACCGACTTCGGCGCCGCGGGGATCTTCCCCGACTACGGCTTCGATTCAGTCGCTCCTCGGCCTGCCGTTCCGCCCTCATCCGGCGGTAGATCGCAATGGCCTGTCGCTGAGCAAGCGGACGCCGGCGCCATCCGGGACCACAATCGCGGGGATTTGTGCGGGTTCCAGGCTATTTTTTTGGAGACGTTTAATTATTTTATGATTTTTTGCAAGCGATTTTAGAAATTTTACCTCAGATTTTACAATCATTCTTCGATTTGAAAATTTCATTGAAAGATATAAAATCTAGGGGTTCTGTCAAACTTGAAGATTCTTTTCCAAATGAAAATAACTATTGTAGTAAAAGCTGCCTACTGTGACTTGGATTATTGTTTGAGAAATCGGTTAACCCTCTTTTGTTCTTATTATTCTTCAGACAATGGGAAAAGGAACTCGCCCGAGCCCGCAGTAAAAACTGCGAACCCCGTCTTCGGACCGCCCTGTTTTGGACCTTCATCGACCAGTGCATCTTTGACGGCTTCCTCGTGTTCCTGTTCGTTCTGATCAAGTAAGTCCGCTCAAACCTCGTGCGGCACGTTCTTTACCGCTGATTAATTTCTTCCAGATCAATCCTGCCGCTGGTGCTGGCCCAACTCCTGATCCAGTTCCAGCTGCCCGTCTCGCCCAACGCAACCCACGTGGCAGCTTTGGCGTTCAACGGAACCGCCCCTAGCACAGAGCTGCCCGATGTGCTCCTCACGACGATCAATTTTCTGAACGAGCTGGACGATGAGCACAACGAAACTGTAGTTGATCGCGTCCGACGGAGCATAGAGAGTGGGAAGCGCAATCAGCTGGAGAAGAACGATTGGCGGGATGATGCGGGTGAGGCTTGATGAACTAAACAGGAATTGAATTGCTTGAACAAGTTTTGTTTTGCCTTTTTAGATTACAGTAACAGCAAGGATGACGGTTACGTCGATCTGATTGAGGATGAGGAAGAGCCGACGGTGCGGCGGTTATCAAGTGCCGCCGATTACATCAGTTACGTGTGGAACGATGCGTATTGGTTGGCGGGGATCTTGGTGGCGTTGACCTTGCTGAGTTGTTTCTGTAGTCATCACTCAGATTTGCGGCAGCGGTTGGTGGGAGCTAGGATGAGGATCGCGTGTTGCTCGATGATCTACCGGAAGACGTTGCGAATGTCGAAGAAAGCCGCTGGGCAAACGCCGGCCGGTTATCTGATCAATCTGCTGTCGAACGACGTCAGTCGGCTGGACTACGGGTTCATTTTCCTGCACTATGTGTGGGTTTTGCCGTTCCAGGCGATCTTCACGTGCTACCTCATCTGGCGTCAGGTTCAGTGGGCGGCGGTAGTCGGAGTCGTAGGCTTACTGCTCAAGACGATCCCCGTCCAAACGGGCTTGGGAAGGTTACAATCGGTACTGCGAATGCGCGTAGCGAAGCGTACCGATCAACGGGTCGGTATAATGAACGAACTCATCCAGGGCATCCAGGTGATCAAGATGTACGCCTGGGAGAAGCCGTTCCACACGGTAGTGTCGCTAGCACGTAAAAACGAAGTCCAGCAGATTCGGTGGGCCTCGTACATCCGCGGAATCTACCTCAGTACGATGATCTTCACCGAGCGATCGACGCTCTTCCTCGCGATCGCCATGTGCTTCTTCGAGGGACGAGCCATCACGGCGGAGATCGTCTTCCCGATGGCACAGTTCTTCAACATTCTGCAACTGACCGCTGCCATCTTCTACCCACTAGCTGTATCGCTAGGCGCTGAAGCCCTCGTCTCGATCGACCGCGTCCAAGAGTTCCTCGTATTGGAAGAACAGGACAAAAAGATGATCGGTCTGCGCAAGAATCTCATCGAAAACGTCAAGACCTGCCCGGAGACGGCCGTTGAGCTTGTCAACGTGTCCGCCAGTTGGGACCAGGAAAAGGACAAAACCCTTAAAGACGTCACCCTGAAGGCCAAGTCCGGCCAACTCCTCGCCGTAGTCGGACCCGTCGGCGCCGGGAAGAGTTCCCTCCTTCAACTCCTCCTAGGAGAACTGCCCATCACCAACGGAGAAACGATCATCAACGGGGACGTGTCGTACAGCTGCCAGGAACCGTGGCTCTTCACGGGCACCGTCCGGAACAACATCCTGTTCGGTCTGCCGTACGATCGCAAGCGCTACTCCGAAGTGGTCAAGCATTGCGCCCTGCTCACAGACTTTGAACAACTCCCGGACGGGGACAAAACCGTGGTTGGCGAGCGGGGAACTTCCCTGTCCGGCGGGCAACGGGCTCGAGTTAATCTGGCGCGAGCGATCTACAAGAACGCATCGATCTACCTGTTGGATGATCCGCTCAGCGCCGTCGATACCCACGTCGGGCGGCACCTGTTTGACGAGGTTATGGGACCGCGGGGTTACCTGGCGACCCAGAAGGTCACGCGGATTCTCGTTACACATCAGGTGCACTTCCTGAAGGAGGCCGACTGGATTGTGATCGTGGAAAATGTGAGTTGTTGGATTTTCCTACCGTGGAGATCTTAACTAAACAAATTGATTTTTAGGGCAAAATTCTCCTACAAGGCACGTACCAAACCCTGTCCAAGAGTAACCTGGACTTTGGTAAGCTGCTGGGAGCGTCCGAGGAGGTTAGTGAAAACGTCGCCGAGGAAGAGCTGGAAGACATCGCAGATGAGGAGATTCCGTTCATTGATGGCGCTAAGGCGGAAAGTTACAAGCTGTTGAAGAGTTCGACCTCGCTGCGAGGATCGACGTCGCAAATGGTTCGTATTATGAGTTCCAAATCCCCAAACTTTAAACTGATCACACTCTCCAATTGCAGTCCAGCGTGGCGGAAAACCTCGGCCGCACCGTCGGCGAGGACAAAGCCGAAGGCAGCATCCCGTTCCGCGTGTGGACCACCTACTTCCGGGCGGGTGGAAACCTGTTCCTGCTCTTCTTCACCTTCTTCATGCTGATCTTCTCGCAGGTCGTCATCAGCGGGTCGGACTACTTCGTCACGTATTGGACGCGCCAGGAGGAGCGGCGCCAGCGCGATCTTCCGGTGGAACACTCGACCGGCGAATACCTAACGGCGTACGGCGTCATCATCGTCGGCGTAGTCGTGTTCACCACCTTCCGAGGGTACCTGTTCTTCAACATTTGCATGAAGGCCTCCCGAACGCTGCACGATCGAATGTTCGCCAAGATCCTGGCCGCTCCGATGCGCTTCTTCGACACGAACCCATCCGGGAGAATCTTGAACCGCTTCTCCAAGGACATGGGATCGATCGACGAGCTGCTGCCCAAAGCCATCATGGACGCCGTCCAGGTTCTGCTAATCATGGTCGGCATCCTGGTGGTGATCGCACTCATGAACCCAATCCTCCTGCTGGCACTCCTCGGCGCGATCGTACTGTTTGCTGTTGCGTTGAAGCTGTACCTCCGACCAACGCAGGATCTCAAGCGGCTCGAGGGAATCAGTAAGTTTGGCACGATCTTCAAATCCTTCACTTCTTAACCCTTTTTCAAAACAGCTCGCAGTCCGGTGTTTTCGCACCTTTCCGCCACGTTGAGCGGCCTGTCGACGATTCGCGCCAACGAGGCCCAGCAAAAGATCTGCCAGGAGTTTGACGCGCTGCAGAATGTGCACTCGGCCGTTTGGCAGCTGACCATGTCGAGCAACGCCGCGCTCGGGCTGTGGCTGGACTGTATCAGTACGGCGTTTGTGGCCTGCGTGACGTACAGCTTCATCGTGATGCACCAAGGTGGGTACGAGTTCGTCGTCTAGTGACCTACTTGAAAACCAAGTCACTCAGCTAGGGTTCAGAAACCGGGCGTCTCCACGGAATCGCTTGGTCGGAGACTTGTTTTGCTGTTTGGCAGCAAGAGACGAACCCTGCTAAATCAAATATTTCGTTCTCATTTGCAGAAATCTTCAGTGCCAACGTCGGACTCGCCATCTCTCAAGCGATGATCTTGACCGGTATGGTGCAGTACGGCATCCGCCAGACGGCGGAGTCAATCCAGCAGATGACCTCGGTGGAGCGTGTAATTCAGTACACCGAGCTCAAGTCGGAAGCGGACCCGCCCAAGATCCCGCCGGGCGACTGGCCCTGGAAGGGTCAGATCGAGTTCCGCCGGATGACGCTGCGGTACGACAAGGACGGTGCGGCGGTGCTGAAGGACCTGGACCTGACGATCGCTCCGGCGTGGAAGGTGGGGATCGTGGGTCGCACCGGCGCGGGCAAGTCCTCGCTGATTGGGGCGTTGTTCCGGCTGGCGCCGATCGAGGGCAAGATCTTGATCGACGGGATCGATACGGGGGTGGTTTCGCTGGAGTCGCTGCGGTCGAAGATTTCGATCATCCCGCAGGATCCGGTGCTGTTCAGTGCGACCATCCGGTACAACCTGGATCCGTTCAGTTTGTACGACGATGACGCGCTGTGGAGGGCGATCAACGAGGTCGAGCTGAGGTCGGCCATCTCCGGGCTGGACTACATGGTGACGGAGAGTGGTACGAACTTTAGCGTCGGGCAGAGGCAGCTGATCTGCTTGGCGAGGGCCATTTTGAGGAACAACAAGATTTTGGTGCTGGACGAAGCGACGGCGAACGTGGATCCACAGTAAGTTTAGTTGGGTTTGTCTTGATTGAATCTACTTCCGACGGTAACCTCCAATAACTCCGAAAAAAGTCTGACGAAGCTGAGAAACAGGCTCGCAAACTGTTAGGAGCTTCAAAAGGCGCGGAAAACAGCTGGAAACTTACAGAACTTATTTGTATTTTTTTATTTGGCTCAAATTTTGTGGGGGCCTTCCCTATGACTAATGAAGCTATTTTGTGTCTTGGTTCACCCATACAATTTTGGCAGCTGTCCATACAAAAATTGTACGTCATGGCTGTAACTTTTGAGTGAATTTGGCGTTTTCGGAAAGTTGTAGGTATTGTTGAAGACTATTGAGGCAAAAATTGAAACACGGAAAAAAACGCCGATTTTTTAATTAACATTTTTTTCACAAAAACTCAATTTTCCAATTTTTTTTTGATTTTTGAGATTTTTTGATATGTTTAAGAGGACAAAATCCCGCCACTTTTGAGCCATAGAGAAATATGGTCAAAAAATCTGGTGCTGAGTTATGATTTTTTGAAAAATAATAATTTCTGGAAAAATCAAAATTCCATGCAAAAAAAAAATACCTAATTTTTTTAATGTAAAATTTGCAAGTGTAAATTTGCAATCGAAAAGTACTTTACAGATTTTTTGATGAAGGGCCCCGTTTTATAGCCACCGAAAGTATAAATTTAGCGAAATATTTGCAGTTTTTCGATTTCAAAATAGTGACCATGAGTGACCATTTCGGGAAAAAAAAATTAATAGTTCAAAAAATTGGCTATAAAATTGTCTAAGAGACATTGAAAATTGGACCTCTGGTTGCTGAGATAGAGCGGCTTTAAAAAAAAGAAACGGGAAAATTGTTTTTTTCTTAGTTTCACCCAAACAACTCACCATTTTCTTATGATGATATCTCAGCAACTTATAGTCCGATTTTCAATGTTAAAACATGAAACATTCGTGAAATTTTTTCGATCTTTTCGATAACAATACTTTAAAAAAAATGAATCAAGACAAAAGGGCCAAACATTCAATATTATGCCCTTTTGAAATGTTAGCCTTGATTCAACAAATTTCAAAATAGTATTTTCGAAAATATCGAAAAATTTCACGAATGTTTCATGTTTTAACGTTAAAAATCGGCCTATTAGTTGCTGAGATATCATCATTAGAAAATGGTGGGTTGTTTGGGTGATACTTAAGGAGCCATTACACTACTGAAAACAAACAAACCAACTCGCACTTTTTTTCCTGTTTGACAGTTTGCCAAACTCGCAAACAAGGCAAAATGTATGCAGGCTGACGTTTGTACAAACAAATCTAGGAAAACAAACAAAGCTGTCAAAAAGTGCGAGTTTGTTTGTTTGTTTACTGTAGTGTAATGGCTTCTTTAGAAAAATTCAATTTTCGTGTTTCTTTTTCTTTAAGCCTCTGTATCTCAGCAACCAGAGGTCCAATCTTGATCACTAGTGGTTGGTACTAGCAATGGTGGCCGACAGCTATAACATCAACTTCGTTTTTTAGAGGTCCAATCTTCAAAGTCTCTTAGACAATTGGGTCCTAAAATGAAGCTTAGATTGCTGATATTATTGTTCACAGCGATAAAGCTTATTTTTCTGAGTACAATGACCCTTTGTACGACCACAAAGAGTTTAAAATGGATTTTTAAATCAATTTTGAAAAATTAACCTTAAGGACCTTGACAGAAAAGGTCATACTTGACAGCTCGTTCCAAGGGGACTGTTCGCCATCGCGTCCGTTTCCGAGGCTCTTCAAGCGTAAAATAAAAATTCCTGACAATTGGTCAACGGCGAAGTTCCGCCATCTTGGATTTTGTCCGCTTTGACTCCTCCCATTTCTTGCAAAAGCCTAAAAATTAGTCTTTTAAACCTTTAAATAAGTCTTTTTAGGCCTAAAAATAAGTCTTAATCAAGTTCCGCCATCTTGGATTATGTCCGCTCTGATCCCCTCGCATTCTCGAAAAAGACTAAAATTTAGGCTTTTTGACGATAACATAAAGCCTAAAATTTAGGCTTTTTCGTACTAAAACGAAACTAGTCTTTTGAGCATGAGCATGAGCATGAGCATGGTTGACTGCCAATGAGCTGCTACTCCGTTATTGACAGATCAGCTGAAGTTAAACAATGGATCAAAAATGATCAGTGGGAGCCAACCATCCGTTCACTGTTTAACCCCTGAAGACCCCGACTTTATTAGTCAATACCGGCGCCCTCCCAAGAAGCCTGCAGTTCAACAAAAGGGAGGAATGTTAGTCCGATAGTTGAAGTTGCAGACTCATCAAGCACATAGTTTTTCGCTATATACTTGTTGATACCGCTTGAGACCGTTGAATCCACAGCATCTCCTTCAAGCATCACGTGATTATTATTTTTTTTTGGGTTAGTAGGATAAGCTAAAACGCTCAACCAAACCACAATAGGATAAGGTATTGGCTTTTCGATGCCTCCCGAGCTACGATGCTATGGGGAGGACTTTCATAACAAACCCGTCGGCGAGCCTTCCGAGCAACGATGCTATGGGAAGGTCTTTCTAATTAGCACACCAAAACACTCGCGCACAGGTATTTAAATACTGAATAAATGTAATTTTTCATCACGATTACCCAGACGACATTGATGATATAGGAAGGTCTTTTTTACATTCATTTACAGTAATACTTAAACTTATTTTAATGCAACAATTCACACGACGTCGTGCCTCCCGATCAACGATGATGTAGGAAGGACTTGAGCAAGCCAATCAGGATGAAACACGAAATAAAATTCTTTTCTTTTCACACACAATGCCACATAATTGACCGCGCGTCACCACCCAACTAATTGAACTGATTTTCTTCTGCTTGTGGGCAAGCCAACCAGGATGAAACACGAAATAAAATTCTCTTCTTTTCACACACAATGTCACATAATTGACCGCGCGTCACCACCCAGCTAATTGAAATGAATTTTTCGTACTAAAACGAAACTAGTCTTTTAAAGACTAACCCATCATTAGGCTTAAAAAGACTTAACACGGTTAGGTTCGATAAAGCCTAATTTTAAGTCTTAAAAGACTAATGTCGGCTTTGCGTGAAAAGCAACGGCAACCTGATCGTCAGATTTAGCGCGAACGAAAAGCGCCCGAAAAGTAGGGAAAAAAAGGAAACCGAACCAAAATTCATTCCGTTCGCAAACTTTGTAGAGTCAAGTCGTGTAAATAAATCGGTCGATAGAGTTTTATAGAGAAAAACGAGTGTTTTATTGCCGTGCCAGAACGTGGTTTACAGTCCCGCGAAAATACCATCGAAACCGTCCCGACATTGAGGCAATCAGCCGCAACAGGGACCATAGTTGATCCATCAAAAAAATGTTGTCTTGTCAATGTTTTTTTGCATTAAAATGAAAAAAAGTGATCAGAAATGGTTTTTGATCGAGTTTTTTACCTTTGTAGATAAAAATTCACACAGGGCTTTTGTACCCAATTGTATAGCAAATTTTCTGACATAAAAACGAACATTTTCAGAAATGGTCATTCATGGCAACTATTTTTTTTAAATCGCTAAACTGCAAATATTTCGCTAAAATCAAACTTTTGGTGGCTATTTCTTGAAATAAGGCCCTTTATAAAAAAAAACCTGTAAAATAGTTTTCGATTGCAAATTTAATTTTACCTAAAAAAAATGATTTTTTTTTTCTCTAGATATTCTCAATCGAGTATTCATTTTGCTTCGTTCTGTGAACTGGTGATTCTCTTCTTCGATGATCTCTAGAATATAGTCAACCGGAGATTTGACTATAATTAGACAATCTGCTCTAATGCTCCTACCCCGATCCCCGGCTTTGATTCTATCTACTAATAAACAGGAAAATTATGTACGAGAAAAGGTCAATGCGGATGGAGAGCAAATCGAGCTCATTATCCCCAGACAAATACCCAGTCCCAGGGCCCAGTCAGTTAAATTAGAATTTCGGAACGAAATCTAATTAGATTCCGTTTCAGAATTCGAATTAAATTGAGGGAGCGCTGAAAATCCTAAATTCGAGAAAGTCAATGCGGATGGAGAGCAAATTAGTCTCTCACAAATCAATACAAAAAACCTATAATAAAACCCACTTTCTTTCCAGAACCGACGCCCTCATCCAGCGCACGATCCGCGACAAGTTCAAACAGTGCACCGTGCTGACGGTGGCGCACCGCCTCCACACCGTCATGGACTCGGACCGCATCCTGGTGATGGACGCGGGCGAGGCGCGCGAGTTCGACGCACCCCACGTGCTGCTCCAGCTCGAGGGTGGCATCCTGCGCGACATGGTCGACGCGACCGGCCCGTCCGAGGCGGAATCTCTGCGGCGTATCGCGGCCGACACGTACGCCACGATCGACCCGAACCTGCACCTGCTCAACGGACTGCCCAACCCGTGGCGCTTCAGCAAGGAGAGTGGCGGCGGCGGCGGTGCCTCTTCGTAATACTCACCAAATAAGCAATCGTTAGGGATATAACGTTATTTTACCACTATTTACAACTTTTTAAGAGCAACTCAGCAACTAGTTAGGTTAGGTTTTCGTATATTTGGTACAAATAAAGCAAGATCTAAGAACTGCAAGGAGGTTCTTCCTCGTCAAATTGAACCGTCTTTTTCTTGCGTCGGAAACAGTTCCAACCTCCGCCGGAAGCCTTCTTCGCCTTCTTGAGGTCCTCCTTCGTAACCTGAGTACCACGAATCTTCTTCCGAAACTTGGGCGGGAACGTAACGCTTTCCCACGAGGTCTGTTCCGGGATTTGCAGCGCCCTCCGGCGGCGAATCGCATACTCTCGAGCCTTCCGCAGATGCTCAACGCAGTTGTGCGGCGGGGGCTGCCTCCAGATCGGTTCCGGCTTCTTCACGCAGCACGGACAACACCGGGCCATACATCGCTGCCTTCTCCTGCGACTCTTGACCCGATTTTGAGCCTCCTTCAGCTCTTTATTCCGTCGATTCTGCTCCTTCTGCAGCCTCAGCTTCCGCTGCTTGACCATCTTTTCCCTCATCTTCCGGTAGTGCTCCTCCCGGGTAGGTCTCTTCCCGCAGCATCCGGTCCGCTTCCCAGCGCTCTTCGGCCTGTCCTTCTTGGCCGCTTCCAGCTCCTCCAGCCGTTCCACATCCCGCTTCCTCAGCTTGACCACGTACTCTTTCTTCTTGGTCTTCCTCCGACAGCAGGACCAACCCGGCCGCTCTCGGCGAACCTTCCGCGGCGGTCGCACCGGCTTCGGAACGCACTCGCCGTGGGGATCCGTCGTCCGACACTGGCACGCGTCCTGTTTGTTGCGGGTACGCTTCGCGCCAAAGTGCTTGCAGCGCGTGTCCACCGCCACGTGACGACATCCCGGACAGAAGCGAACCTCCTTGGCCATTCGCGGCGCAGGAGCCTTGCAGCCGTAGCTGGTGCCGAGCGGTTCTGTCATAAAAATAGAATTTTAACCCGAGTGACCACCCATAACCAAATAAACCTTACTCGTTGAAGCCTTCTTCTTTTTGCCCTTTTTCGATTCTTCGATCACCGGTCTAAAAAAAATCGTAAGTTCAGAACACATGCCCACCAACAACGTCCAGAATCAACCTACAGCTTAGTGTTGGCATAGTCCCGAAACACCTTCGCGTACGGCCCCGGCTGGAAGCACTGATCCCGCGGTACCGCCACGAACGCCGACTCGTCGTGGATTTCCTGCACCGAGCGGAGAACCTCCCCGAACAGGGTGTAGACGCTGAAAAGGGTTTGGACGACACCTCAGATGACAACAAGATCACACCACCAAAAAGTTGAAACCTACACGTAACCATTGTAGTAGTGCAACCGGTTGATCCGCTCGACGATCTGGTTCTCCTCGAGTTTGTGACGCGGGATGGTCACCTTGTGCGGCGGCTTGAACGGTTGGCCGTTCGTGAAGAAGTAGACGGTCACTTTGGATTTGGACATGGTGGCGAATTTGGTTTGTTCAAACTGACAGTTGAAGAAATCGCAAGGACTTCTTGGATGAGTTTCTCAAAAATAACGATTATCAGGGAATTTCTCTACTCAATAATCAACAGTGCATGAAATTATAAATAACCCAATCTATTACACCTCTTACTTGTACATACTGGTGTAGTACTCCTCCTCCAGATCGTACAAATCGGCCGCCATATCGTCCCGCACCATCATCAGCTTGTTGTCGCGGTCCATCTGGGTGCTCCGGTAGAGCTGCGAACTGCTGCAGATGGCGTCGTTCACCGAGTGGAAATCGTTCAAGATCAAGTACTGCTTGATGTCCGACACCAGCTTCATCAGCAATTCTCCGGCGCGAACTGAAAAGTTACAAACACAAATTTTTAACATGTATCTCGAGTTGCAACAGTCACTCAGTAATACCAATGTTGGAAGCCCGCACCTGCATCTCGTACGTGTCCTGCTCGCACTGGGTCATCTTGGAGAGTTGCGTTTCGTTTTCGCCCTTGGCCAGACGGACAATTTCTGCAAGAATAAGAGGAAAATGCCTCCACTAAGTAAAAGAAGGATCTTTTGCAAAAAAGGTGACTCTTAATTTGAAAATAACAAATATGTCGAGGCGTCCATCTTCGGATATCGACGTGATCGTGCTATTTTGTCGCGCGTCACTTTTTGACATTCCGAGGAAAACGCGATGAACTACCGGTCTCCCACTAGCGTTCCGCCAAAGATAAAAATCGAGTCTTTGTCTCTTCTTGTAGATTGGTGTAATGAGTCCGTCTATCCAGTCGGTCGGAAGCTGTTCTTCGCATCAAATGTGCTGGACGATTTGGTACAGAATATCGACCAGTTCTTTCTTTCCCGCAGATTTCCCGCTCTTAAGCTCCTTCACGGCTTTAGCGTCCTCCAACATAGGCGGGTCTATAGCTATTCCATCATCCCCAACGTTAAACTTTACTTACTAACTTTACTTTAACTGCTCGGACAACCACCAGATTCGTTGCCATATAGGTAACTCGATTCTGGGCTGCTTCTCTCCAATTCCGACACAAAACTCCCACACTTTCCAGATCTTCCTCGACTTGGTTCAACCGCCTCCGCCATGTTCCAACCGGCTTCGAATTCAACACCAACTTTACCGGATTTATTGTCTGGTTCGGTTGGCGCGCATCCAGCGCGTCCGGCATTCTTGCGAAGTGTCCAGCCTTGGCGAACTTCCAAAAACGAGAATTGCCGTAGAGTTGCACCAGCTCGTGGTTCGTCCTTCTCTTTCCCATATAGTTCTCACGTACGCCGCCAAAGGTCGTCCTAAGCACTCGCCGTTCGAAAACCTCTTACATGAACTTGCTGGACCTCGACGAATCCCTCTCGCATCTCACGATAGAACCCCTGGTCGCTACCGCTGTCTTATCTGTCAACAAATTACCTTTCCTGTCGTTGCACATCACAAAGGTCACTCATCGTACTCTCTTTCTTTGGGCAATGGGTTTGTTTCTCTGCTCGTTGCAACTCATTGTATTGGTTGCAGTTTCGGTGCTTATCCATAACCATCATTACGTTTCCTGGCCTCGTTTTCTCGTCCGTTACTCGCTGGCACTCCGCATCGAACCTCCCTTTGAGTGTGCGTCCTCTGGTCATGCCAATTGCCGTTTTGTTTACGATGCTCTGGGGAGCTCTTCTTTAATCGTTCAGGTTACCCGAGGGCGTGATCCGTTCGACAAGCTTTCGAATATACTCTGCAGCAAGATCGCTGATCAAGAGACGCTGTAAATTCACCGTTTAGCTCAAATTTTACACGCTACCAAAAAGTGGTCCGAGTCGATGTTCGGTCCTCTCTACGATCGCACGTTCATTATGCCCGAGAAGTGTTAACCATCCACCAAAACGTGACCGATTTGGGTACACGATTTTCCATTCGGGTGTCGCCTCCGAATGTTCTTGCGCGTAAAGAATGTGCTCCCCTGGATGCAATGAAACTGATCAAACGCAAGCCGTTGTCGAGGGTGGAAGAACGCTTCCCTTCCGACTTGCGTGTTTGCGTCTCCGATGACAATTTTCACGTCGTGTTTTGGATATTCTACATATCGAGACGCTCGTAGAAAGCGTATGTTTCCTCATCAGTCTTGTCGTTCTTCGTCGCGTAGATGTTGATCAGAGTGTGGTTGAAGAATTTACCTTTGATTCTCAACACGCAGATCTTGTCATTCACCACTTCCACTAGATGACTCGGTTCTTCTGATCCCCATTCACTACGAAACCGACTCCGTGCATCGCCTTTTTGCCGCCACTGAAGTAGATGTGATTCTTGAAAGAAGTGTTGACAATGGAGTTCACCGCCGTGAATTCTCGCTCTCCATGACCGCGTCATTGAACTTCCTGAATGACGGCCACATGCACGTTCACCTTGTGCAGCTCTCGGGCAAGAAGGCCAGATATTGGTGAGTTCGAACGTTCCAAGTACCGAGTTTCCAATCGTTGTCCTTTGTACATTTGTACATGTTCCTTTGTACATGAATTTCTTCTTTTGTTTTTCTGAGTTGAAGATTTGCTTCGGTATGTCGCCTAACCAGGTCTGTCTATACCTGGTCTCCGCGCCTAACGAAGATCAATCTCTGCAAAGGTTCGGAGTTACTAGATAAGAGGCTATGGGCTGTTTGGTGGAGTCCAGTGATTTGCCGACCAACCATTAACTCAAAATTTAATCAAATAACTAGATTTTGTCCTAAAACATGTGAAGGCTGTACTTCTACTTTTTTTCAAATCAATGCGTCCTAAAAATCGAATCTGCACTGTATACAGACCAAACTTCTCACCCTCAAAGTTCTCGAGCATGCTGCGGACGTCCTCCTTCAACCTGGTGTTGTACGATTTGAGCAAAGCCTCTTTCGATTGCGTGATGTTTCGCTGCATTTTTACGACTATATTTTTTGAAATCGTCACGAAAACTTAAATTTTCACGATGGAAATCAAAACAAACTTTTCGCTTAGGGAGCGTTCTTTTATTACGTAACGCGAAAAATCGGACTTTTAGACCCCCTCCCCCCCCCCCTCGTAACAAAATTTCCATACAAATTTTAAAAATTTTGTATGGAGCGTAACACGGCCTCCGACCCCCCCTCCCCCCCTACTGCGTTACGTAATAAAAGAACGCTCCCTTACAAGCGGCCGCTTGTTTTGTTTACCTCCGTTTGACAGTTCTGTGTTTATTGGCGGGCGCAACTTCTGAAAGGGGCGTAACTTCCGATTTTAGTACAAACGGCCTCATCGACCAAATTTGAGCAATGTTTTCGCAGGTGGAAACGTCAAACCGGGTGCATTCAAAACAAACCAGCATGGTGATCACAACGTGAAGTTCTACTGAATTTTTTAAGTTTAATTTCGTTGTTAAAGCGCATTAAATTGAAGTCATTTTGGAATAAGACACTAAAATGGTAAGTTTGAACAATTTAGTGCCGAGGTTTCATTCTAACAGTGCATTTTTCAGGGCAAAACCCCGAAACGTTACTTCGACTCGGCTGGCGGCGATGAAGGCACCGCGGACGCTAAGGGCATCTCCACCGAGGGTGTCAAACAGGAGAAGAAGGGCAAAAAGGAGCCAAAGTTCAAAGCTGACCCGGAAGGGGGCATGGACGTGATTCAGGTGGATGATAAACGAGCGCGTCATTTCCGGGCTCCGAAGCGGGGCGGGGGCAAGAAGGTCAAGCTGAGGGAGGTTCCCGTCGATCCGGAGGCGTTGCGAAGGCACTCGCGTGGGGATGGCGTTCGTTTGGAGGGAGTTAAGAGTCGGTTTCAGAAGATAAGGCAGAAGCGAAAGGATATTAATATTGAGTTTGCGGAGGAGCAGGCAGCGCGGGCGGAGGTTTTGCTGAACGAGGAGGAGGGTTTTTTGGAGGTGAGCGATGACGAGTTGACGACGGAGGTGAGCCAGGCGGAGATTGTGGAGAACGTGGACATTACGACGGCGGCGAAGCATTTCAATTTGCAGCTGGAGTTTGGTCCGTACAGGATGAGGTACACGAAGAACGGAACGTATTTGCTGCTGGGTGGGAAGAGGGGTCACGTGGCCGCGTTCAACTGGGTCAAGAAGTCGCTACTGTGCGAGATGAACGTGATGGAGTCGGTGCACGACGTGACCTGGTTGATGAACCAGACCATGTTTGCGGTTGCTCAGAAGAATTGGGTCCACGTGTACGACAGCAAGGGAACGGAACTGCACTGCGTTAAAGGAATGAACCGTGTGACAAGGATGGAGTACCTTCCGTACCACTTTTTGCTGAACTCTGCCAACGAAGAGGGGTTCATCACGTGGATGGACGTGTCAGTTGGGCAGACGGTCGCCTCGTACAACTCTCGCATGGGGAAGATCAGCATGATGTGCCAAAATCCGTGGAATGCCGTGACCTGCGTCGGAAACTCCAAGGGCGTCGTATCAATGTGGTCACCATCGGTCCGCGATCCGCTGGCCAAAATGCTCTGCCACTCGATGCCCCTCACAGCGGTCGCAGTTGACCCAACCGGAACGCAAATGGCCACCGCCGGTCTAGATCGAACGGTCAAGCTTTGGGACATTCGCCAGCTGGACGGACCAACCGTAGAGTACCGTCTTCAAACCGCAGCCTCCGGAATCGACCTGTCCCAAAAAGGACTCATGGCCATCTCAATGGGCAACATCTGTGAAATCTTCAAAAAGCCCTCCTTCGTCCAAAAAGACAACCGACCCTACCTTCGTCAACGCGCCCCGGCCACCATCTCCAACTTCCGCTTCTGCCCCTTCGAGGACATCCTCGGCATCGCCACCGCGACCGGATTCACCTCCATCATCGTGCCCGGCTCGGGCGAACCCAACTTCGACACCCTCGAGGCGAACCCCTTCCAATCGCTCTCCCAACGTCGCGAAGAGGAAGTCCACAAGCTGCTCGAGAAAATCCCCTCCGAATTCATCTCGCTCAACCCAGCCCAAATCGGCGAAGTGGACGTCCCCTCCCTGAAGGACCGTCTAGACGCGAAAACGAACCTGCTCACCATGAAGGCACCGAAAATCAACTTCGAACCGCGCATGAAGCACCGGATGTCGAAGGCGAAGCGCATCAAGAGCAAGAAAATCGTCAAGGAAACGCTCCGGAATGCGGCCATTGCGGACATTCGAAGTGCGAAGGAAGCGCTGAAGGAGGAGAGAGGGACGGGGGCGCAGGAGACGGGAGATTTTATTCCGCTGGAATCGGGCAGCGTGCTGGATCGGTTTCGGGACAAGAAGAAGCTGAAGAAGAAGAAGTGAGCAGGTTGGATCTTCTTGTTGTGCTACTTTATGTTGGATGAAAAGTACGAAATATATTAAACATGTGTACAATAAATTTAACAATTCAATCATGAAACTCTCATTTTCTCGAAAAATCACAGTTCACAGAATAGGGTTCTGAAGCCCTATGTCAATTTTCGTTTAAAACGGAAAAGCACGATTTAAAACCATTTCTGATCACTAAAATGTTAATGCAAAAAAATCCCAAGACAACAATTTTCCGATGGATCAACTATGGTCCCCTTCGAACGAGCTGTCAAGTAGGACCTTTTCTGTCAGAAAAGACAGCGAAGTTTATTTTTGGTTAATGATTCAAAGAATCACTTTTAATCCTTAGCGGTCGTAAAAAGAGTCATTTTACTCAGAAAAATAATTTAAACTTAATTTTAGGATCCGATTGATGACTTTGACTCAGCTTCCCCTAATCATACTCTATCATACTACACAAAAAACTATCCACTTTAAAGCGGTGTATGCACTTCAGAAGGAACCGGTCAAAAAAAAAATCAAATGGGCAGCAGCGGCAGCGAAAGCAAGCCAGAGAGGGTGAAGAAAAGCCCCAAGAAATCGTTCCCTCTCCTTTGTTCTGCTGTTCGTACAGCCATTTCTTGACCCCTGTTCTTGGGAGGTGCGTATCGGCCCTAACGACCCACAGGGGTTTTTTTTTCTATTGCAAGTTTATTGCAGAATTCTGCACCCAATCTTCTTTTTACCTTCCAGGATTCAAACTGGCGACCTTTGGATTGCGAGTTCAATTTGGAGTCCTACCGCCGACCAACGAATACAGCATTTAGCTCAAATTGGGTCATAAAATAAAGCTTACATTTGTGATATTATTGTTCCGAACCTAGTTCCGAACAATAAATCATATTTTTCTGAGTAAACTCAACCCCCGGTGGTTGGTCACTTTTTAAAGTTTGTATACGGGTCATTCCATCTGAAGCGGAACAGCATTTGAAAATTACCCTCTCCGATCCTGCTCAAATTTGGCAGGGCTGTTGATACTATCGAAACATGCAAGAATCCCGAATTTCATCCAAATCGGACCACCCCCTCCATTTTTGTACCTCCCCAAAAAATCGACTTTTTGGCGATTTTTGACCAAACCCCCTAGTTTCAAACGGCGATAGCTCAGGAACCACAAATCTTAGAGGGTCGGTCTTAGACTCAATTTTGAAGGAAATTGGACGTAGAGTCCATTTCCGTGATCAAAATGTTGATTAATTTATTTTTTCTACCTGTATTGCGCAATTGAAAACTTGAAACGGCCGTATCTCAAAACACCCCAACTTATTTTTTTTATTTGACCTCACCATCGTGTTCCCCGGCCAATTTTACATAAGAATCACTTATCGACAGAAATGAATATGTTTCGTTCCAGAGATATCGAATTTTAAAGTTTTGTGTTTTCGAGATTACCTACATCAGCTTCATTCGCCGCATCTGCTAGAAGCACACAGGCGGGCCGATCAATAACTGCTACCTGGTGTTCTGGGAGATGAATAATTTAATTTAAATTTTAAAAAAATTACGCAAATATTTATTCAAATGGCTGATACCTACCTTGATCAATCTATTTTTGTGAAAGGAATATTTATTGGGTTATTTTGAATGCACCGTTTTTTTACGTGTTGCTAACCGTTTCAGAGTACCTCCGAGGCCATGACTAGGGCCTTTATCATGGGCGGTAGCAAAATAGTGCCATTCAGCAAAAACCCCAAAACCTGCTTTATTATTATTATTATCATTATTATAGTTTACTATTGACACTTTACCATAATTTGGCAAATCTGATTTATGGTTTAAAAGATTGATCATATTAAATCAATTTTTATATTGTTAGCCAGCTCCATTTGATTGAAAGATGATTTTGGTCAAGGTACATTTAATTTAAAAAAAATCTTCATACGTGAGGACAGCAGCCGAGATAGAAGATAAAAAACACTGTCGCAACTAAATTTGGGGAATTAGCCGCTTTGAAGCAGATCAAACTTTGTGATTTGCTTACATTTTTCAATTTTATACTTTCCATAAATCCTTTTCCTACTCCTTGTGATCATCCTTCACTAGAGTACAACGTATCAACAAATTTTATTCATTTTAATTCATATTTTTACTCAATAATGTATCGTGCACTTATTGTTCAGTGTTACTAACAAGATTAATTGCATTTTCCTGCTCGCTTCGCCGGAATCCAATTCTGCCCTTTACTGTGTGTCGTTATTGCTCTGTCCTGTGGGTTAGCACAGAAATTCATTTCATTAATTTTTTTGAGCAGATATTTCGCGATTATTCGCGATTAAACTTCAGTTTCCTACAGTGTTATACTGTTAATTTTTGCCCAATTTGGTAAAGATTATTTATGATGAAATATTATTTCAATAAATGACCAGGTAACAGTTATTGATCGGCCCGCCTGTGTGCTTCTAGCAGATGCGGCGAATGAAGCTGATGTAGGTAATCTCGAAAACACAAAACTTTAAAATTCGATATCTCTGGAACGAAACATATTCATTTCTGTCGATAAGTGATTCTTATGTAAAATTGGCCGGGGAACACGATGGTGAGGTCAAATAAAAAAAATAAGTTGGGGTGTTTTGAGATACGGCCGTTTCAAGTTTTCAATTGCGCAATACAGGTAGAAAACATAAATTAATCAACATTTCGATCACGGAAATGGATACTACGTCCAATTTCCTTCAAAATTGAGTCTAAGACCGACCCTCTAAGATTTGTGGTTCCTGAGCTATCGCCGTTTGAAACTAGGAGGTTTGGTCAAAAATCGTCAAAAAGTCGATTTTTTGGGGAGGTACAAAAATGGAGGGGGTGGTCCGATTTGGATGAAATTCGGGATTCTTGCATGTTTTGATAGTATCAACAGCCCTGCCAAATTTGAGCAGGATCGGAGAGGGTAATGTAGGGATTATGGGTTGCAGGATTGAATATGTAATAAATTATTAAATGAGTATTTATTATAAGATTGATATAATTCATAAATAAGAGTTAAGAGCGCAACAAAAAGTGCGCACCTTCATGAATATTGCCTTGTTAGCTAATTGTGGATTGAGTGCGAGAGCGCGCTAGCGAGCTGCGAGAGAGAACAACGAGCGTGGAAACAACGAGATGCGCGCGGCCGGCGAAAGAGAGAATGAAGATTGTCAAATCAGTTTTGTGGTTAATTTCTGTGGAATAAGACGTGTTGTTTGTTAATTGCAAAATATCTGTGTTTTTATTATAAAAGAAAGTCCCCGATCACGACAATGGCACAGTCCGGTAAGTCGAACCTTTTTGATTCATGAAAGATCATTTGTTTTGCTTAAATTGTTGTGTTGTGAAATCCAACAGTTTTGTTTACCTGCCAAGATGCAGGTCCAAAGTTTCGCTTTGTTGTTTTGCCTGTGTTTTGAAACAGGTAGATTTTTGTTTGAACTTGTTATTTGAAATTGATAAAAGGCATAAAACTATCTGCGATAATTGACGGTCTTGAATTTAATGAATGATTTGCTTGTTGTTGTGATATTGGGAACGAATGTTTTGTTTTGAAGTAGTAAGTTTGGCTTTTCGTTGTGATAACTGAAAACCATGTTTTATTCTAAGTTTATGGTGGAATTTGAAGGCAAATAATTTGCTCAAAATTTGATTGTTTTTGTACAATCACATTTTTGCTTTAGATTTGATTGTTGTTGTTTGGATTGACGACCAATGTTTTGTTTTTAATTTGATGCAATGTTTAATCGTTGTTGTGGAAATTAAACTCCAATGTTTTGTTACGAATTAGACTTCAATTTTTTTCTTATTTTTGTGATTGATGAAAATCAATATTTTGTTTATAATTTGACAAAAGATTTGACAAGATTGTGGAAATTGAAAATCAATATTTCGTTTTGAATGTCCGCCCGTGTGGATCAATCGGACCGCGCACTGGACTCACAATCCAGAGGTCGCCGGTTCGAATCCCGCGGCGGGCGCTCTAAAATTCTTTGTGTAAATATGGGTATTCGGCGCCGTCGCTCCGTGCCATACTTTCATACACTTAGGAGCCCAGGGCGGCGAAGTCCTTGTAGATAAAAAGGAAGACACTAGTGGTTGGTACTAGCAATGGTGGCCGACAGCTATAAAGTCAACTTCGTTTTTTTTATATTTCGTTTTGAATTTGATGGAGGATTAGTTTGCGATTGAAGGTAGATAATTTGTTTTTAATTTAGTTATTGTTTTGGTAATTGAAATCAAATTTGTTGTTTGAATTTTATTGTTGTTATTATAATTGACGACCAATGTTTTGTTTTGAATTTGATGCAAAATTTGATTGTTATGGATTGTTGTTATTATTGATGATCATGATCATTATTTTAATTTTTTATTTTGGATTGGATTCTGGTTACTTTGGTAATTGAAGACCAATGTTTATTTTTGAATAAGATAAATATTTGCTTCTTGTTAGTTTTGTTTTAAATTTAATGAAAGATATGCTTGTTGTGGCAATGACTTGATGCAAAGTCCAATAAAATCACAAATTACAAAATTTACAGGGTTATTTTTGATTGAAAGATTTGATTGTTGATGAGGGAATTATAAACCAATGTTTTGTTATGATAAGATGAAAAATTTGCTTATTTTTGCGATAAATGAAAACCAATATTTTGTTTCGAGTAAGATACGAGGTTTGATTGATATTGTGGTAATCGAAAACCAGTTATTATTTTGAATATGATGAAAGATTTGCTTTTTGTTGTGGCAATCGAAGGCCAAGATTTGTTTTCTGAATTTGAGTATTGTTATTATAGAACGGTATTTTTATTCGGTTTAAAATTTCATGCAATATTTGATTGTTGTTTTATGATGGGCAATTTTGAGTTTTAAATTTGACGCAATATTTGATTGTTTATATGGTAATTGATGACCAATGTTTTGTTTTGAAGTTGATGCAAAATTTGATTATTAATTTTATGGTTAATGAAAAATGTTTAGTTCTCATTTGAATGAAGATTTGATTGTTGTTATTATTGACGAGAAGTTTTTACTGTGAATTTGATGCAATATTAGATTGTTGCTTGATGCTGTGGAAATTGAAAACTATCGTTTTAGAATTCTAATGAAATTTTTAGAAATTGACAAACAATGTTTTGCTTTGAAATTTGATTTGAGCAACGTTTTTTTGCCGTTATAATTGATTAGTCATAGTTAATTTTGAAGTCTCTTCTGTGTTGGAGCCTGACAGTCCCCTGCGATGGTAGTCAGAAAAAAGTCTCCTCTGTGTTGGAGCCTGACAGACCTCTGCGATGGTAGTCAGAAAAAAGTCTCCTCTGTGTTGGAGCCTGACAGACCTCTGCGATGGTAGTCAGAAAAAAAGTCTCCTCTGTGTTGGAGCCTGACAGTCCTCTGCGATGGTAGTCAGAAAAAAAAGTCTCCTCTGTGTTGGAGCCTGACAGACCTCTGCGATGGTAGTCAGAAAAAAAGTATCCTCTGTGTTGGAGCCTGACAGACCTCTGCGATGGTAGTCAGAAAAAAAGTCTCCTCTGTGTTGGAGCCTGACAGACCTCTGCGATGGTAGTCAGAAAAAAAAGTCTCCTCTGTGTTGGAGCCTGACAGACCTCTGCGATGGTAGTCAGAAAAAAGTCTCCTCTGTGTTGGAGCCTGACAGACCTCTGCGATGGTAGTCAGAAAAAAAGTCTCCTCTGTGTTGGAGCCTGACAGACCTCTGCGATGGTAGTCAGAAAAAAGTCTCCTCTGTGTTGGAGCCTGACAGACCTCTGCGATGGTAGTCAGAAAAAAGTCTCCTCTGTGTTGGAGCCTGACAGACCTCTGTAATGGTAGTCAGATAAAAAAAAAAAAAAAATGATGAATAATCTGTGCTGGAGTTCTTTGCGAAAGCAGTCAGATAACAATCTCCTCGATAAAGGAACCCGACAGACTTTTGTGATGATTTTTTTTTTAATAACTTCGCAGAAGGAGCCTTATGGATTTTAAAAATATATTGTTCAGCAAATCTTTTCATTCAATTAAGGACCGTCTTTAACATCACAAAAGAAATTAACCGAAGAAAATGAATAAATAAATTTAAATGTGAAAGTGAGCACTTTTTGGTATCCACAGATAAAGCAATATGTATTTTTCCGTTATGTCTGTGAACTACATAAAAAAATGATTTTAAATTCATCGAATAGGACTAAAACGGTTGTCACTATTACTAAAACTGGAGTTGTCCTCTCTTGAAAGATAAACCTCTAAATTGAAAGACGTTAATGATTAAGTATTCCATATTGATAGTTGTTATGGTTAATTGTTACTTTAATCGATTTACTCAGCTGTGATACAAAAGTTGCTTGAAACCCAACATTATATCACAGGGAAGTAAAAAAATTAAGTAATCGTTAACATGAACAATACATTATTAGTTAAAAAAGGTTAAATAATTCACTTAATAATTAATTTGATGCATTTTTAAATAATAAATAAAGAAATGATTAATCAACAGAAATGCTTAAAATATAATTTAAAGTGTGAGAGCGTTGCGTCACAAGAGAAAATAATACAAATATTTAAATATTAATTTTGAATTGAGAAGTATGAGTGACAATTTGAGCAACGAAAAAAAAACATTATTTAAAAAAACTAGGAAATATTTATATTTATTTTTATTTTTCAATGCAATATCTGTTATTTGTATCAAAATAGTTCAAAATCATTCATTAATTTCGATAGAAATTATATTTATATAAAAATTATATTTATAGAAATTATATTATATAACACTGTATCATTTAATTGAGTTAAAAAAAACAAAACTTTCAGAATTTTAGTAAAGTAAATATATCAAAATTCAATTTTTTTTTAATGAATTAAAGAAACTTTGGGGTTCTTTAATCGATTGTACTTAATTATGAAACCAAACTTTTTTCAAATTACATAACAGGAGTTTATCAGCAAAGAAAAAGTTAAAATTTTAAATAAGAAAGGAAATTATTGACAGGGATCGTAAAGATCGTGATTTAAAAAAAAAAAGTTTCTGTGAACAATCTAGTCAAGTAATATATCAAAGTTGCTTGGAACCCATTTTACATTACGAGAAAAATAAAACAAAATATTTAAAAATAAAACATTAAAAAAATCTTTCAGCTGTTTTTAAATAAGCAAGATACGTTTTGAAGGAATTTATGGTTAGGGTATTGTATCCTCCGTGTTGAAGCCAGACAGACCTCTGCGGTGGTAGTTTGAAAAATGTTTCGCCTGAGCTGGAACCCTTTGAGAAAGTAGTCAGATTGCAATCTATACATCTATGCATTACAAGAATAATTGAATAAAATATGTTTTTTGTTGTTATCTGATAAGCACAGTACATTTTGAAGGTATTTATAAATAAAATGACCTTAAACATTGTTTTGATCATGATTAAATGTAACATTGAATAATCTAATCTACGGTAATATCAAAAGTGCTTGAATCCATACCTTTAGCTACAATAAATACAATTTGAAGAGAAAATTAATTTGACATATAATAGAAATCGAATATAGCGGAACGGCATTTATTTCAGTTTATATATTTTATTTTTATTGCAACAATTTACCACATGATTTTGTTTTATTCATTAGAATAATATTTTCTGAACTATGTTTTGTTTCAAGATAAACAAAAATATTATTAAGTAGACACAACAGAGAAAAAAAAAACTCTTCGGTAAAAACTATCGTTTGTCTGGTTTAAAGATCACGTAAGTGAATATTAATAGAAAGTTCAAAATTTTTAATATAAAAGTTGAAAAATTTTGATACTACCATGCATTTACAGAACAAAATCGTTAAATCGGTAATTTTTTTTTAAGAAAGCTTTTGTGGCATGAATAAACAACATTTGATTTTATTTTTTTATAAAAAAATGTATTTTGTGCAGCAAAGCACATTTTGAGCATTAATTGAATTATATTATTTTTGCAATTTGCTTCAGTTATTGAGATTGCTTTTCAAGAAATCATCTTAAACTGAAATATGGACTATTTTTTATTTTATAAAAGTGTACCGGTACTGATGAAAACAAATTCTTCGAAAATATTACTGATTTTGCATTTTAGTAATTTTTGCCATGATTTACTAACAGTTTCAAAATTAGTTAAAATGCGGTAATTTTTGATACAATGTTGAGCGGTGTACGCACATCGGAAGGAACCGGTCAAGAAAAAATTCAAATGGGCAGCAGTAGAAGCGAAAGCGAGCCAGATAGGGTGAAGAAAAGCCCTAAGAAAACGCTCCCTCTCCTTTGTTCTGCTGTTCGTGAAGCTGTTTCTTGACCCCTTTCCTTCCGATCTCCATACTAGCCTTTATTTTAAAAAAAAGTTGTTTGTTTTAGCTGTACAGCTTGGTTGGGAATAAATTACAGAAAAGTACAGATAAAAATATTGAAAATGAGGAAGGAATAAGCTTGCTTGTAGATCCATTTTGGGTGTTTTTGGGTATTAATTACAAACATATACTTTTCGTCACGTCTGCTTTTAATATTAAAATCAGTTAATGTTTACCTTCAAGTCCCGTCTGGTGGATCAATCGGACGTGGCACTGGGCTTGGGCTCATAATTCATAGATCGGTTTGAACTCCGTGGCAGGCGCACATAAATTCAAAGTGTAAATTTGAGTAAAAACAATATCTGCGCCTGTCATAATTTTTGTTTCAGATTTTTTTTAAATAAGTTAAATAAATTACCACATTGTATATATTTTTAGAAATGTTTATTCTTTTGTTTTTTTTTATGGTACACATAAATTTAAAACTTTAAAACGCCGGGATTATGCTTCATTTGTTATTTAAGTCAGCAAAATGTTAGATTTTTGAATTTAGAACACATTGTTTTATATTTCATATTCACAAAATGATAATAAATAAAAATAATGTGATTCCATTTAATTCGAAATGTTAAAAAAAATAAAAATTGATTTTGAATTTGAATTTTTATTTTTTTCTAAATCGTGTTGTGTTGTTTCAGCAATGTTTGTAAAATTTGCTTTTTAATTTTAAATTACATAAAATTTAAAGAAAATCAGGTAAAAAATCACTAATCTCGTATTGCATAAAAATTGATAAACCTGCGTTTATTTGAGAAATATTTGTGGTTTTTGTTTTTCTCCTCGTTTTTTTTTCTTTTTCTTATATTTTCAGGTGTTATAAATTTTCAACCTCATCAGCGCATTCCATTTGCTACAACTCCTGCGATCGGATGTCAGTCTCTTGGACAACATAGATGAAACATTTCGAAGACTGCGCTTTCGTATTTAGATCAGCATGAAAACAAAGTCGAGGAACCCGACGAAAATCTTTTAGGAAATTAAAAAAAAACATTGATTGATTTAGCATTCATGCAATTTTTCTGTTAGGAATTATGATTGATATTCGTCATCTAGAGAGTAGAAAAGAGGGAGAATGTAGGGATTATGGGTTGCAGGATTGAATATGTAATAAATTATTAAATGAGTATTTATTATAAGATTGATATAATTCATAAATAAGAGTTAAGAGCGCAACAAAAAGTGCGCACCTTCATGAATATTGCCTTGTTAGCTAATTGTGGATTGAGTGCGAGAGCGCGCTAGCGAGCTGCGAGAGAGAACAACGAGCGTGGAAACAACGAGATGCGCGCGGCCGGCGAAAGAGAGAATGAAGATTGTCAAATCAGTTTTGTGGTTAATTTCTGTGGAATAAGACGTGTTGTTTGTTAATTGCAAAATATCTGTGTTTTTATTATAAAAGAAAGTCCCCGATCACGACAGGTAATTTTCAAATTTGCACTTTTTCGTGCACAGTTGAGATGGAATGACCCATACCCCGTTGGTTTGACAAAGTCAAACTAAAAAGTGACGAACTGACAATTGGGTACTAAAGTCCCATGTAAATTTTTATGTACAACGGTAAAAAACACGATTAAAAACCATTTCTGATCACTTTTTTTCATTTTAATGCATTTTTTTTTGACAAGACAACATTTTTTCGATGGATCAACTATGGTCCCCTTGGAACGAGCTGTCAAGTAGGAGCTTTTCTGTCAAGAAGGACCGCGAGGTTAATTTTTCAAAATTGATTTAAAAATCCATTTTAAACTCTTTGTGCTCTGTGGTACCGCCCTAATATTATACCAGCTTGAGCGAGCAGGATTAAGTCAGTGTTACCTAGAATACAACAATCGTGTAGCTAACGTCAGCTGAGGGAGTTGTTGTGATGTGCGCGAGTGGACAAGTCGTGCTGCCGGGAGTGACCCAGGACAGGACAGGATCCCGGATAGAACCCCCATAATAGATCACCACAAATTGGCGACGAGGATGGGATCGCATTGTTTGGGTAAGACCGTACTTGATTTGTTTGGCAATTGAAAAAGGTAGACGATTGCAATGCTTCACGCCTAAGCGACCACAATGCGAAATCATTTGTAATGTTGTCAAATTAGGAAAGTGAAGAAGCTATGAAAGAAAACAATTTTAAAGTTTTCTTCAGTTTGAGAGTTCAGAACTGAACATGAACTTTTCTAGGCTTCTGGGCTGGAAGTGGTGAGTGATTGTTTGTTTACATGAATGTGTGCACGCTGAAAGGGAAATCCCCAGTAAGTAGGTAAACATTTAAGACAAATCAAAATATATTTTTAAAGGGTTTGAGTGAATTTTCGCCGAGTCCGGTGGTGCAGTGGTAATCGTGATTGCCTCTTAATTCAGTTGGCGTGGGTTCGACCCCAGGTGGCCCAGTGACATTTTCGAAACGAGATTTGTTAGATCAAGTTTTCCGTTGGCGAAGGAAGTAAACACAGAGTAAATGTCAGTCAATGCACAGTGGGGCGAGGTGGCAATCTAGCGGGACAAAATTAATAGCGCTCTGGGGTTACGTCCTAGAGCTTCGGTGTCTTCAGCAAAGTTGCTCAAAAAAATCAGGGCTACATTTTGGTACTAAAATGTAGTTCCAATTTTGGCCGCATAGGTGGCGCTGAAATCTAACTTTTTCCAGTTACCTCCTAGCGAGTTGGTGTCTTCGACAAAGTTGTAGATCTCGCCAAATTACGTATAGTCACGGAACATGTCAAAATTCTCAAAAATAACTGCGTAAAGTTACAGTTAGTTTAAAAAATAGTTATAATTAAGCTATGAATATTCAGTCAATCTAGCAGGACAAAATTAATAGCGCTCTGGGGTTACGTCATAAAGATTCGGTGTCTTCAGCAAAGTTGCTCAGAAAAATCAGGGCTACATTTTGGTATTAAAATGTAGTTCCAATTTTGGCCGCATAGGTGGCGCTGAAATCTAACTTTTTCCAGTGACCTCCTAGCGAGTTGGTGTCTTCGACAAAGTTGTAGATCTCGCCAAATTACGTAAAGTTACCGAACATGTCAAAATTCTCAAAAATAACTGCGTAAAGTTACAGTTAGTTTAAAAAATAGTTATAATTAGGCTATGAAAATTCAGTACTAGGTTTCTGTCAAACTTTAAATTGTTTACATGTTTCATCACAATTTGTGCATAGTGCCCAAGGTGTGTAAACATACTTTTTTACATACTGTATGTTTCAATGCTTTTGTCACCACCCCCAAATCAGAGGTAGAGCATATTTTTTCAAAAAAAAAAAATCATACTTTCAATGGAAACTTATGTGTAGTCAGCTGAAATCCATTTAAAATGAATTGCTCTGCGTTAAGAATAATTTTGTGCATGTTCGGGTTTATTCAAAAACAATTTTAATTTAATTAAATTTTAGATGAACAGTATCGCTAAAATGCTTTTTTTATTCCCGAATCTTATATTTTTTGAAAAGAATGATTGCAAATCAAGAGTACTTTTGTGTAATACATTTTATAACCATTTTTTTTATTGAAATGTATAAATTCTGGCTTGTAATCTCACTTTTTATATTTCTTTTAATTTTCTTTGCCTCCACTCGACCATGGCCAAAGTCTAATTGTTGCAAAATAACGTCCAAAACGTTACAATTGATTGAAAGATAAAATTACGCCACTACCAGGGTGGCCACCAGATTTGGCACTACATAAATTGTTCAGATTTTATGTCACCTAAAAATAGTCTCAAATTTCAATGAAAACACAAGAACGTTAAACTAAATACCTTTTCAAACACCAAAAACAATAAAATCAACAAAACTGATAGACAACTGTTATTTTCAGCTTTTCTATTATTTTTAAATACCAAAAATTTCCAAAAAATAACAGAAATTAAAAAAACTTCAAGTGATAGATAATTTTTTAGTCTTTTATATGAAAATAACGTAATTTCATTCAATTTTGTACATCTGGCCCGCAAGCTAATTTGTTTATTTTTTAAACTAACTGTAACTTTACGCAGTTATTTTTGAGAATTTTGACATGTTCGGTAACTTTACGTAATTTGGCGAGATCTACAATTTTGTCGAAGACACCAACTCGCTAGGAGGTCACTGGAAAAAGTTAGATTTCAGCGCCACCTATGCGGCCATAATTGGAACTACATTTTAGTACCAAAATGTAGCCCTGATTTTTCTGAGCAACTTTGCTGAAGACACCGAAGCTCTAGGACGTAACCCCAGAGCGCTATTAATTTTGTCCTGCTAGATTGACTGAATATTCATAGCTTAATTATAACAATTTTTTAAACTAACAGTAACTTTACGCAGTTATTTTTGAGAATTTTGACATGTTCGGTAACTTTACGTAATTTGGCGAGATCTACAACTTTGTCGAAGACACCAACTCGCTAGGAGGTCACTGGAAAAAGTTAGATTTCAGCGCCACCTATGCGGCCAAAATTGGAACTACATTTTAGTACCAAAATGTAGCCCTGATTTTTCTGAGCAACTTTGCTGAAGACACCGAAGCTCTAGGACGTAACCCCAGAGCGCCATTAATTTTGTCCTGCTAGATTGACTGAATATTCATAGCTTAATTATAACTATTTTTTAAACTAACTGTAACTTTACGCAGTTATTTTTGAGAATTTTGACATGTTCCGTGACTATACGTAATTTGGCGAGATCTACAACTTTGTCAAAGACACCAACTCGCTAGGAGGTCACTGGAAAAAGTTAGATTTCAGCGCCACCTATGCGGCCAAAATTGGAACTACATTTTAGTACCAAAATGTAGCCCTGATTTTTCTGAGCAACTTTGCTGAAGACACCGAAGCTCTAGGACGTAACCCCAGAGCGCCATTAATTTTGTCCTGCTAGATTGACTGAATATTCATAGCTTAATTATAACTATTTTTTAAACTAACTGTAACTTTACGCAGTTATTTTTGAGAATTTTGACATGTTCGGTAACTTTACGTAATTTGGCGAGATCTACAACTTTGTCGAAGACACCAACTCGCTAGGAGGTCACTGGAAAAAGTTAGATTTCAGCGCCACCTATGCGGCCAAAATTGGAACTACATTTTAGTACCAAAATGTAGCCCTGATTTTTCTGAGCAACTTTGCTGAAGACACCGAAGCTCTAGGACGTAACCCCAGAGCGCTATTAATTTTGTCCCGCTAGATTGCCGCCTCGCCCCACTGTGCAATGTGTACGGGCCGATATCTGCAAAATGTAGAAGTCTTCTTCGGGAGAGTCGATGGTCGACCGTTGGACTCGCAATCCAGTGGTCGTCAGTTCTAGTCCCGGGGTGGATAGAAACTGGGTGTAAAAAGTTTTGTAGTTCTTCGTCACCTAAATCGAGTAGAATTCTTGCTATAGAAAACGCTATGCACTAGAGTAAAAAAAAAAAAATTTTTTTTTGAGTGGATTTTCGGGTAGAAAGCTTTACTCGATTCGTAGGTTGAAATTGTGTGAAATATATTCACGAACATGGCTTACCCGCATAATCAAAAACCATCGGGGGAATAGTCCAAACTATATTACTACTAAAAGAGATGTAGTTACCACATACTTAACCATTATCATATAGTTACGGCACTATACAAAACCATAACGAAACTGATCGTCAAATGATGACGTTTTTATTGAAGTAAATCTAATGATTCTAACTATGTTTGAACTATTTGGGGTACAATAACCTTACACTAAACAGTTCGGATTGTTTAGACAACGTGACTCAACGAAAAAATGTACAAGTCCAAATAGTTCAAACAATTTATCAACTTTATTGAGAACAATATAGCAAAATTCCACAGATTTTAGATTTTTATAGTCAGAACCTGTAAGAACTAAAAACCTACTATAAATGCTATAGTAGAACACAATTGATGGCGGCCACATTTTTTTCGATAAGTTTGTATAATCCAAATAATTTGTCAACTTACATGAAGTAAAATTACTATACACCATACTATTTTGAATTAAAAATTTCTATAAGTCCAAATAGTTCAAACAATATTTCAACAGTATGGAGTACAATTACAGTTTGTTATATAATCCAACTATATGTTAAACGATTGGTACAAAAATTTCAACTTTTATCAAGTAAATTGATCACAGTCGATTCCTCTGGATGATAGAGAACCTTCAACACCCCCACTTCTCCTCAGATTATCAGAAAACTCCCCAAAAGAAGAAAAATGTTACGAGGGCTCATGAAATTGACTTTCACTATTCCAGAAAAAGTAGGCATGCTGTTCTTACCATACACCAAAAATATGTGTACAACATGGTGGACTATTACTGTTCACTATAAAATGAGTCAATTGTTTGGACTACTTGGACTTATCGAAAAATACTTGCCCCCGAGCTTGCTCCCTTCTAACACAACATGTCACCAAAACCACTGAAAAACCACCAACAGATATAGATCAATCGGATAAGGCGGCAGCAGTTCGGCAGCAACGTAAATAACATCACATGTAATGGCGGTAAACATTCCCCAACTATCGATAGAACTTAAAAATCAAATTTGATTATATCCGAAGTAGTTATCACAACAATTGTAGGGTTCATTTTTGCGGTCTTTTTTAAAGTGTCGGCAAAGTAGTGTCGGTAAAGTAGTTTTTCAGAAACTATATAGGGAATAGTCAATTTTTTGGGCAATGACTATTTGACGTAAAATCCAAGTTTATAAAAATATTTACATATGTATGAAAACCTCATATAGTTTTCTGCCTAACAACTAATTTCTCATATAGTAAAATCGACCAAAACTATTTTGGGAATGGAATTAATGGTTTGATATATCGTACATATATAGTTGGGTTACAATTTAATGAATAGTAGAGACCATTTGATAAATAGTTGAGTAACTATTTGTCATAAAGTAGTTATATAGTTCATGACTATGCGGGTAGTCAGATGCCATCGTAGACTTGGTTCATCGACAACGAAAACAGTACACAAAATTAACACTAGGTCACCGACTGAAGAGAATGTGGACGTGGGGAGTGTTTTAGGTTTGTTAACATTTCTTTGAATTTTTGTTTGCATGTACAAATAGTTACAGACTATGTTGAACCAGAGTGGAGACAGACTGAAGCAAGGGCGTGCCGAAACATGTTTCCAGGGTTTGGCCAGATGAATTATTAGATGTTCTGTTCGGCAAAATATGGGAGAGAGCAGAAAGAACTTTGACGTTATAGTTCAACCTAAAAATGAGTTGAATTGACAAAGCAGATGACATACTCGAGGCTTCGAGCCAGTTGAAACAAGACGGGAAGACCACGAGTCTGACCCGAGGCTTCGAGCCAGTTGAAGAACGGGAAGACCAAGAGTCCGACCCGAGGCTTCGAGCCAGTTGGAAAAAAGACGGGAAGACCACGAGTCTGACCCGAGGCTTCGAGCCAGTTGAATAAAAAAGACGGGAAGACCACGAGTCTGACCCGAGGCTTCGAGCCAGTTGAAAAACGGGAAGACCGAGAGTCCGACCCGAGGCTTCGAGCCAGTTGAATAAAAAAGACGGGAAGACCATGAGTCTGACCCGAGGCTTCGAGCCAGTTGAAAAGAGACGGGAAGACCAAGAGTCCGACCCGAGGCTTCGAGCCAGTTGAAAAAAGGCGGGAAGACCAAGAGTCTGACCCAAGGTCTTGAGCCAGTTGAAAAAAGGCGGGAAGACCAAGAGTCTGACCCAAGGTCTTGAGCCAGTTGAATAAGAGGGAAGACCAGAACCAGTCAGAACCCTAGGCTAAGAGCCAGATGCAAAAGACGGTAATACGTAGTCGGAACCCGAAGCATTGATACAAATGAAACACGGGGAGACCTGGAGTAAGAACTGATGTTTATGAGCTGGATAGAAAATATGAAATGGACAGATTCCAAAGGGTAAGGAAAGATAAAACCATAAAGATCGAGAGTCAGAAAGTAAGGAATAAATAAAGGGTGATGCCAATAGCCAGTAAAACAGAAAATGGCCAAGAGCAAAACGTAGGCTAAAAGCCAGAATGATATTGCGTAAGAAGTCAGGAAGGATTGAGAGTCAGGTAAACTAGAGACCAAAAGAGAAATTTAAAGTGCAAAGTTGGCAAAGATCCGGGAAGGAGATATTATAAGTGTTAAATAAAAAGTTCCATAATAGGAAAAGTAATCCCAAAAAAAAAAACGGTTAAATCGGTTGAACCGTACGCGGTGTGATGCGTATCAGCTAAAAAGCTGCGGGGGAAATTCGCCAGATTTTCTAACGCAATTTCCCAGACACACACCCAATGTGACATTTTAGGCTGAGTTTTTGACATGGTTTTGTGTTCGTAACTAAGAAAGATTCGATTCTAGTTCAAAAAATAACTTGTGTTCAGCTACTATCTTTAGCTGAGATTCTTCACTAAAGAAGACGAAAAAATGGAACAGAGGTCGCGTGAGCTAAATGAATGGAGTCAATCAACTACAGGAAAAGGTTTGAAATTACTTTTAAAAAGCTAATACAGTGGACTCTCTCGATGTCGATATTGTGGGGCATAATATCAAGCAATCACTGTCACGGCTCTACTGTCGTTTGCCAGGGGCGAGCTGTACTGTTTAATGTCACAACTGAGTGACACTCACTATGAGAGCCAGTCTTGGGCTCTCAGCAAACGGTGGCTCTCACTCAACCGTGATGTGTTTCGGGCGAGCAAGCAATCGGGCTCTTTTGTACGACGGTGCTCGCGAGGTAAGCGTACGCGCTGGGAGCTTCTCGTCTCGTGCCAGAAGCACAGATATGGAAGGAACCGTTGAGAGCGGGGGGCATCATATTATAGAACGAAAAATCAAAGCATGCTGCTTGAAGCCTCAATTCAAGTTGAAGGGACTGATAACTGTTTTGACAGCTGGAGCAATATTGATATCGAGAAAATCGACAGCCAGAGAGTCGACTGTAGATTTAAGGAAATGACGAATTACTATTTAAGTTACTATAGATCTTGAATTAATTAGATTGCACAAGTTGTTGAGAGTTTGAAATAATTAAAGTAGATATTCTGTAATAAGCGTAACAGTTAATGAAACACAAAGATGGATAGAGTATAAACCGCTAGCAGCAAAAAAAAAAAAAAAGAAGACTCAGCCAAAATTTAAGTATCAGCCGAATGTCAGAATGATGTGAGTCGAGAAATCGACTGCCATAATAGAGACCGATAAAGAACAACTGCATATAGAACTCGAGAACTCGAGAAAGAGAAAATTTTCTCGCGAGAGCGCGATAATACCAACACTGCAGAATAATGATATTATCAACTGGTAGGAAAAAAGGAAGATACACTGTTAGCAAAGACCACATAATAATAGATCGAGTTAAAAAGTAATTGTACTTTGTGGGGTGCAAATGAAAAATGAACAGACAAAATGTGTAAAAAAAAGGATGCAAAAGGAAAATTTAATTACAATTTCTTACTGGAGGGTTAAAAGACAAAGTTAAAGGCATAATTAGAATAGCAAAGATTTTATTTTGGTTTGGCCTAATGTTTGTGATTTGTTTGTTTAAAAATGAAGAAAATAAGTGTTTGAACATTATTAACAAGATTTTCAGTAACGAAACATTATACCAAATTTTGAAACACAAAACATTCACAAATTCAGAGGAGCAGTAAAGCGGATCAAGTTATTATGTGCCTAAAATTCATTTTGATTTAACAGTGGTAGAGAACCTACAGGTTTATTTTTTACAAATCTGGTTGACCTTTTGAGAGCAAACACAACTATGTTAATAAAAAAATGTTAGCAAATGTTTCTCGTAAAGAAAGGACTAAGTAATTTTATCCAGCAGCTGGGTTATGTCACCCTATTATTGAAGAAAAATAGTAATCTAAATATGAAAAGTTTTTCTAACTAACTAACCAACTAACACATAGTAATTATAAAGCACACAAAGTACATAATTGATCAAAGCATTATAATCCAGATCGGTAGTTCATTGAAGAGAGGAGAAGATAAATCACCAAGAGACCTTAAAAAAAGAAATAAATAGAGCGAAGAGTAGGACGAATGATAAAAATTGATAGAAAAGCTAGATTGGTCCAAAAAGTATACATTAAGAAGTGCCTGCTAGACATTGAATAGATTGGCATCAAGATTAGCTGAAGAAGCTTGCTATGTACTTTAAACTTATCGAGAAACAGGTAGTGTCATTTTGTGATAATGAATATAGATTCACTATCTGTAGACAAAACGAGATGTGGTACCGCCCTAATATTATACCAGCTTGAGCGAGCAGGATTAAGTCAGTGTTACCTAGAATACAACAATCGTGTAGCTAACGTCAGCTGAGGGAGTTATTGTGATGTGCGCGAGTGGACAAGTCGTGCTGCCGGGAGTGACCCAGGACAGGACAGGATCCCGGATAGAACCCCGATAATAGATCACCATTGTACCTAGAAAAATAAGCTTTATCGCTGTAAACAATAATATCAGCAATCTAAGCTTCATTTTAGGACCCAATTGTTACACGGGACTCAAATTTACTATCAAACCAAACGCACAGACAAACAGACGTGACTCTCCATACAAATTATGTTTGAAATCCATCGTCCTTCATCAAACCACCAAATTACGGCGACGCCAGCGCTGCCTGGTGAGCTTATGCCGAAGCGCAGCTCAAACACACCAATTCAAACCCATTACTGTCATGTGTCATGTCAGTGTATGCGTCAGACAATCAAGCCTTAACGATTGTAAACATTAACAGCTGTTTTGAAATAAATTTGTTGTTGCTGATCATCAGTAACAAAATCAAAATAATTAAATCAAGACCGACGGCCGAAAATGACGGTGGGTCGGTTCCACGGTCTGTTCCGTTTCCAATGGCAGAACCTTATGAGGCAAATCATGCGGCAGCACCTGCAGCGATGCAAGACAAACACAATGACAGAGACCACACCACTGGTCCTCCCCGTTGCTTGCATGTTCCGTCTAAGATTCCTCCTCCACCGAAAACATGAACCATTACACCTGACACCATCATCAACAAGATATCCCGGTCACGAAAACACCAGTAGTGGCCGCCAGAATAGGAAAATCCAATTCAAAACTAACGGAATAGATCCCCACGATGGGCGTTTTGAAAATTCTGCGGGGAACGTGTCCACGGCGCAATTCAGTTGCCAGCCAACAAAACCAAAAAGGCCGAATGAGACGAAAAAAGTCGCGAAGAGTGGCGCTCATGATCGACACAACATCGTCAAAATTCCAAAATAAAGGACGACCAGCAGCAGCAGTCCACGAAGGATAAGCAGGTTGCTCCGAAGGAGATGACTCCACCACAGGATCCGGCTTTCTCCGCAGTAGCGGCGCCTCAGCAGCAGCCTAGTCTTCGGCAGGGAGTGGAGCAGGCCTATCTGGTTAATAGTGGGGTAAAAGGTAGCTCTCGCTAGTCAGCCGCTTTGACCCGCAATGTCTGGATAGTGGATCACCGATGGAATTTCTAAATTTCATTAAAAAAAATTGTTTTCATTTGTTGCCTCACACGTGCTCACGCTCAACTCAAAAAACACGCATCACACACACTGAGAAAAGACGGGCGAGCTGTCACGACAGCAGCGCCATCAGCCCGGGTGAGTGGATGCCGAAACAAAATTGAATTTGAAATATCCGTTTTTAGAGGACGATGGTTCGGCACTCGAGTGTCCCGTCTGTTTGTCTGTGCCAAACGTTTGGTAGTAAGTGTGAGCTCTGTGTAAAGAGAGTGTCACACTAAAAAGTGACCCCGTCCGGTTGACAACAGTTGGTGTCAAACCATCGGGGTTTCAGTGACATGACCCTTTCTATGACCAAACAGGTTTTAAAATGCATTTTTAAATCAATTAAAAAAACTTCTTTTCGGTTCTTCTTGACAGAAAAGATCCTACTTGACTGCTCGTTCCAAGGGGACCATAGTTGATCCTTCAAAAAAAAAATATCTTGTTTTTTTACTTCTGGATTTTTTTTTGAAAAGGACCAATAAACCAAATTTCCAGTTTTTGCTTTTTTAGGTGTTTTTGAATCCGCCTTGAGTCAGGGGTATTAAAAAACACCCAAAAAGCAAAAACTGAAAATTTAGTTTATTGGACCTTTTAAAAAAAATCCAGACTTGTTTTCTGTTTTGATCTTGTTTTCTGCAACGAAATATGTGAGTACGAAAATGCCATTTTATAATATTAGTTCCCAATTTTTGTTGGATCACCCCTCGGTTTGTGTTCTAAATTTGTCGAAATGACACAACTGTCAAACCTTTTTAGTACAATCAAAGAGTTGAAAAGTTTTCCGATCCAAAAGTCTTGAAGCTTCATATCGCCGGAGAAAATTACGATTTTCTAGAGGAATCTCGTGCTAATCCATCTTATTTCATTCGTTAAACGCTAGAAAACCACCCCGCCAATAGTGTACGAACAAATTCAATCCCTTTGCATTGCGTTCTGCAGCAAAAAACAAGCTCGCAAAATCCGCAGGTAATCACGTCGTGCTCCGGAACCACTTTCAAAATGGTTGCCACCAAAGCACCCGCAGCAGCCGCAACCGGAGCAGGCCCGCAACCCGGCAACAAGCGTCGGGGCGGATTCCACGGCGGTGCCCCGAACCGGCAGCGCTTCAAGCCCGGTGGCAAGCAGTTTAATCCCCGGGCGATGGGCGCGGCGGCAATGTTTACCGTCAATCAGCTGGACGACAATCCGGGCTTCTTGGATTTTAACGAGGACGTGCAGATCCCTCCGGTGCCGGCGCAGAAGGCAATCCCCGCGGCTGAATCGACCACGACCGATGTTGCGGCTACAACGAGCGAAGGAGGCAAGGCCAAGGGCGGTCCAAATCGGAAGGCCAATCCGAACGCAAAGCGCTTCCGCAACGGCAACATGCGCCGAATGCCTCCGGGCGGTCCGGGAGTGTGGGGCCCTCCGATTCCGCCCATGCCTCCGATGTTTCCGATGGGTGGCCGACGCAACGGGGGTCCGTTTGGTCCGCCACCGCCACACTTCCGCGTCCCGCCGATGGGAATGCGTGGCATGCGGGGTGGACCGATGATGCCGCCGCCGAACGGACGCTTCGGACCGGGACCGATGCCGATGATGCCACCCCGGCCCATGATGCCGATGCCGCCGATGCGTGGCGGTCCCATGAACTGGGGTGGCCCGAACAACTGGAACGGTCCGCCGATGCGACGCAATCCGAACGGAAAGCTGCCCCCGGGGGGTGGTCGCCCGGGTAAGGTTGGTCCCAAAGGTGCCGCTGCGGCGGCAGTGCGGAACGGTAAGGGACCGAAGGTGGGACCGGGAAAGAAGGGCACCAAGTCGAAGGAACCGGCGAAACCACGGGAAGAGTACCCGCTGGATCAGCCCTGGGTCACGGACGAAATCAAGGCGGAACATGACAAAAAGGTCCAGCTGGCGGATCGGTTGAAGGGCAACCGGGATGACGCGCTGTTTGCGCAGTTCAAGGAGCAGCGGGACAAGTTTGTGAAGATGTACGACGCGGCGAAGCTGGAGTTTATCGGAAAGCATCCGGAGCAGGTAATTTTGCTGGGGAAAGGGAGGTTCCATCGGGAAGGGGGATGATTTCCTAGCTGGGTGAAGATTGTGCGCAGGGTTTGAACTTGGTAATTGTTTATTTCGCAGCAACGATTGCTGGTGGCCCAGTTTGAGCTGGCGAAATTGATCCTCGTTGATCGGTGGCAATCTCCAGCTTAAGTTGATTTCTGATTCATACGTTTTTTATGTTCAGAAATATAGGAGTTTTATTTGCTTTTTGTAACATGTTTTATTTCAATGATGAGAAGAAAATGTTGGATGGCTAGTTTTGCAAAACTTGAGACGGTGACTTTGCAAAAGCAATAATTCCCGAGTCAAGTTACCAATAATACTCTTAACTTTTATAGTTGTGCACTATAAATTCCGTATAGTGAAATTTGTTGTTTTTTTTTTCAAAATAGGTCCAATTTTTTTTGCTTTATTCAAAAACATCAAAAAAGCGAAAAAAATAATTTAAGACATTAAAATTAAGCACATGCTGCTAATTTATAAACGAACCCAGGGTGACCACTCAAATCCCATTTTCCAATTCCCGACTTTTCCAAAAACTCCAAAAAACGGCATTTCTTATCTTAATATTTTATTATCTTAATAAAAAAAGTCAATACTATTGTCAAACTATTGTCAGTTTTCGTAAAAGCAGAAACTAATTCAAACAAATTCCTTTAAAAAATACTAAAAAAATAAATGCATTATTTTGCTCTTTTGTTTTATCTAGATAAGAATCCCAGCAGGCTTAGTACAAAAGAGCACACCGGCATCGATAAACCAAAATTCATTGGATTTTTGTTCAGCAATTTCTATATTTTTTTCATGTTTGCTTAACGTAAACAGTATTTCATTCACATTGAGACCGAAAAACGATTGGATTTTATTTGATATTTAAGTTTCCGGTGATTTACCCATACTGCCATACTCACAAAAATGTCCAATGGAAATATTTGGAAAAAAAATGTTCGAAATAATTATATGAATTTAGTTTATTAATTAAAAAACTTAAGTAGGCATCGTTTTTTTTCTAATATTCAAGCTATGTGGCCATTGCCATAACAAGAACCATAACTTCACGCTGGCCATAATAGGCCATTAGGCTCTATTTTCATATTAGTTTTTCATTACCGTTGGTATTTTTTAAAGTCTTGTTTGATAAACAAAGTAAAGTTGAACTGAATATTATAAAATTATTCAAAGGTCATAAATAATTTTCAAACAGATATCCTTGGGATTCGCGACTTTTCCCGACTTTTTGACAAAAAATCCCGACTTTTCCCCGATTTTTGACGGGTTTTCGTGAATTCCCGATTTTTTCCCGACTTTCCCGATTTCCCGACTTGAGTGGCCACCCTGTGAACCATAAAAATACAGATACTCAAGCTACTTCACAATTCGGTTTTTGTTTGTGAAAATCGAATTTAAAACAAGTTTTTTTAAGTGTTACTATTTTTTTTTTAAATACTTAAGCAATACGTTCATGTTTCCGAGTTCATCAGAAATTCTGTTCTTAAGGGGTTACATACATGTAAATCGGCAATAATGTCAAGGGTTGGTATGAGAAACCATTTGAACTTTTTTTTTTAAACTGTTTTCAGTCAGTTGATTGAACTATCAACAAATTTAATTTGATGGCATTTGGACATTTTTAAAGTAAGCAGTTTGAAGAAACGATATCTCAACACTGCTTTGACCAAATCGGCCCCAAATTTTAGTGAAGACTTTGTTAAACTGTCCCGTGTGCATAAAATTTAAAACGAACTTCTTAATTTGACCTCCTAGACCCACTTTCATGTATGCATATTAGCCTGTCCCATTTTGAGGTCATGTCGAGGAATTTCAGGTGCTCACTTCTTAAATGATAGATTATGATGTTAGGAACAATGTTTTCTTAGACAAGAAAAAATAATAAAATACTTTCTCGCACCCCCTAGTCGATTTACTGAAAAAAGTCACTTTTTTGAACAAATTTTCTAAAATCGCTTGGAATCAATACAAAAACTGTTTCGATCTGGTGTGTATTATCTTCAAACGATAGGTTTTTGTCCATAGATTAAGATGCACTATCAATATTGGACCAAAATTTAAGTTTTTGGACTCTCCCAGGTGGATTTGTGTCGAAAAAATCGCATTTTTTCGAAACTTTTTTCAGAAATGCTTATTTAATTTAGGGTAGCCTATTTTTCCCAGTGAAACCAATACATGCAGCTTGTAGGAAATTTCATGGCGAAAATTTTTCCCTCTGAGAAAATGCAATTTCGACACTCCAGAGCCGAGATATTTGAGTTTTAGTGAGGAAAAAAGTGCCAATTTTCAAAATTTCTCAGAATTCAGAAGCAAGGCCTACTAATTACACGATGTAGCAAGCATATGTCTCAAAGGTCAGGGTATGCTTTTTTATAGTAATTTTGGCCGCTGAATCTGAATCTGAAATCAAATTTTGTGTAAACAGTGATGTTTTGGAGCTACACCCTTTTGGAATGTTATTTGCGTGTTTAAGAGGCAGTTTTTGTAAATATTGCTCGGTTTGTTCTAGAGGTCGTATCGAGGTGCTCCGATTTGGATGAAACTTTCAGCGTTTGTTTGTCTATACATGAGATGAACTCATGCCAAATATGAGCCCTCTACGACAAAGGGAAGTGGGGTAAAACGGGCATTGAAGTTTGAGGTCCAAAAAATATAAAAAATCTTAAAATTGCTCGCATTTTAGTAAAACTCCATCAATTCCAACTCTCTTAGATGCCTTCGAAAGGTCTTTTGAAGCACTTCAAAATGAGCCATAGACATCCAAGATTGGCATTGAAGTTTGAGTTTTCCGAGGGTATGACAAAAGTGAGACTAAAAAGTGCCGCTATGCTTGTAGGACAATAACTAATGTTGTAAAATGTTTGTTATAGAAAAATCGAAAAACTATGAGAAAAACTGTGATTGGCCAAAAAGTTATTACCATAGGCTTATAGTCCATGAAATTTCCTAACTTTTGAACTAAAAGAGTATGGGTATTGGAGGCTGTTGCAAAAAAATATTGATTAAAAAAAAAACATTTTTAACAGTAATTTGCAAAAGCTATGAGAAAAAGTTCAACCAATCCTGGATGTCTATGGCTCATTTTGAAGTGCTTCAAAAGACCTTTCGAATGCATCTAAGAGAGTTGGAATTGATGAAGTTTTACTAAAATGCGAGCAATTTTAAGATTTTTTATATTTTTTTTGACCTCAAACTTCAATGCCCGTTTTACCCCACTTCCCTTTGTCGTAGAGGGCTCATATTTGGCATGAGTTCATCTCATGTATAGACAAACAAACGCTGAAAGTTTCATCCAAATCGGAGCACCTCGATACGACCTCTAGAACAAACCGAGCAATATTTACAAAAACTGCCTCTTAAACACGCAAATAACATTCCAAAAGGGTGTAGCTCCAAAACATCACTGTTTACACAAAATTTGATTTCAGATTCAGATTCAGCGGCCAAAATTACTATAAAAAAGCATACCCTGACCTTTGAGACATATGCTTGCTACATCGTGTAATTAGTAGGCCTTGCTTCTGAATTCTGAGAAATTTTGAAAATTGGCACTTTTTTCCTCACTAAAACTCAAATATCTCGGCTCTGGAGTGTCGAAATTGCATTTTCTCAGAGGGAAAAATTTTCGCCATGAAATTTCCTACAAGCTGCATGTATTGGTTTCACTGGGAAAAATAGGCTACCCTAAATTAAATAAGCATTTCTGAAAAAAGTTTCGAAAAAATGCGATTTTTTCGACACAAATCCACCTGGGAGAGTCCAAAAACTTAAATTTTGGTCCAATATTGATAGTGCATCTTAATCTATGGACAAAAACCTATCGTTTGAAGATAATACACACCAGATCGAAACAGTTTTTGTATTGATTCCAAGCGATTTTAGAAAATTTGTTCAAAAAAGTGACTTTTTTCAGTAAATCGACTAGGGGGTGCGAGAAAGTATTTTATTATTTTTTCTTGTCTAAGAAAACATTGTTCCTAACATCATAATCTATCATTTAAGAAGTGAGCACCTGAAATTCCTCGACATGACCTCAAAATGGGACAGGCTAATGCATATCGACTCAGCATCAAATTCTGAGCAAATGTATGCGTGGGTGGTTGGATGTTGATCAAAATAGTTGGTCCGCCTATGTAAAATGTACCGAAAACCTTACAAAAACTACTATTTGAAAGATCTTTCCAACGCGTCCATAATGTTGAAGATCCGACAACTTTATCAAAAGTTATGGTCACTTATGTGCCTTTTTATACACTTTTTTGAGGCCGGAGTTCGAAAATGTTGATGAAAAAGTTTTCCGGATCTATCATACGACCCATCGTTGGATAGATAAACAAAAAACATTTGTATAAAAAAATCAAAGATCGGACCTCTTCATGCAGAATGAATATGTCTTGAGAGTCGTCACCCTAAATTTCAGCCAATTTGGCACCTCAAATCTCGAGATGCCGTGACACCCGTAAATCAACTCGGTGTTTCAAGAAAAAACTTACTGAATCCACGTATGTGGTTGGTGTCTTTCTCACTTCTTATCAAAAATGGTTCACACAAAAGGTAAAGACATAATTGACATCTAGCATTAAACATGGTTTTTGGAGCGGAACCAACTGAAATTAAAATATCCGGCTTCAAAAAAGTACATGTTTTTCTCCTGAGACAGGGTTGCCAGATCCTCAATACTTTGTATTCGTTTCGAAGGTCTTTTGATAATGTGTTGAACTATAGCAGGTCAAATGATTGATCCGCACATAGTTTTCATAGATAAGTGACATCCGGATTGGCAGATCTTAATTACATTTTGAACTCGTTTGGATGGTCTTTTTAAAACCTATGCAACGATACGTTGGATGACTCATACGGACATGGTTTCCATACAGATATTTCAGTCCTTGAAAAGTTTATCGAGAAATTAAAAAAAGAGATGTGGGCCGGTAACATGGAGTAAAACTTTCACAGCTTTCATGGAATACTTCACGGCAGCTTGACAGAATGTTTGACTCCATGTTGCACTTTTAATTTCTCGATAAATATCACTTAAGTGGTTATAATCTAAGACAGGGTTGCCAAGTCTTCAAGTCTAGCCTTGTTGAAAAGATACAGAAAGATACAATGAGCTATCCAACATGAGCTAATTTGCCTCGATTTTCGGTTAGGTACTGATCTAACTTCCGTACATAATACTATACTATATATGCTAAAACACGTTATATACATAACTTTTGAACTACTTATTGAAAGTTAATACAATTAAATAGCGATGTATTTAACCCTGAACCAAGCCGAATGCGACTAGTATGACAACAATCGATTGTTACTCACTTCAATGTGCTTTAATCATGAAATATCTTAATGAAACTTTCAAGAGAGAATGAAAATAATCTTTTTGTGGATTTTCTACATGTATGTAACCTCGTAGGATGCAGATTTTTGAATATTTTCATAGTATTTTTGTAAGAACAACTGCAAGATTGCATGAAAATTTGTATGTATCAATTAATGATGCAAAATTCCTTAATTGGATCCACACAAAGTACTATACAAATTAAAAAAAAGCCTAAATTAAAAAAAAAAAAACAATCCATTCTTGGGTGAATTGCTCAGTAAAAAAGGTTTCGCCCTTTTACATTGGGTATGGTTTTTAATTTTTTTTAAGAAAACGAAGTTTTGTAGCCCCAAACGTACCCACGGTGGCCGAGGTGGTACGCGGGCACAAATAAATTACAATGAACAACCACAAGGACGAGACTTGTCCGGTTGATAAAAACGCGTGTTTCTTGTTCTCTAACATAACTGTACAGTCATCCCACATATTCGGAACACCCACAAATTCGGAACACTTTTATGATAATTTGTCAAAAGCGTGCCAAAAGTAGCTTTTCTGTCGATCCTACTATTTTTAGAACCTTCATTTGGACATTATCTTGCTATTTCACTAGTAAAATTAGGATTTTTTGAACAAAAAACTTCATTACAACACTATTTTGTCCAGTGCAGCAAAACACTGCCTCCAAATGGCCTGTTTCATAATTGTGGGATGTTATTGTGCCTCCCACAATTGTGGAACACCTGAATTTAACTGATATTTTCACAAAAAAAAATTATCAAACCATGTATAAAACATCACTAAGCTTGAGTTTCATTGGTTTCAGTGTGTGAAGTCATTATTTGGTAATAAATATGTACTCTTGGAGAGATCCAAAGTTTGTTTACATTCGTAAGAAAAAAGTGTTCCGAATTTGTGGATTTCAAGGGTCAAAGTAATTCTTCAAAAACTTCATATAAAAGTTAAAATTTGCAGACTTTCGATACAGCATTTGAAAGATCGCAAGAAAAGCTTTCAAATGAAGGTAAAAGCGAATCATTGAGTTCAATTATCGATTTGCTATGATTTTTTGAACATTGGCCGATCTGGAAACCGTTCCGAATATGTGGGATGACTGTAATGATTTTTATTTCTCTGTCAATCTTTCTCACGAGTCGCGGCTTGGCTGTCAACCTCGAGTCCAGTGGCGTGTGGAAAAGGTGCGACCATCCACTGTTTCAGTTGGATCCAACACGAAGTGTTTAAACAACAACAACAACATTTTTTTAATATTATCCTCATTTGAACGGCGAACTTACTTTACACGTCGATGTTTGACAAAAAAAAAAAATCCATTCAAAAAGAGTTTTTCGGAATTGCAAAAAATGTTGTAAGCTACTCCTTGCAAAACTTGATTTTTTCAGCACTCTTCGTACGACTCGTGCTGAAAAAATCCTCTTTTTGCAACTTGTTGCATAAACTACTATTTCGATACTAGTGCTGACAAGTTCAACTTTTCAGCACCCATTTCAATGCTGAAAAGTAGCACTTTTCAGAACTAGTATTGAAAGGTATTTATTAGAGTGTAACAAAAATGACTTTTTGGCGGGCATTCAAGGGTTTGTTCCGGTGGGCATACTAAGCCCAAATCCAAAATATGAGCTTGATTGGACGTAACAGGAGCTGGCGCTCCGCCCTTCAATTTTAAATGGGATTTAACCCGTAAAAATTTTTTTTTTCAAAAATGTCACTGTTTGAGGCATTTTGGCCACCAATGCGTTTACCAAAAACATCACTGGCGTGTAGGCCAGATCCTTGCGCATCTTTTGGTATATATAACATTGACATTTGGAACACCCTGGAGCTCGGTACAGGCCTTCAAAGTTTGGCATTTTTTCGAAAAATCGGCCCCGGCAAAAAAGATATGCGTCGCGCCTCGCGACGCCCTAGACGCCATTTGATTTTGCCGGGGCCGATTTTTCGAAAAAATGCCAAACTTTGAAGGCCTGTACCGAGCTCCAGGGTGTTCCAAATGTCAATGTTATATATACCAAAAGATGCGCAAGGATCTGGCCTACACGCCAGTGATGTTTTTGGTAAACGCATTGGTGGCCAAAATGCCTCAAACAGTGACATTTTTGAAAAAAAATTTTTATGTTCCATTCTGTTATTTGGAGCCTAACATTTCAAAAGGGCACATAACTTTTGTAAACAACAACTATCCCTTTCACTCAAATGACAGTTTACATAAGTTGTGAAAGGGACACAGTCTTGTTTAAAAAAGTTATGTGCCCTAATGAAATGGCAAGCACGATTTTTGGTAGGGACAAGTGAGCCGTTTCGTCGTTCGAGAATGACAGGAAAAGTTATCAATTTAACGATGGAATTGCAAAACACCATTTCTTTTATCTTTTATCAGTGCACAGTGGTCCAGATCGCAAAATTGAGTGGAAAATAGACTCACCGAAAAATTGTGCCGTCCTGGAGCTTTGGTGCCTTCAGAAGAGTAGTTACAAATAGAAAGAGGCAAATTTTAACTTGGGTAAAAATTAGGGTGGCTCACAATTTTTGTTGTTATTTTTTAAATAAATCGCACAATCTTCGAGGGGAAATCATCTTTTTTTTCAAATTCTGTTTCACAGTTGAATATATGGTTTCGTTTTGCTAAATCAAACAATCAATTTGCTCTTGTTTTTATCACTTGACTATTTCACTCTATAATTTGATTTGATTTCGATTCCTGTTTGCTACCTTGATTCCAACGATACTTAACGTTCTTCTTGGATTTGCATTGATTTTTGGGAAGCTTTCCCTGATAAGAAACAAAAACCACGCGTCCTCACTGCTCAAACTTTGTCCAACCACCCCACCTCCGTTTGCTACCCACTCATTGCAGGACGTTGACAAAATTATGACCGAATCCGAGGGTGCGACCACTAAACCCGAAAACTCTAGTGCTGATGCTGTTTCTACTGATACTTCTGCCGCCGCGACTGCTACCACTGCTACTGATACCGCTGCCGATGCGTCTGCTTCCTCCGGAAAAGCAAAGTAAATTTGTTTTTCAATATTTTTTTTCTTTTTTGGGGAAGCAAACTGCAACGTGCTGAGCTGAGCTGAGAGTTGAGTCTAAATTTCTTAATTTTTTGCAAACAAGTCCTAAATTTTCTAGACAACGACGAAGAGCCAAAGAAAGCAAAGCCAACATGAAAAATTAAAAAACAATTCTGGCCTGTGTCGGTTTTAATCCATAGCTCTTAGCATGTGCACTACTAGTACTGGTCAATTTTTAAGTGTTTTCTGTGCGAAATCTCTCTCAGATCAAAGGATTAAAACGTGTTTAAAGTGTGCAAAATTGAGAGCCAGTATAAATTTTAGCTTTGACGAAGAAAGAGAGCATTGCGCAACTTACAATAAACTGTAATCGGGGAGCGAAGTTGAGAGGACTAACTGTTGTAAAAGACCAGATTTTAACTTTAAATATTCTCCTTATTTTCCTAAGTTATTGAACAAGTCCTCGAGTAGTTTGCCCAGCTCCCTCGCTAGAGAGAATGATTGTATTATGACAGCAAGTAACTTATTTTAACGAATAAACATCATTCGCAATGCAACTGTAGAGTGGTAAACTTTCTTATTGTCTATAATTACGAAGCAACAGGCACGAGTTATCAATTCAGAGACAAGTCAATGGAAGTAGTTCTTTCTGTGAAGTAGAGTTGTGCTGAATTTATGCTGAAATAAAGGTAGAGATTAAGAGATTTGTCAAAAAATGTTGTTTCTCTGCACGAATCGATCAGTCATCAATAATGTGTCCAAAAATCATTAACTAAAGCCAACATTATCCACCTAAAAATACATTAAAAGGTGCGAAAATTGGTTCCAGTTGATTGAGAAGCACTTCATCTTAAAATGATTGTTGACAAATATTTTAAGGCACTCTTGACAACTTTTTCTTTGTGTTTCTTACGTCATTTCTTTGTTGAGTGCTTTTGGTTTGAGAATATCTTAGTTGTAACAATAAACAAGACAATTATCCTATTTTTGTGATACAGTTTAATCATAGCATAGCAAAAATCCCATCAATTTGTGTAATATCTAACAAGTTCCGTTGATTCAACGAAAAAAAAGAAGAGAAAAACAAAAATCACAAAATATAAATAATGTCACTATAAATCAGCACAAATAAAGTCTAGCAAAGAGAAAGAATCTTCACAACATCCTGGCGTACGAACCTCCCAAATCGTTGAGGCGGGAGCGCAGTTGTCAGTCGAAACAGATCTTGCATCACCCCGCGCGTGTTATAATCACTTGTTTATCTCACCACGATGGTCCATACATACCTTCCTACCAGGAATCGAAAACGGTTTGTGCATTTTAAGTATCAAAATGCACACACCGTTTTGCCGGAAACAAAGAAACGCACCTCCACTGAACATGTGTGTGTGTGTTGTGTGTAAAAACTAAACTAAATGAAAACAAGAGCATAACTGAATCTAAACAATAATAAAAAACTGAAATTTCATGTTGAAACATGACGTAAACTCTTTTTTAAATCATAACGAATCCAATCACGCAAACTTAAACTGACAATTTCACCGCGTGTGGACTGGAACAAAGAAAGTTGAGAACGACAGTATATTCTTATCGTATATCAATATATTATTGAGTAACTATATAAAGCATTGCTGGTTTCATTTTGCTACGTTGAGAAATTGCCCTTGAAAAACTTTCACAGAAGCATACAACACAAAAGAGAGACTCACTCTAGGAGATATTTTAACTAGTGCAGAGTCACCTGCAAGCGAAATATTAACACGGATGATATTAATGCAAGGTTCCATATCAATTTGACAGTTGACCATTACAAAAAAGCGATCTTCTTGTATCAAAATATTCGAAAATCTATGCCTCAAAAACGGAATTTCGGATCAATGTGTGTGTCTTCAGCAACCTTGTTTTTGTTTTACTTTTCAACACAATAGGCAGAGCCGTACCTTGGGTCCACGGCGCCCTTGGCGAAGCATCAATTCGGCGCCCCACCCAAATTTACAAGCATTTCAGTAAATTTAGGTTATTTTTTAATTATTGCTTCAATGAATTTTGATAGTATAATTGCAATAGGGGCTGATGCCTTATGAATTTTTTTATGTAAAACTGTGAAAAACACGATTAAAAACCATTTCTGATCATTTTTGTTTCATTTTAATGCAAAAAAATTGGCAAGACAGTATTTTACGATGGATCAACTAAGGTCCCCATGGAAAGAATGATCAAGTAGGACCTTTTCTGGCAAGAAGGTCCACGAAGTTAATTTTTAGAAATTTAATTTAAAAATCCATTTTAAATCCTTTGCGGTCGTACAAAGGTTCGTTGTGCTCAGGAAACTAAGCCTTATCGTTGTGAACAATAATATCCCTAATTTTAGCACCCAATTGGAGACCTAACTTAAAAAAAAAAACAGTTTTTTATAATTTAATTTTCAAAATAAGTAAGGTAGGTTGAATGGAAAATTTATTGTAAGAATTAAAATGGATTAATATTTTCTCAGATTTCATAAAATTGATAATGAAAGCAGGGTTTGAATGCTCAATCCTGATGAGTTTTGCCAAAATTTGTGCAAATTTGATATGTTTTAAGCGTGCATAATTTAATTTAATCTAGTATTGATCTGATTGTATTAGCAAAGAATTTTCCCGGATTCGTAAAATATTAAGCTGATTTGGCATTGGATTTCATTTCGGTTGGATTAGAAAAAAAGATAAAAAATCCTTTTTCAAAATTAAAAAAAAAATAAAAGCAATAAGTGTAATTTTTCAACATGCAGCGGCAGAACCAAATTTCGTAAAAATCAATTAAAAATCATTCCAAATCTAGCACAATTCATGATGAAACTTATTTTAATGGTAATAATAATAATTCGGTAGAACATATGAAGGTAAGAAATTATTATTCATTTTTATTGATTCGCCAATAAGATGCTTGGAAATATTTTTTATGATTTTATTTTTTTGGTTTATGTTTTGCATTGATTTTTTTTTCAATTGTATTTTTTTCATTTATTTTTAATTCATAAAATTGAATTCCATATTCTACAAAGTTATTTTTTTTAAATAAAACTATATAAATATTTTAAAACCTTGATAAAATATTATTTGTTTGTTTTTAACTGAAAATCATTTTCCAGATAATAATAGTTTGAATAGATTCTCATTATCAGAGTTTTTTAGAAGATTCAAAAAGTAAATGTGTAATTGTGTAAATAAGACTTGAACAGCCAGAAACATTAATCGATAAGTTGTTCTGATTTCGGCAAATTTCTGCCGAATCTCACAGAAAAATCTGAGTGTGTAGCAATTTTTCAACACCGGTTAAGCTAAAACTGAAAAACTGATGATCAGAGCAGCATGTGTGCTCTGAAAACCATTATTTACAATTTACAGCAGTTTTCCTATTTAAAAAATCTAGTATTTCGAAAAAGCGCAGGGAAATTTCAATGCACGAGGTTGCTTATAAAAAGGAAATGGTGCTGAAAATATTTCAAAGCTCTTTTTTTAAATCTCGAGAATGTCAGAATTTCAAAAGAAAAGTAAATGTTCAATTGTTAAAATTACTCTTATTTCAAAGAAGCTTAAAATATGACCAAAATTTTTCTGAATTTTGCGGATTTTGATTCACAACCAAGTTAACGTGAAAATAACATATAGTTGGACATTTTTTTAGTCTGGAAGGTGTGGCTTAAACTTCATTATATAACGGTCCAAACTTCTTGAACTTTGTTCCACTTGAGCGCCCTTCTTTGATGATGAAATAAATTAAGCATTAACTAAAAATTTTCAAGAACACTTAGGTAGAAATATTCAAACAATTGATTTTGACGCTTCTAAATCATTTTTTTATATGTTAAACCATATTACCTAGTTATTTGTAATTTCTCTTTGTATTTTGGCGCCCTATCTGTTTATATACCTAATTAGGATGCTATGACTGACATTAAAAATAGTACAATCACCGATTTTGGTGCCCCCCAAGGGCTGGCGCCCTTGGCGGTCGCCAACTGCGCCAACCCCTAGGTACGGCGCTGACAATAGGAATATCGATTTGCACAAAATAGTAGTTTATGCAACAAGTTGCAAACAGAAGATTTCTCAGCACGAGTCGTACGAGGTTCACCGAGTTGGATAAATACGACGAGTGCTGAAAAAATCATGTTTTGCAACGAGTTCCATACAACATTTTTTGCAATACCGAAAAACGAGTGGCGGGCCAAGTAAGTCATAATAAGTCAAATGGAGTTATAAGTCAAATGATCAGGTATTTTGCAAATTAACCGTTTAAATAAAAAAAAAATGTTGATAAGTATTATTTTTCGAAATGTTTCAGGGGACATCAAATGCCAACTTTTCAGAAATTTCCAGGTTGTGCAAAAAATCTTTGACCGAGTTATAAATTTTTGAATCAATACTGTTTTTTTTTCAAAAAATCGAAATATTGGTCGCAAAAACTTTTCAACTTCATTTTCTATGTAAAATCAAATTTGCAATCAAAAAGTACTTTAGTGAAATTTTGAAAAAGTGCACCAACTTCAAGTTATAGCAATTTTTTGGTAACTTTTTTGAAAATAGTCGCAGTTTTTTTATTTTTTTAAATAAGTGCACATGTTTGCCCACTTTTGAAAAAAATATTTTTCAATAGCTGAGAAAAAAGTAATATTGAATATGACGCCTTTTTGAAATGTTAGTCTTGATTTAATTTTTTTGAAAATATTGTTTCCAAAAGATCGGAATTTCACAAATGTTTCATGTTTTAACGTTGTAAATCGCTTCATTAGTTGCTGAGATATCGACGTTAGAAAATGGTGGGCTGTAAGGGTGAGACTTAGAAAACATCAATTTTACTGTTTTTAAGCCTTTGCAAGGCAATATCTCAGCAATTATGATCGCATCAACAAAGTTCTAAAAATCAAAAGATAGAGAATTTTCTCAGCTTTTCAAAAATATGTACACTAATTAAAAAAAAAAATAAAAAAACTGTGACTATTTTAAAAAAGTTACCTAAAAATGGCTTTAACTTGAAAAGGGTACTTTATATCAAAATTTCACTAAAGTACTTTTTGATTGCAAATTTGATTTTACATCGAAGAACGAAGTTGACAAATTTTTGCGACCAATATTTCGATTTTTTGAAAAAAATCTGTTTTGATTTAAAAATGTATAAGGATTAAAATATAGTCGACTCTCTGGTTGTCAATATCCAAGGGACCGTCGAGGAAGAGAATCATCAGTTTACAGAACGATGCAAAATGAAGACTCGATTGAAAATATTTTTTTCTTGATACCCAGCTATGGAAGAGAATCATGGCAACGTCTATCAAACAAAAACAAACTAATGTCAAACGCCCTTCAAGCTTCGTTTCGCCAAGAAAAATGTCTATGCAAGCCATGAGAAAGTGAAACTATTGACAACCGGAAGAGATTTTTAAAGCAAATAGAATCCAAGGGACCGTCGAGGAAGAGATCCTTCAAGCAAGGGAAAATATCGAGGATCGAAGATAATTGAAGTATGCAAATTGAAGGGACTGAAGAATTCATCGATAGATGGAGAATTATTGATATCGAGAAGATCGACAGCCAGAGAGTCGACTGTATAAAAAAATTCAAATAAAAAAAAATACCGATTTCGTGGAGAATTGCTCTTTTGTAAACCTGCTAAATATAAATATACCTGCTAAATGTGGTCTAAATATAAATATTGTAAGTTTTAAAATATGTTCATGCTAAATTTGTTTTTTTCAGAACATAATTGTAAAGGATTATGTAAAATTGCTAAACTTATTTGATGAATAAGAAAAATGTTGTTCGAGATTTATTTATATTGTTGAATGCTTGAGCTTTTAACTTATTCATAAAGTTCATAGATTGGGAATAAATTGAAATAATCGAATCACGAAAAACATATATTTTCTTTGTCTTATTTTTGATTGTCGAGCTTTAGTGTAATCCCTAAACTACTCTAAAGTGATTTATAATTTTGAAATCCAAGATGGCGGCCAAAATGGTGGTTGCAAAATACTGAAAAATGAAGTTTGGTCATTTTTAAGGCTATCAATCATTCAAATTTGACTAAAACGGGGTCGCAGAACTCGAATTTGATTTCAAAAATAAGAAAATGGAAAAATAGGAAAAACTTTTTTTTTGTTCGTGATTCGATAATCCGAAGTCCCTTACAAACCTTCGGAAAATCGAACTTAGGATAATCGAGTCTGGACTATATATTATTTGAGAAGGGCGTAAGTTATTTCAATTTAGCTGTTTCTCGTTATTTTAATATTGCTGTATTTCGGAGCGATTACATCGTCTCAAAAGAGGTAAATAAAACTTGTAAGAAATTTTGCGAACAAAAAGCTAAAAAAACTGAAATTAAAATGTACGAGCAATTTCATGCTAAATAAGGAATCGGTTGTACCTGACCCTCTCCGATTTCAATTAAGTTTGTAGACATGTTATTCTAGGCTTACAAACTTAGATTTTTCTCCGAATTCGGTTAAGTTTACCGAGTTTTCAAATGCTGAACAGTTTGGTAAAAACTTACCGAATTCGGTAAAAACTTACCAAAAATCGGTAATATAGTTTATTTTTGTTCATCATAAAACTGATATTCGGTATTTTTTTTTTTCATTTTGACGGATGGTTTACCGATGTAAACTTTACCGATTTTTCAACTCCCGAATTCGGTAAATAAATCTAAGTGTGTTTATCGTCACCGTCGTGCTAACTTGTCGTACGTGCATTTTGGGCCAAATTGAGTTAAGAACGCCATTTTGTGCAGCTCACAATGCCTCATCTAATGACCTTCACAGATCCCTAAAATTCGATTTCAATCATGAGATATTCAATGAAAACCAAATAGCTCCGAAAATTTTTGTCACTTTTCATATGAGAGTAGTTTCAATCTTGTCGTGTCACTTCCTGAAAATTGATGTAAGTGCGACAAAGGGCAAAGGGATTTCAGCTCAGAACGCGTTTGACGCACGTACAAGTTAGACTACCGTAAACATTTGTAATTATAACTCGGGACTCCAGCAACCAACTTCAACCAAACTTCGAGACAATGCACAGAATGGCCTGCCAAACAAAAAGTGTTTGATATTGTTTACATTGCGTGCTTTCGTTTTTGTTCATTCAAGGTCAAACATTAAAACGCGTTTTTCTCGGAACGTCGAAATGGCGGGTGCGACAAGATAGCACGACGACGTCGTTATAAGCAATTTTTTTTTGTATATGGTGCCAGTTCCACTCGAGAATGACATTTGTAAAGGGCATAAGTTATTTAAATAATTTTGTATATCGTAATTTAAATATTGCTGCATCTCGAAGCCGTTACATCCTGTCAAAAAGTGGTCAAAGACAAACTTGTAGGAAATTTAACGGGCTCTCTGAAAAAAAAAAAAAAAAAAAACAGAGAGAAAAAAAACGTCGCTTCGATGAGATTTTAAGATTTTAAAGTTAAGTGTAAAATTTATACGTGATGTCACGACCACCCTACTCTACATTTAATAAAGATATTAAAACAAAACTCCATGCCTTATCCCAATTTCAGGTAGACCACACTTTAGCCGATCGCGAATTTAGTCTGTGTATTATACAATCCGCGGTTGACCACGACATTGAGCTTGCGCCATTCACACAAACACACTTCCCTGGTGGATCCAAGACATACATAAGATCAAACACGTGTTACAGCACACATCAAACTGGATTGCGCAGCGCGTCGCGACCTAACGACTACGTCCGTGGATGAGGACCTCCCTGGAAACGCACACATTGCCAGCACAAAACGCTATTCGCCGCGGTTGCAATTCGCGAAGTTCGCCGTCGCTGCTCGTCTGGTCTGTATCGTACGACTTTCAGTCAGTCATCGGTCGAGGTTGCTCCAGTGCGCACGCGTTTTTTTTCTGTTCACAACTCCAACTTAAACTCTCGGAAGTGGCTTAAGCCGTGGATTAAACCGGTCGTCCTTAGTGCGTGCTTGTGCGGTTCAAAATTTTCTCCAAATTAGTTCAACTGTTCGGCGGGCGACAACTGTGTAGCAGAATGGCTGAACCGTGAGTAGATCCAAGCAGGACATGGTTAAGGCTCCGCGAGGGTAACCTTCCGCCAAGCCCCAATTTCTGCCAGTCACCTCGAATGTACTTGAACTGCTCGCAGGCTGACACCGCGATTGGAAGGGGTTTTGCTGAATAGTTTAGTTTGCTGTTTTTTTAGTTGTTTTTGTTGCTGCTGTTGAGTTTTATTTATTTTTTGTTACATTTGCTCATACAAACACACACACACACACAAGATTGTCGAGTGTTTGTCGTCACACCGACCGAACCGACCGTCATTATCGTCATCATTGTTGGTTTGCGTCGAGTTGCGTTGACTTGCACTATCAGTGTTCTCATCGGAAATCGGAATTTCCGCAAATAGCAGTCGATTGCGATGTCTGTTCTTCCTTGAAGATTTGCAGCGAGCCGTTTTTTTTTGTTTTGTGTGTTTGATTTGAACTTAACCGGCTTTTTACGTTCTTGAATCGTCTTCGTAAAGACACGCTTTTAAGGCGCAAGACTGTATTAGGGTGGTGCCAGGTTTTGAGCATGAGCATGAGAGACCACCCATGGTTGTCCTTCTCCGTTGCTGAACAGGACCATAATATCCCATCAGCACAACCGGTCACACGCTTCAACGATCAAATGATGTTTCCCTTATCAACAGCATGCATGAATGCGCTGAAAAGATAAAACATCAGATCATCAAGTAATCAGCCGGTGCGAATAGGAAACAGTCGTTGGCCACCAACGGCGCCCGCCATGTCAGTTTGTAGATCTCGAGGGAATGGGACGGGAATGTTAGTTAGCACAGGCTGCTACCAAGGGTGGGTTCTATACGATATCCACACCCCCGCGTGTGCCGGAAAACTACTTCTACTTGGGATTTTGTTAGTGGGTAAGGGTAATGGCCAGGATTTAACATAGAGGATGATGATGCGACCCAATAATCAATAAATTTTGTTTAATGGTGTGATGTATTATGCATTCTCAAGGCAATCAGTCGGAGTATGCGGATGAGACTATTCCCGGTTATTTGGTGTTGAGTTTAGCATAAATGATTTGATCTTAGGCAGCCGGCTGTGGAAAGATAAAACCAACTAAAACGCAAGGGGCTGGAAACTCTAATATTACTTAGGAATACTGAGTATACTAACGATATTCCAGTATACTTGTTAGTATACTAACCGAAAAGCAATAAACGGTTAGTATATTAAGATACTCTCAGTATATTGGTAAGTATACTGGAAATATGTAAAGGAAATAATAAGTATACTAACATATATTTTGATATACTGGGTAACATAATAATTATAGCTCTAAGAGTTTCCAACCCCTTGCTAAAACGCGAAAACGCGAAACCGCCCGGATCGAAATACACGCACAATCGGGGGGACAACAAAGACGGAAACGGCAACGAAAATCCTGCGCGAGAACCGCGACGCACACCGTTCAAATTCTCCAACTCAACTTTATTAGGGTGGTGCCAGGTTTTTCGGAAAATGTTCAAAATAATTCAAATAAATCAGAACCTACCTTTTACGGTACCATTTAGGATCTTACCCCCGCCTTTAGGTGGGCTTCGATTTAAAAAATAAAAATAAAAAACAATTTTTCAACCAATTTTTGATCATTAAAAAGCAATCTTGAAATTTTAGAAAAATATGGATTGGTAGTTTTACTTGTTTTATGTGACTTTGCCAGTGTTTTTAAAAATGTATTTTTTAGGGGTCAACTTTAGCAGTGTTTTTTTTACTAACATTTCCTATATTTTAATTAAAAAGAAGTTTGCAGTAATTTGTCTAGTGTTCTAGACTATGCCTCTACGTATTTTTTCACTATTTGAATGTTAATGGTGCCATTCTGTAGCAGAAAATGTGAAAAACAAGCAAAAAAAAAATGAAAAAGTGACTGTAAAAACATGAAAAAGTAGATAGCCAAAATGCAATGATAGGAGGTGGTAGAGTAGGCCAAATACTACCGAAAACAAACATAAACTAAACAAGATAAATGCAATTTAAAATACATAAAACAAGAGAAGTAAAGTGTTTCGTAGAACAAAAGTTGCTCATAATGGCCTCCTGATCACGGGAAAAATAAAAATATTATAAAAAACGATACTTAATCCACCTTTAGGTGGTTGGTGCCTTCCTCACATTCATAAAGTCAATACATTCAGTAAAAATAGCAACATTCCCTTAACATGTTTAACAAATCAATTTTATTACTGATTTTTTTTGATAGGGTTCGCAGACCTTCAATTTTTCTGGCTCATTGGCAAGGTCTGATAAAAAAAACGTTACTTAATCCACCTTAAGGTGGTTGGTGCCTTCCTATTATTCCTATTATTGATTTTACTTGAACAGCAATTTTCAATTCTTTTTTTTACCAACTCTTCAAAATAAAGGTGAAAAGTCTCATGAGTTATATATTTCAGTAAAAAGTTCGTGTAAATCTTTGTCGAGACAAAATGATACAGCAACATAATTAATACAGAATTTTTTTCCAGAAGAGACGCAGACACTGCTTAAGCGATGTGGCAACCGGGCGATACGCATGCAAGGGGGTGTGGTTGCCAATCCCCCGTGTGGCCAAAAAGTCAAAAAAGCAAAAAGACCCGGCCTTTGAGGTTATGCAAAAATCACCCTTTTTTGTAGCTACAAAAAAACTTTTTCTTGGCATAACTTAAAGAATACTTCACTAAACAGTATAAAATTTAATAGGGTCTTAGGGGACTCCAAAACGAACAGAATAAGGCGGATCCGGACAAAATCGGTACAGCCAGTTCTGAGATAATCGTGTGGAAAAAAATCATGTCTACACACATCCCCACAGACATTTGTTCAGAATTTGATTGAGTCGATAGGTATACGTGAAGGTATATCTAGGAGTCGTATTTAAGAAGTTCATTTTTCGAGTGATTTTATAGCCTTGCCTCAGTGAGGTGAGGAAGGCAAAACCTATCCAACGATAGTTCGCATGGAAGATTCAGACAATATTTTTATCACAATATCTCAGATCCGGCCTCCAGAAAGTATATAAATAACACTTAAGTGCCAATAACTTTTGATAGGGTTGTCAGATCCTTGATGTTTTAGGCTCATTTGAAAGGTCTTTCGATTATCTAACTAACGATGGGTCACATGATGGACCCGGACATAATTTTTACTGAAATAACTGAGATCCGGGCTCCAAAAAGTGTATAAATAACACTTAAGTACTAATAACTTTTTGTAGGGTTGTCAGATCCTTGATGTTTTAGGCTCATTTGAAAGGTCTTTCGATTATCTAACTAACGATGGGTCGCATGATGGACCCGGACATAATTTTTACTGAAATATCTGAGATCCGGCCTCCAAAAAGTGTATAAATAACACTTAAGTGCTAATAACTTTTGATAGGGTTGTCAAATCCTTGATGTTTTAGGCTCATTTGAAAGGTCTTTTGATTATCTAACTAACGATGGGTAGCATGTTGGACCCGGACATAATTTTTACTGACATATCTGAGCTCCGGCCTCCAAAGAGTGTATAAATAACACTTAAGTGCTAATAACTTTTGATAGGGTTGTCAGATCTTCAATGTTTTGGGCTCATTGGAAAGGTATTTTTAATACCTTTCTGAAAATGTATAACATAGGGTTTCTCCCAAAAACCACCCTTTTTACAATCTTCCGGACATACGCCAAAATTGTTTTTTAGCATAACTTTTGAAGTACTTAACTAAACATGCTGATTTTAAATAGAGACCTATGGGACCCCAAGACGGATCGAATGAGACTAATACGGTCAAAATCCGTTCATCCAGTCCGGAGATAATCGAGTGACATTTTTTTTGTCCACCCACCTACACACATCCACACAGACATTTGCTCAGAACATGATTCTGAGTCGATATGTATACGTGAAGGTGGTTCTACGAGGTCGAATTAAGAAGTTCATTTTTCGAGTGATTTTATAGCCTTTCCTCAGTAAGGTGAGGAAGGCAAAAATTTGGGCAGTAGAGGGTTAATCAACCTAATCTAAAATTAAGAGATGTTTGGGTCAAAATATTGCATAAAAAATGTGTATATCAAATATGAAAAACAAAGTTTAATTCTCATTAACCATTAACCCAACCCCGTCTCTAGGCGGGCTTAGATTTAAAAAAAAAATCGCCAAAAATCTATTTGGAAGAAGAACTCATGCATTTTAAGATAATTCTAGGGGTGGAAGTTTGACTTCTTCTTTTTTGTTTTACTTTGTCAATGTTTTTAAAAGTGTATTTTTTCTGGGGTCAACTTTGACTGTGTTTTGACAAAGAACTTGTCTTAAAGCTCTATTTGCAGTGTCAATCCAAAAAAATTGGAAGATGTCGCGCGTTACCACGCACCGACGTGTCGTTCTAGGTACTTGAATCAAGCAACATGCCGAGTGATACTATATCAAGCAGGGCCAAAAGGTTGGACACCTCTGCTCTTTTAGCTTATATCTAGCAAAACAATGTAAATGGGCCAATGTCGAAGTGTAAACAAAGGCTGTATTCTGCTCGTTCCAAATGTAAACATCAACTGACGTTAGCAGGATAGACTCTTTGTTTACACTTCGACATTGGCCCATTTACATTGTTTTGCTAGATATAAGCTAAAAGAGAGTTAATCTTCGAATTTCTTGAAACCATTGAAGTTTATTTGAAAAATGTAAGTGCGACAACTGGCCAAAGAGATTTCAGGTCAGAACGCGTTTGACACACGTACATGGCTAGCAACTGTAAACATTTTTAATCACTACTCGGGACTCAAGCAACCAAATTCAACCAAACTTCGGGACAATGCTCAAAATGGTCAGCCAAACAAAATGTGTTTGTTATTGTTTACATTGCGTGCTCTTGGTTTTGTTTCTTCGAGGTCAAACATCAAAACGCGTGCGTCCCGGAATTGAATAAGATTTTTGCATCCTTAACCCCTCGGTCATATTGGGTTGTTTTGGTTTTTTGACGTTTGTCTGCTTTTTAGCTGGGCTATGCCCAGCCAGTTCAGTTCAAAGAAAGCATCCTGGAAGAACTTGTGGTTAGATTACGCCTCCAAGATCTTTCTTGTCAATATTAATGATTGCAATATTTACATCCAAGGCTCCCCGAAGATGTTACACAACCGACCTAATGCAACTCAGTAACAACAGACAGATTCTGTAAACGAATCACATGCCAGAGAATCAACAGGGGAGGAAGGATGTATGGACATACCGTACCAAACGCTCCGAAACATTCAAAATGGTGGAGATAGATATTTTTAGTATTTAGTTACGACCTTGTGGCATTATTCAATATTTGAAAAACCACGTGAACATATATCAGTTTTTGCTTTTTGGGTGTTTTTTAATACCACTGACTCAGGGCAGTTTCAAAAACGCCCAAATAGCAAAAATTGGAAATTTGGTTTATTGGACCTTTTCAAAAAAAAATCCAGATATACTCCCTTGTGACATTATCTCTTTATTCCCACATTCACTATTATTCCCCTCAACAGAATTTTACCAATTTGCCTTATTGTTCCCTGAGCAAACAAAGGGGTCCCCGGCGAGTATGTGTGAATGAGGTATAGAGATATCTAATTCCAGCCTCACGCACACTAACACACAATTTGTTTTGCTGGCCGGTACAAAATTTAACCTCAATCTTTTTCGTGTATGTACACGCAATACATGCGCACGTAGATAACCCATATAGAGAAGTAGTGATGGGGAGAGATAAAAGAAGAGATCTCACATAAGCTAAAGTGACGTGCAATGATAGGTTTTTCTATCACTCACTAATAACACTGGCTGTAACCATTAGTTGATGTACTCCTACAAACTTGACATACAAGTTTGCAAAAATATTATTAAATTTCAAATTGTTAAACAATTTTTCTTTAACCCCTTTGCAACGGTAGACGATAATATGTGAGGATGTTTTCACTACCTATAACAAAGGTAGAGATTTTGAAGAAACATTTATAAGACTACAAACCTTGATTTATTTGTTAGTTTAACATAAGCTTTGTTTGTTAGTTTATTTGTTATATTAACATAAGCTCAAACAGTTAAGCATTAAAACGATTCATAATTCAAACTAAAAAGGTATTTACAAAGCACAACACTAAGTTTTAAATTTGTTAAGTCAAATCCCTTTCGTGCATCTAACTATCAATGGCCGACTGCCCGCTGTTGGATTCACCGGTGTGCCGTGACGCGCGGACCGTCACGTGCAGCCGGGGTTGTGGCCGGACGGTTCACGCGGCGTGTGTGGGCCTCACGGAGATACAGCTGCACGTGATCACCACGGCGCCGGGTATGTTCTGGCGCTGCAACGACTGCGTGGACGAGCGCAACCAGAGGCTGGGCGAGCCACCGATTGATCGCGTCCGGAACCGGGCCGGACCGCAACCTTCACGATTCGACGAGTACGAGCCGCAGTGCAGTCTGGCGATGTGCGTTTACGGCGAGAGTGGAATCGATCGATAATGGTTGAAAAGGTGTTTGAGAAGGTCATTAATAAAAATAAGCAAGTTAAAAAAGTGTTGTATATTTTTCGCGATTTCAAGGGATTTCAAGGGAAAGGGGGATTTCAATTTGTATTCTGAGTATTTCGAATTTAAGAGAAAATTGCCCTTTTATTTTGTGATATTTTTGAGACTAATCAAAAACTGAAGACTAACTATTTATAGATACAGTATGAGAATTGTATTAATAATCAATAACAAAATAACGAATAAACAAAATATGTTCAGTCACGAACTCTTCACAACAAACCACTCCCTGTGCTCCTCATAATTGGCCATACCACGCCACGTTGAATCCTCTAAAGCCGCCGACCGCCAGCGCGCATCCAAATCGACCCGGAACGTCGAATATCTGGGGAAAATCACACGATGCGGAGTCACGCTCCAGGCCGTAACGGGCTCTCGGTGGGACATTCCCAGCGCACTTCGCACCGCCCTTTCCGCGCCCAGGTCGGACATGTTCGGCACGGAGAACCGGAGGTACAGCGAGAATACGGAGTCGTTCTTCTTGACGGTTTTTGGTGCGATCGGTGCAACGGTGGAATCCGTGTTTAGGGGACGCTTTTTGGATGGGGATGAGGTTTTGGTTTCGTCCACTTCCGGTTTTATTGGTGCTGGTGGGGTCAGCGTCGCAGTTTCGATATGTGGTTGAACGCCAGCTTCCGGAGCGTTCTGCTGCAAACATGGTGGAGAGTCTGAGGAATTTGTAGCTCCGCGATCGCCTTTGGGAGATTCAACAGTTGGGACATCTGCGATGTTCGAAGAATCCTCCATTGCAGAGTCGTCATTGTCGTCGCTTTCGTTCGAAATTGTTGAAGAAGCTGGTGCTCCGCGATCGTTTTCGCGATCTCCGTCGTTTGGTTCGGGAGTTTTAACAGCCGGAACTTCTTCACAGTTCATCCCTTCCGGATTCGGCGTAGAATCCGGTGGATTCTTCAGGCTGGTGATCTTGTAGTCCAGAACCGGAACCTCATTCAGCTTACACTCGGCGCAGAACCAGACAATGTTGCTTGACGAACCAATCACCGACAGGTCCGTCTTGGACAGCTCCACACACATGCCGTGAAAGTTCTTCCGGCACGGGCCGTCGCACGCGACCAGTTGATCGGTGTAGATACAGCTCGTCGACCCGCAGCTTCGCTCCTCGGCAGGCCGCAGCACTGCCACCGTTGTCCGGCCCGTCCGGATGTGATCGCGGCAAACGTCGCAGAACCAGAAAAAGCTTGATGAGGCAGCGATCACCGGAACGCTGGCCGCGGGCAGGCCTACGCAAACGGCGTGGAACCGTTGCCGGCAGCTGCCCTTGCAGTCGATCGAGCGATCGTTGAAGCTGCAGACCGGGGAGGAACAATGCGGCGAGGATCGGACCATTATGGGATAGACAAAACAGGACAACAGGACTTCTTTTTATAGAATTTTGGACGGTACAACAAAACTGGTCGATTGCTCACACAACTATTGCCATTTGATTCGATTGTTATCTGGTGGTTTGTTTGCTGATACCGTAAAGTGATGTTACTTTGTTACGGGGCATTGATCGCTGGACAAATGGCTGATGCACGAAGTGATTTGTTTACCTTTTTTTTTGGTACGATCCGCAAACGTCAAACCATACAAAATTGCTGCCGAATCTTTTCCGGGAGAGATCCGGAAAAAGATCCGGCAGCAATTTGTATTGATTTGTCGTTTGCGAGGGTGCCAAAAAGTTTGGTTATGTTCTGCTTGCAAGTTGTAACAAAGCCACCTCGACTCACGGTTTCTAGCACTTGATGATCCTCGGTAAACTTACAGACAATGCCCAACAATAGAATCCAACGGCTATAGTAGTGTTCGTGACGATCTTCAGTTACAGTGACACAACAGATCAAGAGCGATCGCGAGATTTCATATTTGTTCGAACGTTCAGAATTGTGTCTCAAATCTACATAATTCGTGTTGAAACCCCGATTTACGTCCAACTCAAACCACCATGGATCAATCCTCCCAGTCGTGCGCCTACCCAAACTGCAACTTCAACGATCTCTCGATCGACTGCAGGGGCAGCTGCCGGCAGAGATTCCACGCCGTTTGTGTTGGCCTATCCGCAGTTGATGTTCCGGTGATCAAGTCGTCGCGCAACTTGTTCTGGTTCTGCGACGTTTGCCGCAATGACCCCTTCAAGGAGTGTTCAGTGGGCATTTCGAATCGATCGGTACCGCCTGGAGCGGGCAAGAACTGCGCGTCTACGAGCTGTATTTTCAACGATCAACGCATCAAATGTGACGGGTCATGCGGGAAGGACTTCCACGGGATGTGCGTGAAGCTGTCCGGGACTGACCTGGCGGTGATTGGTTCCTCGCCGAACATTCGCTGGGTCTGCGACGGGTGTAACGGTAAGGTGGCGCCAATCGAGGAAGACACCGACGAGGAAGCGCCGGAGATCGAAGCTGAACACCAGGTGGAGGACGACTCTTTGGTCGTGCAGCTGGAGAACAAGTTCGAAAGCATTATCTCTAAGCTGACTAAACTGAACACCAACCTGGAGAAGGGAGTTTACAACACCCCACCGGATTCTTCGCCGAATTCGGAAGGGAACGGTGAAAATGGCAAAGTGAAGCAAGAACCATTTTCTGACTGCAACGATGTGGTGAAAGTTACGATTGATTCAACTGTTGTAGACCTGACCCGAGACGAAAACAAAACTCCAGATGTTAAATCGCCGGCGAAAATTTTCACCTTCGGCAGCGTGAAGAAGTCCGAGGCTCCGCTGGAGAAACCCAACTTCTCGTTTGCCATACCGGTGGACAGTGTCGAGATGTTCAAGAAATCTCTTGCTGCGCAAAGTTTCAAGCCGAAACTGGCACCGCTAAAACCAGCGGAACTCGTAACGGACAAAAACAACAACCTTCCCAAACCAGCGATCCCCAAGCAGGTCGCCGAGGTCGCCCCAACGGTAAAAAAAGACGATTCCAAGTTTACGCTGTGGATCAAATTCAAAGATCCGAATCTTCCCAACGGAGAAATGTGCCGGATGGTGCGCGAAGCGCTCGGAATGTCCGCAAAAGATTCCGTTGCGGCCAAAAATGTGGTTCCGAATCATCTTCGCTGCACCGGTCAGGCGTGGTATGCATCGTTCAAGATTGTCCTGGACGCTCGCTGGAGAGAAAAGGCTCTGGATGGTGAGACGTGGCGCCTGGTGGAGAATTATGTAAAGCATTCAGAGTGGGTCGAGCGTTGACGAAAGCTACTTCGAAATTCTGTTTATATTATATGGTTGAATAAAGTGTTTCTCGTGTATTGACTACAATTTGAACGATATTTTTTTTATTTTTGATGTCAAAACCCAAAGCGTGATTGCCTGACCAAGTCCACAAAAGCCGAATCATAGCTCATAATCAAACAACTTTTTTTTTGTTTTTAAACTTGCAGAAAAGCTGACATTGCACTTATCGGCCTGGCCGTCATGGGGCAGAACCTGATCCTCAACATGGACTCCCACGGTTTCGTCGTGTGCGCCTACAACAGAACTGTAGACAAGGTAGGAACAGGAACGATATGAAACATTTATTCATCTTTGTGTAGGCAAATATGGCAAAATTATTTAATCGAAAAAATGTGAATAGCTCTTTGTTCTAGATCAGCGGTGCCCAATTTCTGTTTGGTCCATTTATGAAGTATCGACCAACTTTTTATAATGCTTTAAATAAAATTTTCTTACAAATTATCTAGGAAGTATTTATATGTTCTTTAACTCTTGCTATTTAATTTTTCATGAATAAAAGCTGAATTCTCAAAGTATGTACACTCAACCCCCGGTGGTTGGTCACTTTTTCGTTTGACACTTTTTTAGTTTGTACCCCGTTGGTTGGTCAAAGTCAAACTAAAAAGTGACGAACTGTCACTTTTTACACGGCGCTCACGCACTCTATCAAAAGAAACGTTTGGTAGTGTGTGTGAACTCCGTGTAAAAGGGGTGTCAAACTAAAACGTGACCCCGTTCGTTTGACAACAGTTGGTGTCAAACCATCGGGGTTTGAGTGTATTTTGATTCCGAATTACACTCAAACCCCGGTGGTTTGACACCAACTGTTGTCAAACGAACGGGGTCACTTTTTAGTTTGACACCCTTTTTACACGGAGTTCACACACACCACACACTGTGGGTGAACACCGTGTAAAAAGTGACAGCTCGTCACTTTTTAGTTAGACGGCATTATTAACATATAAAACACAATTGCCAAAAAACAAGCAGCACAAAAATTTTTAGATATTAAAGTGGAAAGTATCAAAAATCTAGACAAAAAAAATTCCATAAATATTTGTTAAAGACAAAATTGAATGTGTAATCGAAAAATAATCAATAATTACTTTAGAGCAATTCCAGCTCAAATCAGGATTTTTTCTGGTACTTTTGTACCCGACCCTCTCCGATTTCAATGAAACTTTGTAGACATGTTATTCTAGGCTCATATAAGCCATTTTTGTGTATATGGAGCCTATAGTACTCGAAAATAACATTTGAGAAGGGCGTAAGGTATTTAAATATTTTTGTATTTTGTAATTTAAAAATAACTGTATCTCGAAGCCGTTGCGTCGTATCAAAAATGGTCAAAGACAAACTTATAGGAAATTGGACAGGCTTTCTGAAAAAAATACACTGAAACAAAAATACACGCCACATCTATGAGATTTTTTGATTTTTAAGTCTAAAACATAAATTTAAAAGTGATGTCACGATTTTTTTTTGTTCAAATTTTTTGAGGAAATAGCCTAACATGTTACCAAAAGACTGACAAAAAATGCAGGATGGTATGTTGCTCAAAAATCATTTACTAAAACTGTTTTTTTGAAAAGTGGTCTAAACGTCAAAATTTTTGAAATTCGGTAGTGGGAATCGATTCTCCAGACAATTTTACATTAAAGTCTCTATATTGACCTTTGTCCTATGTCCAATTTTTACCGGAAAGCTCGTCCAATTTCCCATAAGTTTGCCTATGAAACATTTTTTTTATATCGTTTTTATATTTACGTAATCAAATTTACTCCTGGTTCCTACCACACTGAAAAAAATATATTCTATTTTCAGTTATAAGCAATGTAATTAAGCTTATATCTGTAAGCCCTTACATCCAATTGAAATGCTGTCTAAGGCAAACTTATGGGAAATTGGACGAGCTTTCCGGTAAAAATATTTACGAGACTGAAAAACCATGTCTGTCATATAGAAATTGCTATAAATCACCAAAAAAACCGTTTTTTCAACATTTTCATTTTTAAAACCGCTGTATCTTCCCAAGGATTGGACATAGGACAAGGGTCATTATGAAGACTATTATGTAAAATTGTCTGGAGAATCGATTCCCACTACCGGTTTTCAAAAAATTTGAAGTTTAGACCACTTTTCAAAAAAACAGTTTTAGTAAATGATTTTTGTATTTTTTAAGGAGTGACATACCATCCTGCATTTTTCGTCAGTCTTTTGGTAACATTTTAGGCTATTTCCTCAAAAATTTGAACGAAAAAAAATCGTGACATCACCTTTAAATTTAAGTTTTAGACTTAAAAATCGAAAAATCTCATAGATATGGCGTGTATTTTTGTTTGAGTGTATTTTTTTTTTCAGAAAGCCCGTCAAATTTCAAGTTTGTCTTGGGACCATCCATAAACCACGTGGACACTTTTTTGGGAATCTGTTACCCCCCCCCCTCTCGTGGACAATTTTTCATACAAAAAAAATCTTTTTTGTATGGATCGTGGACAATCGCCAAACCCCCCCCCCCCCCTAAAGTGTCCACGTGGTTTATGGATGGTCCCCTTTGACCACTTTTCGATACGACGCAACGGCTTCGAGATACAGTAATTTTTAAATTACAAAATACAAAATTTTTTAAATACCTTACGCCCTTCTCAAATGTTATTTTCAAGTACTATAGGCTCCATATACACAAAAACGGCTTATATAGGCCCAGGATAACATGTCTACAAAGATTCATTGAAATCGGAGAGGGTCGGGTACAAAAGTACCAGAAAAAATCCTGATTTGAGCAGGAATTGCCTTTTACTGTATCGTTTTCAAGTTACAGGTACCTTTGGAATACATTATCGATTTTTAAAAAGTTAAAGGTAGCTATAACTCGTAAACGGTACATTTTATCAAAAAATGTAAAAAGGTTAATAGGTATTTTTTTTGTATTTTATGTATTTCCAGATTTTTGATATTTTGCAAAAACATAACTCCAGTACCAAAAAACATCAACAAGTTTCGAAAACTTTAAAAAAATGAAATAAAAAATGGAAGTTTTTCCGTGTGCCTATATTTGCTGAAAAGTCCCTAATCGTAACCTACAACTTTGCCGAAGCTACCAAATTGGTCAGAAAATAAAGAATTTCATACATTTACAATCGGAAGGGTCGGGACAACTTTTTCCGTTTTCGTCAGATTTGGCGAAAAATTACTCAAAAACAAAATTTTCATACCCAGGTTTGAAAATAAATGTAATTCGCGAAGTTTACAAAATTTGCTATAAATTTATCTGAAAAACAGCCACAAAAGGAAAAAAAAAAATTGGAATAATGGTGTTTTTGTTTTTCAAAAAATGAAAAGTACGCAAAATGTTCTGATCAATCCGATAAAACACTATCAAAATTTTAAACTCAAAATTAACATCTTTAAGGTCCTAATTTTACATTGAAAAGCCCTTTTCAATTGTTAATCTTGGATTTAAAATTCAACACTTCGAAATATGTTTTGTCCTTGCTTGTAGCCCAAAAATAGTCTTTATTTATCAAAAAATTAAGATCTAAAATATTTTTCTGTGTTAAAATTTGAAAAAAAAGAATGAGTATTTTTTTAGAATGTACTTTTTCCGAATTGTCTATATCTATACCTACCGAAGATACGAAACACATCTGAAATTCTGTTATCAAGATATTTACAGATTCTAGAATATTTACACAAAGCCCAGGCTTGATTACCTGAAGGCATTGAAAAAAAATACACTTCGGATAATATTTAGTAAGAAAATTAAGAAATGCGAAAAAATTGTTCATGATTCGAATATCTGAAGTCCCATATAAACCTTCAATAATCGAACTTCGGATAATCGAAACTCCGGATAATCGAGTCTAGACTGTTCCATTTTGGTTCGGACAGCTTTTAAATTTGTATGGAAACTTGTATGGACGAAACTATGACGTAAAATAACTGGAAGGCACCTGCAGAGTTAAGACTAATAAAATGAGAAAAGTTGCTCTCTTGCTTACTGGTTTGTTTCGAGTGTGTGAAAATAAAGCTAAACTGAAAAATGTTTCGTCATCGAACAAATAAAGCAATAACATCACGATGATACGTGACCTTAGCTTCAATTCCGTGATAAGCTTCGGAAGTCAAGCCGGCTAGTCACCTTAAATTGGCGCACGCCAATTTACGTGGTGACGAAACAAATCAAGATTATTTATAGTTTCCATTATTATTTACTTTTATCCACCCACAGGTCAAACACTTCCTGGATAACGAAGCCAAGGGCACGAAAATCATCGGCGCCAACTCCCTGCAGGACATGGTCAACAAGCTGAAGAAACCACGCAAGATTATGATGCTGGTAAAAGGTAAGATCTGAATTTGACGATTACGCCGCGCACTTGTGACTCATATAAACCTAAATCGAAGGACGTGGACCGTATCGCTACGACTGTTATGTAGGACTGTTGCGTTACGGCAAACGCCGAACGACTCACGCTCGAGGTTTGATAATGTCATTTAGAGGTTATGGGAGTGACCCCCCACGGTCGGAACATGCAGCAGGAGTTGCAACGCTCGACTCATAGATCGTGGAGTCTTACATGAATATGACGATCGTTGGAAAGCGAAAAATAAAATCCATAAATTTAACGCCGGGAGATAATCGGGTAATTGTGGGGTGAGTTGTCAATTTGTTTAGTCAGCGGGATTAACTTTTTGTTTTCATCCAAGGTTATGCCTAATTGAAAAGTTACCTTAGAGATATAAAGTAGTTCTGAAAAATCTAAAGGAGGTATTAGACTATGACAAACAAACAGACAGTTTGACTGCTTTGTTTGTTTACAGAAACGTCAGCATGCATACATTTTGCCTCGTTTGCGAGTTTAGCAAACTGTCAAACACGAAAAAGTGCGAGTATGTTTGTTTGTCATAGTCTAATACCTCCTCAAGTTTCATACGTTCGACAATGACCAAACTACCCTATACCGGCGTCCGGCAGACACCGTGTCGCGCGGTTGGCACGCCGGGTCTCGAAATGCATCGGTGACGCCGGCGGCCTTAGGCTCTTCCAACGCGGTCCGCTGCACCCCCGTCCGACGGTGGCTGCCTGTCTGAAACTAGGGCAAGCGAAAGTCTACCTCTGCTGATGAACTTACCGCGCGCGTTGTTGTGGCCCATTGCATAACAGGTTATACTGGCGCGATGACCTTCACCGCCACCGTCGGTTGTTCAGTCGAGCATTGATCTTGCCGAGCGCGAATCGTGACTTGGATTCGAACTCAAACAGCGCTAGAATATTGGCTTCCAGTCGGTTTAAGGGGGAGCCTACAGATTTGACACCTTTAGGGACGGAATGGGCTTCTATTTTTATGTTCTAGCACCATCGAGAGCAGTCGTGTGAAGCGGACAATCACTTTCGATTTGTGTACCTTTGCTCATTAATCTTGATGTTGGCGCAAAGTTACGTCACGATGTGGACAGCTTGAAGGTTGAAAGTTGAGTTGTAGCGTGGGTAAAAAATTAAAATATAACAAAATCGTTGATTTTATAGCTCTTACAATTTTGTTAAAAATGGTAAATCTAGCTATAAAGTTAGTAGATTTTATTAAATAACCAGGGACACACAAAAACACAAAAACAAAAAAACACAAAAACATAAAAACACAAAACACAAAACACAAAAACACAAAAAAAAACAAAAACAAAAAACACAAAAACACAAAAACATAAAAACATAAAAACACAAAACACAAAAACACAAAAAGACAAAAACACAAAAACACAAAAACACAAAAATACAAAAATACAACAACATAAAAACATAAAAACAAAAAAACACAAAAAAAAACAAAGAAAAAACAAAAACACAAAAACACAAAAACACAAAAACACAAAAATACAAAAACACAAAAATACAAAAATACAAAAATACAAAAATACAAAAATACAAAAATACAAAAATACAAAAATACAAAAATACAAAAATACAAAAATACAAAAATACAAAAATACAAAAATACAAAAATACAAAAATACAAAAATACAAAAATACAAAAATACAAAAATACAAAAATACAAAAATACAAAAAAACAAAAATGCAAAAATACAAAAATACAAAAATACAAAAATACAAAAATACAAAAATACAAAAATACAAAAATACAAAAATACAAAAATACAAAAATACAAAAATACAAAAATACAAAAATACAAAAATACAAAAATACAAAAGTACAAAAATACAAAAATACAAAAATACAAAAATACAAAAATACAAAAATACAAAAATACAAAAATACAAAAATACAAAAATACAAAAATACAAAAATACAAAAATACAAAAATACAAAAATACAAAAAAACAAAAATGCAAAAATACAAAAATACAAAAATACAAAAATACAAAAATACAAAAATACAAAAATACAAAAATACAAAAATACAAAAATACAAAAATACAAAAATACAAAAATACAAAAATACAAAAATACAAAAAAAAAAATACAAAAATACAAAAATACAAAAATACAAAAATACAAAAATACAAAAATACAAAAATACAAAAATACAAAAATACAAAAATACAAAAATACAAAAATACAAAAATACAAAAATACAAAAATACAAAAATACAAAAATACAAAAATACAAAAATACAAAAATACAAAAATACAAAAATACAAAAATACAAAAACATAAAAACACAAAAACACAAAAACACAAACACACAAAAACACAAAAAAAAACAAAAACACAAAAACACAAAAAAAACACAAAAACACAAAAAAAAAACAAAAACACAAAGACACAAAATTACAAAAAATACAAAATGACAGAAATACGCAACGTCTCTGACTTGACCAAACCATTTACGGAGCCCACACCATATCACGTGCTCGCGACATTCCACGATCGCGATCGTGCGTTAATTGGCTATCGCTTACCTTGCTTGTCTCACTTCCAGCCGGCAGCGCCGTGGACGACTTTATCGCCCAGCTGCTTCCGTTGATCGAGAAGGGCGACGTCATCATCGACGGGGGCAACTCGGAGCACCAGGATTCGGCCCGCCGCTACGAGGAACTCAAGGCCAAGGGCATCCTGTACGTGGGTTCCGGCGTGAGCGGGGGTGAGGAGGGCGCCCGCTATGGCCCGTCGCTGATGCCCGGTGGTCATCCGGACGCGTGGCCGCTGATCAAGGACATCTTTCAGGTTTGGTTTGGGGTGGATTGGTTGGTGAGGATCTTGTAAATGATCGCTGTTTTTTTTTGTTTTAGTCTATTTGCGCCAAATCCAACGGTGATCCTTGCTGCGAATGGGTTGGCGAGGGCGGTGCCGGTCACTTTGTCAAGATGGTGCACAACGGAATCGAGTACGGAGATATGCAGCTGATCTGCGAGGCGTACCACCTGATGTTGGCGCTCGGCATGACCCAGAAGGAGATGGCTCAGGAGTTTGACGAGTGGAACAAGGGCGTGCTGGACTCGTTCCTGATCGAGATCACTCGGGACATCCTGAACTACAAGGACGACGAGGGGTATTTGCTGGAGCGTATTCGGGACACGGCTGGCCAGAAGGGAACCGGCAAGTGGACGGCGATCGCTGCCCTGCACCACGGAGTTCCGGTCACGCTGATTGGCGAGGCCGTTTTCTCGCGCTGTCTGTCCGCCCTCAAGGAGGAACGTGCCAAGGCTAGCAAGCAACTCGCCGGCCCGTCCACCAAGCCCACCGTTGCCGACCGTAAGGCGTTCCTCACGCACATCCGCAACGCTCTGTATTGCGCAAAGATCGTCTCGTACGCTCAGGGCTTCATGCTGCTTCGCGAGGCCGCCAACGAGTACAAGTGGAACCTGAACTACGGAGGAATCGCGCTGATGTGGCGCGGAGGTTGCATCATCCGCAGTGTCTTCCTCGGAAACATCCGGGACGCGTTCGTGCGCAACCCGGCGCTGTCCAACCTGCTGCTGGACAACTTCTTCAAGGACGCCATCGTGAAGAACCAGCAGTCGTGGCGTGAGGTCGTTAGTCAGGCCGTCCTGTGGGGCGTCCCAGTGCCGGCCATGTCCGCCGCGCTGGCCTTCTTCGATGGCTATCGCTCGGAGCGGCTGCCCGCGAATCTGCTGCAGGCCCAGCGGGACTACTTTGGGGCGCACACGTACGAGCTGCTCGGCAAGGAGGGCAAGTTTGTGCACACCAACTGGACCGGCAAGGGTGGCAACGTTTCCGCTAGTACTTATCTGGCCTAATGCGACGAGGACGACGCCGCTGGTTGATTCCACTACATTCCGTTGAACAGAGGACACCTTCTCCATGAATCGTTATTTATTGTTGCTCATTCGGTTAGATTTCGAAATTGTTTTCTTTTTTGTAATAAAAGTGGTTGTTTAGGATGATGTCTATTTTTACTATTTTGAGAAAGTCACGAATCTTCCGAAGCTTTTGGGGTGGTACAAATTTCTAATGCATCTTTTGGCATCGACATTTTGTCATTTACAGAATCTGCTAACTCTGATAACTGCTCACAATTTGTTCGCTTCCGGGTCGGTGTAAAGTCGCCACCGGGATTCCAAGAGACGCATCAAGCCCCGGTTGTTGGTCACTTTTTAGTTTGTACCCCGTTGGTTGGACAAAGTCAAACTAAAAAATGACAAACTGTCACTTTTTACACGGGACTCACACTTACTATCATATCAAACTTTGGAAGTGTGTGTGAGCTCTGTGTAAAGAGGTTGTTAAACTTAAAAACTAACTTAATCCACCTATGTGGTTGATGCCTTCCTCACTTTTTACCAAAAATGGGTATATGCTAGGGTATATGAGTGGTTTCATCATTTTTTAAATCCAGAAAAAAAGAACACAATGTATAACTTATGTGGTCATAACTCGAGACAGGGTTGCCGGATCTTCAATGTTTTGGACTCTTTGGAAAGGCATTTCAATTACCTAATCAACGATGGGTCGGATGATGGATCCGGACATCGTTTACATGCATACAATTGAGATCCGGGTATTTGTGAAAACACATTTTTATGCATAACTTTTGAACTACTTATCGAAACTTCAAACAATTCAATAGCAGCGATGTATGGGACCCTAAACCAAGTTGAATGCAACTGGTTCGATCAAAATCGGTTCAGCCAGTGCTGAGAAAACTCAGTGAGAATTTTGGTCACATACATACATACACACACACATACACACACACAGACATTTGTTCAGTTTTCGATTCTGAGTAGATATGTATACATATACATGAAGGTGGGTCTAGGAGCTTTTAATAAAAAGTTCATTTTTAGAGCAGGATTATAGCCTTACCTCAGTGAGGAAGACAAAATGACCCCGTTCGTTTGCCAACAATTGGTAGCAAACTATCGGGGTTTCAATGTTTTAGATTTTACGCCGTGTTGTCATTTTCCCCGATCATAATCGACGATCGCATCGAACTGCGCTCCAGTTCATGTACACTCAAACCCCGATGGTTTGACACCAACTGTTGTCAAACGAACAGGGTCACTTTTTAGTTTGACACCCCTTTTACACAGAGTTCACACACACTACCAAATGTTTGTTTTTAAAGTGTATTTTTTTAGTTTGACTTTGACCAACCACTAACTAACAACAACAAATTACAAAAGTGTCAAACAAAAAAGTCGACGGTAACATTTCAAAAGGCATCATGTACGTTTTGACACTTTCTGGCTTATTGTATATTCTGAAAGTACTTCTAATAAGCTACCTCTCCACCAAAAATGAGCAAAAGTTACTTTAGTAAAGTCTGTTTAATCATAATTTTAAATAAAGTAACATAAACAAAATCTCTGCCATCAGCAGTCCCTGTTTATATAGCCCTGTCAACCTGTCAAACAAAAGGCTACATAAACCTCGTGACGAAAAAAAAGCAACATGAAAAAAGCGCCATGTACATTCGGCGAAGAAAAACGAATCATAACAAAGCGCCCCCCTCAGTGACAGCAGGGTGATATCGACGTTGGTGATTTCAAAAGAAGTTATGTTTGTTTTTCTCAAATAAAATTACGGGAATATTGTTTTATTGAATATGGATGATCAAGTATCAACAAAAGCAACGTTTTTCATCGTTTGTTATCATTAGAACATCTTATTTTGCTTTTATATAAAAATGATAATTGAAAATGGATGTTCAACATTCAAATGCGTTTTTCTCAAATCGCATGGTTTGTACATGATGCTTTTTGAAATGTTGGCATCGAAGTGACGAACAACCGGGGTTGAGTGTAAAGCTAAGAACAAGATTGTCCGTTCGACGCAATGGTGAACGCAGAACGCTGTGCCAGTTCGATTTTTCCATCAACTGTCAGTCGAACAATCTGCAGGGGTTGCTTTGTTCAATGGTCGATGACTGGCAGGCTATGATGACAGGCGCAAAATTTTGCGTTTGCGTTCAGGCCTGACGGACAATCTTGTTCTTACCTTAAACAGTGCACTCCTTTGTAACCTTCAAATCGAGTCGGCGTAAAACTTAATAGGTCAAAGCTGTCAGAAATGAAAAATTAACAACAATAACAACCCTTTGACCTCATGTTCGTTTTCGTCGTGTCTTGCCCTGTTCCGGATTCCGCCAAGCTGTTTTAGCACAAAGGAAACACTCACACACTTCCGCGTCAAACGTACATTCGCGACTGTCTACAACGTAAACATAAACAAGCGCCTCGTTTTATACGGCTGTTATTCAATACACGATTCTGCACGAATTAGTCTGTTTTGAGTTGTTATTACACGGTAAACATGATTCACATTATTTAGGGGACAAAGAGCCTAATTTTCTTCAAAAGCACGATGACAGCTGCCAATGTGTTGATTTCTTTACTCCATTTTTTCGAATTGATGAAGACGAGAGATGAAATTGTGTAACACTTCTCACGGCATATAAAATTGAAAATCTTGACAAAGTTTTCCTAAAAAAAAAGGCCTTCCAGTTATCTTCTAGACAACTGTAGCCCCTCCTACATGTGACAACCGGAACTACTGCGCACATGACGCCAAACGTCATCCCAGTTTGTTGTTTTGCTCGCTTCATTCTCTCGTAATCACTCTTGTGCGGTTCGGTGTTGCTATCGCGTGTTGATGTAATAATCAAGTGTTACAACTTTGTGCAACATTATTCCACACCTGAATAACTAACCCAACAAGCTTATTCATAGCTCCTCGGTGCACGGTTCATGGCCAGCGGTATTCACAAAATGAAGGTCCTTTCGCTGTACAAACAAATGCTGCGCGAATCGGAGAAGTTCAGCTCGTACAACTACCGGTAAGTTTGAGGCATATAAAATAAGTAATGCAACAACAACAATATTTTCAACTCGTCGTAGAATGTACGCCCTTCGGCGGATTCGGGACGCCTTCCGGGAGAACAAAAGCCTTACGGATGCGACCAAAATTGAGGGTCAGATGGAGTACGCCCAGAAGAATCTGGGCATCATCAAGCGTCAGGTAATGAACTCATTTCACAATATTTGCTAAATAATGCTGATTGGTTGTGTTTGCAGGCACTCGTCGGGCAGCTATTCCAAGCAGATAAACTTGTTATCGAAAAGTAAAGACTCTCAGCGTGATGGAGGCAAATAACTATGTATAATCTATGACCACCAGCCATTAACAGATACGTTGCGTTTAGCTTGTTCAATATCTTGATGTTCATCGTTCAAGAGCTCACAAAAAGGCTAGATTTATCAAACATTTCCTTAGAATGTAAATAGGTACCGTTCGAAAGCTGCATGGAGAGACGAAATTGTTGCTTCAATAAATAAATCTTTAGAGTGAACTTGTGTTTTTTTCCATAACGGGAATTCTCATATGTTTGGCAGGTTAAGGGGTTACATACATGTAAGAAATCGTAAAATTTCATAATTCAGAAAATTTATTGAATCCTCTGAAAAGATGATTTTTAATCACTCCTGAAAGTTTCATGAAGATATTACAGATAAAAATGTATATTTTAATACCCTGAAAACAGATTTTTAAAAAGGTTTAAATGTGTGCTTATACCAACCTCTGATTTTTTCCCCAATTTACATGTATATAACCCCTTAAGCACTCGCTCCTAAATCCATCCAATTGGTTGATTTTCACTAGTTAAACAACTTCTTTTGTAAAACTTTTGATAGAAACTTGCCTGCTCACTTCCTTTCTAGTCAAAAATTTACTACCACATTGACACCTCTGAGTGTCACAAGTTGGTTTGTTTGCATCAGAATCTACTTTCTCTTTCTCGCAAAAGTTGTTTGTCATGCGACTTATAGCTGGTATTTTTAAGCCTAACCGTCCGATGACAGTTAACATATTTCGCAGGGACAGTGACAGCTCGAGCTCGACCTTCGTTTGCATCAGGACACTGTGCCGAAGAGTTCATCATTTATGAGTTAAATTATATATTTTTTCACTTAGATTGCCATTTAGCACAATAAACAAACCCGCAATATGTTATTTGGAGCGTTTGTCCAACCCCTACAACAATTTCCAGGTTTTCTCATCAAATGAGACGCAAACTGTCCCTTATACATAGGAAACTGCATATAACAATCCAATTGTTGAATAATTAAAACCGTGCTTTTATCAACACATCTGTTTGTTTATTTATTTTTGAATATTAATTTATATCACTTTATTTCCATACAAGAAAAAAATCTCATTTGCACAATACGCAACTCTAAGCCTGAGGAAGCACTTTGTAGGGGTTCAAAATTCCGTTGGGGTCCATCATCTGCTTCATCTGCTGCATCAACGCCAACGATTCCGGCTGCTTCGAGTACTTCAGGTACTTGGTCTTGAGGAACCCGATCCCGTGCTCAGCGCTGACACTTCCCCTCAGCTTGGACGTGTACTCGTACACAAACGGTTCCAACAGTTGGTAAATCTCAGGCGTAAACTTTTCACACGACACGTTCAGATGAAGGTTCGAATCGCCCACGTGCCCATAGCCGGTGACCTTGGTTGCCAGCGGACCAACCCGGTCCCGCACGGCCAGCACGATGTCGTAAAAGTTGTCCAACGGAAGCGAAATGTCGTACTTGAAGCAGTAGCCATCGTTGATGAGACTGTCAGCGATCAGTTCACGGAGCTTCCAGATGTTCTGGAAAGATGCGATTGGCAGTTAACATTCGTGTTGCAGTGATGCGATGACGAGGATCTTACCCTCATTTTTGTAGGTTCGTTGGTAACGGTACCGTCTAGGACTATGCCTTGTTCCATTGAAGATTCCAGAAAATTGGTTAGCTTCTCCTCATCGTGATTCATGTTGCTTCCGGAAGTCTCGATTAACATATAGAAAGGATACTTTTCGATCGGTGACCTAAGAAAGGTATTAAATTCAATAATATATTTAATAAAAGTAGCATGTTTTTCAAATAAAAACAATTTTTATGATTTTGAACTTCAGAAAATACCCTGATTTTTTTTTCAAATAAAAAAAGAAAAGAAAATATAAACAACGAAATTAAGCACGGTGTGGTTCGTAGAACAAACTTAAGATAAAAAAAATCGGCAAGTCTGATATTTGGTCGAATCGATATATTTCGCCAAGTATGTATGCACAGAGTAACCCAGAGGGAGCACTGGCATTTAATTTATGGTTGCGTTACGCGGTACATCGTGGTACATCCCCCCTTCAGCAAAACTTTCTGGGCCTCGAAGTAAACTGACGTTTAAGGCGTTACTTTTTTTTCGCAGCAACCAGGTTGTTGTAAGTTGTCAAAAAATTTCTCAATCACAACAATTCAATCATGTAAATTTTCTGATGGCAATCCAAAGGAATCAAAAGAATTTCAGTGAAATTTTCAGAAAACTAAACATTCTTTTAAATAGAAAATTGTGCGAATTTGTTTGAGAGACTATCCGTGGCCAGACAATATCTCTAACTTGTTTTAAGGGAATGACGGAACATGCCACTAGAAAAAATTGTGTTGTTAGAAGAATCTTTTTGTTTTTATGTTTAATTTTCATTTATATTCCTCAGTGTGGTCTGACTTGGTGCAAAGACTTCTCTTGTTTTTGGGACTAGACACATTTTTAGTCGTTTTAGGAAGGACGGTTAACCTCAAGTATTATTCCCTAAAAAAAAAATATGTCGCTACGAAAGATTTCCCTCTTCCCACTGAGAATTTTGGCTCGAGCCAAAATTCTCAGTGGGTTTTGAATCTGCAAAGAATGCATAGCATGTGTTTGTAAGTGAGAAATCCCTTGGAGACTGCTGAAAGGTTCAGACGCCCTTCCCCCCTCCCTTTTTCCTTGTTAACTAAAGTTCACAAACAAATTTGTTTGTATGTGGCGTGGACAATCGCCAACATCTCATAAAACCTTAACAGGACCAACTTCGTCAGAGAGTGCTCATTGATTCCATTGACATTGAGCAAACTGCTCTGGTATGTATGTATGTATGTATGATCCCCATACCCGCAGGCAACTTGGTCCTGGAACACATGTGAGCGCTAGGTGAACAATTCGATCATCTTTTACTCCGTAATCTGTACACTCACGAGCATAAGTTTTTTTGCACGAATTTTAGTGCTACAAATACCGGCGCATAGATCAAAATGGTTACCCTCTTCCCTCCCCAAGCGCCGGGAATTTGTAGCGGGTGTAGGGACACTTTGCATAGACGCCCTTGTTCCCATCACGTCACTGAGGGTATGGAGCGACGAGAAATTAATAAGCATGCCCCCCCAGTCGAACCTTCATTAGAGAAGCAGGCAATCCACAACTCACAGCGAACGACTAAGGGAACAATGACATTGAGCAAACTGCTCTGGTTAGGCAATAAGATTTTGCCTAACCCACGAGCGGCAATTACGACTCAGCTGCATATTCATTATCACCATGAGATAGCAAAACAAAACCCGGAAAGAATAGACCAGGATAGATGCTATTGCCCCACCGCCAAATTAAAGTATTTGGATGGTTCTGAGGAACACTGCAGGATTAGACTGAATTTCAACGTTTAACTGCTTCATCAATGCCTTTTAAATTCAAATAAATCAGAGAACTTGAACAGAAAAGATTCAACAGCAAAGCCATCAAAACCTGACAGTTGTCAAAACAAACAAATCTGAAAAATCCTGAGTTTACTTTGATGAAAATGTAGCTTAATCAAACCCGTAACGCTCGAAACATAACGCCCAAAGCCGCTACCTTTCCAAAGGGTATAGTCGTAACGGAGCCACCAAATTAGCTGACAACTGTTCGGACTGTTCTCTCTGGATTACTCTGTGATGTATGTATGTATGTATGATCCCCATACCCGCAGGCAACTTGGTCCCGAAACACATGTGAGCGCTAGGTGAACAATTCGATCATCTTTTACTCCGTAATCTGTACACCCACGTGCACAAGTTTTTTTGCACGAATTTTAGTGCCACAAATACCGGCGCATTGATCAAAATGGTTACCCTCTTCCCTTCCCAAGAGCCGGAAATTTGTAGCAAGTGCAGGGACACTTTGCATAGACGCCCTTGTTCCCATCACGTCACTGAGGGTATGGAGCGACGAGAAATTAATAAGCATGCCCCCTCAGTCGAACCTTCATTAGAGAAGCAGGCAATCCACAACTCACAGCGAACAACCAAGGGAACATCCTACCGCGTATATAATAAGGTTGGCGTAGTTTTCTTGATTGTTTTGTGAGTATGATAGAATAAGTGAGAGTTTTTTGTGTTAAAAAAAAGAACGGGCTCACCAAATAAGAAAACTTCAAATCCTGATCCATTCCAGCCTTCGAACTTGTGGCTTCCAATTATGTCAAGTTCCAGTTTCTTGGAATTGAACCGCGACGTCCATTTTCTGTTACTGTTGCAGCTGGGGATTGCTGACCGTGATGAAAACCAGAAAGGAACACCAAATTTTGAAGCTGTCACAAGTTCTTCAGATCTTGACGGCCCCCGCCTCATAAGCGGAAGGTCCAGGGTTCGATTCCCGACCGGTCTCCTTGAAATTTTTCGACTATAATTGAACTTTGAATATGAACAAAAAACGCATACAATCAGGTGGGATTCGAACTCATACCTCTGAGAGTCGGATGCTCTAGCCATTCGGCCACCAAGGGATTAATACTCCTTGAGTAAATTAGTCCGTAGTGGTGAAATAATGTCACAAGGTCATTTACTATATAATACAAAATCCCTTCCCCAACGATTCCCCTACACACCACACACCATTATAATCTATAAATAACTCGAATCGGTTGGTACGGTATGTCCCCGGCTTCTTCTTCTTCCCCTGATGGTTCTATGAAATGTGGAATCCGTTCATAGAATCTGTCTCATGCGGTTAATGCAACGCAGTAGGCCGGGACGCTTTAATGAGTGTAATACACTTCGGGGGTTCTCGAAAGTACTGCAATCATTAATAATGACAAGAAGGAACTTGAGGCGTAATATAACCATAAGTTCTTCCCGGATGCTTTCTTCGGACTGGCTGCGCTTGTGTTCGATTAGATTAGATTAGATTAGATCACAAGTTCTTCAGATCTTGAGTGATGATTTTGAAGATTTTCCCGTTGAAAGGTTCCGTGGTTCCTCTGCCAATTGTAAAACAGCTGCTCAGGTTCTCGGCATAGACACTGAATCGCCGTAAACCGTTCCTCTCTGCACTTTCACATTTGAATTCGAACATTCAAATATTGTTATTAAATACTCCGCTAGAACCACTACCGTGGCCTTCCACAGCAATCAAAACCAGTACCGGAATCTCCGGAATCTGCCAGGATCACAATTTTGGATAAATATTCAAGGAAAAAAAACGACAGCGAAAATCTTTGACGTCTTTCTCCGAGCGTAGCTTACTTCCTCGAATCGATATATTTCGCCAAGGGGTCTAAAACAACTCTTTTTTTTAGATTTTTTTTAAAGATTGTATAAGATATTTATTCAGAAAAAAAATCGTTCTTCAGAAAAATCTGTTTTTTCTTCTTAGATGCAAATGTATCCTAAATCAACAACATTGTAAACGTTTTTCAGGGAAAATGTCGTCAACATAGATTTACGGATTCTTAAATGCATGCAAAGCAAATGCAAAGTGTTTAAAAATCAAAACCAATGACTTTTTCGATAACGCTTATCAAGTTAAGGGTTGAATTAGACCTCTTCTAGTGACACTAAACTGAAACATTTTTTTCAAAATTGTATTTTTGGACAGGCTTGCATTTACAAAACAGCGGATAACTTTGCAATGATTCATCATAATCAATGTTTTAGGTAATTTTGGAAAGGAAATTTCAAGAGCTTTAAAAAAAAAATGTTGGGATTAAACCGTTCTATATTTTTTAAAAGCTTTTAATTTGGTAATTCAAACTTTATTAAAAAAAACAATTATTGAAAACTTCTGACATTTTCATTAAATTATATTAAAATTTATTTAAAGCTGTTATTTGAACCCCTTTTTTTAATAAAATAGTGCGCTGACCGTCAGAAATGGCTATTTTTTTTAAACAATTGTATTTTTCGGCCGAAAAATTGTACGGAACGAATACACTCATCCCTCATATTCGGAACAGTTTACAGTTCAGAACAGTTCGGAACAGTTCAACAAATCATAGCAAATCGATAATTGAACATAATAATTAGCTTTTACCTTCATTTGAAAGCTATTCTTGCGATCTTTGGAAAGCTGTATCGAACAACTGCAAATTTAAACTTTTATATCAAGTTTTTAAAGAAAAACATTGACCCATGAAAACCACAAATTCGGAACACTTTTTTCTTACGGATGTAAACAAACTTTGATTCTCTCTTGGAGACTATATTTTTAACAAAATAATGACTTCACTCACTGAATTCAATGAAACTCAAACTTAGTGATGTTTTATAAATGGTCTGATAACTTTTTTGTGAAAATATCAGTTAAATTCAGGTGTTCCACAATTGTGGGAGGCACAATAACATCCCACAATTATGGAACAGGCAATTTGGAGGCAGTGTTTTGCTGCTCTGAATAAAATAGTCTCGAAATGCAGTTTTTTGTCCCAAAAGAACTACTTTTACTAGTGAAATAGCAAAAGAATGTCCAAATAAAGGTCCTAAAAATAGCAGGGGCGCCAGAAAAAATGCATTTGGCATACTATTGACAAAAAATCACAAAAGTGTTCCCAATTTGTGAATGTTCCGAATATGTGGGATGACTGTACGGAATCAAATGAAACTATTACTAAGCATTTATAATTTTCTTCCCAAAATTGTTCAAAACATAAAAAACTGCTAAAATTTCGCAAAGTTGCACACATTTTTGTTTAAAATAAAAATAACAAGCAAAAGTATCAACATTTGAATGAAAAAGTTGTTTTAAAAACACACTCAGTTGTTTTGCAATCAATAGTACCGTAAAACGGGGTGACTTTGATAGGTTTGCGATTTTTCCGTAAAATGAAGAGTACAATTAAAATACGTGCGGAATGGGTTAGAATCATACTGACCGTGGTAGAGAAGTGTTCAAAGTACCTCAAAAAGAACTTTTCATAAAATTTTGAGAAGTTTAAAATGTTAGTTAAATATAGTTAAGAAAATGTTGATGAAAGTCATTATTCAGGTCAGGTATTTAAAAAATGTGTGATTTGACGAAAACAAAAATTTGAGAGAAAATAAAACTTTTTTATTAGAAGTGGGAAATGGTAGTCAAAATCGAAAAAAAAAATAAAAATTCAAATAACAAGCCACAGTCTCAATTGTTGAATAATGGACAAAAAATACTTTTTCGCTCGTAGGTTGCCATTGGCACCAAAACTAATATTTCTTCAGATTTCTTTCGACATCCCATAGGGAATGAATTGGGCTACAATGTCTTTTCATTAGGTTTGACCAAAATTAAGAATATACCCAGGATCCAGGGCTGTTTCTTTGTTCTCCATTTGTTTCATGTAAATCTTTATCTTATTTATTTACATTTATTTTCGTGTAAATCTTTCAAAACATGAATTAAAAGTGTTTTATTAGAAAAGTGTTGATTTTCTTAGAGTGTCTCATTGTTCCCCAGCTGTCTCATTGTTCCTGCCAAGTACGTCTACAATTGCCGTTCAAGAGCCAAACGACAGCGACACCTAGTGTTGAGTAGCAGAACAGAGCGAAGAATGTCGATTGAAATTTCCGCCCTTTGAGGTTATGTATGCGAATTCTGTTTTGTTAAATTCCAGCGTTGAGAACAACTTTTGAGCAAAAATTCGAGCTGATACTTTGTTAACTTTTGATGCTCTATCATTTTAAACAACATTATTTTCTCAAAATTATTTTTTTTTTCAAAATTTTTTTATTGCGTTAATTTATAGAGGGCAAAGAGTTAACAATCGTACTACTTGAATTTTTTCTCAAAAGTTGTTCTATGAGCTGTAAATTCAATTTTAAGTTTGCATTCCTATGTAACCGAACAGCGAAAATTTGAATCGTCATTCTTCGATGCTTTGCGCCACCAGTCGGAATTTTTGAGCTTTTGATCGCGAATAAGACAGTTGAATAAATCTGGCTGAAGACGTCAGATCGATCTCATAATTTGGTCAATGTTAGAACACCCAAGTAGCAAACCAAATGCTCCTAAGTTTTATCAGTTTTTATAAAACATTTGGAAAAAGCGTCTTATCAAGTCAACCTTTTATCAAGTCAAGGCTAAGCAAAACACTGTTCTTGAAAATACTTTGAAAAGTTTTCGAAGAACATGGAGCAAAGTGTTATTAAACTCTTTCTCATTTACTGACAATTATCTTGAAGAAGATATTCCCAGAACAAATTTACTTCACCAAATCAGTATTAAAACCAAGTTGTTTAGGGGAAGCTTTTTTAAATATCTTTTTGTCATGACCTTTTAAATGTCAAACTCAGTCTCCTTTTAGCAACAAGAAGATCGGACGTTTCGAAAGTGCCGGGCTAGCTCTTTAATTTAATTTATTGAGGAAAAAGATCATAATCTTATGTGAGTGAGTGATTAAATTTGTAATTCACGAAAATGACGAAAATGTGCCAACACATGTGTTTTGAATCTACCTCCAGTGAGCTAAAACTTGCAATAAGTGTTTGACTATCGATTCAATCGTATCGAGAAATTCCTGCCATTGAAATTTCGTCAATCAATTTCTAGAGATACCTCGAAAAAATAAACACCGAATACATTATTCTATCAACATAACTCTCATTTTTCATAAAATTGAAGCAAACTTTTCTTGTTTAGCTGTAAACATCATCATGATGCGCAGATTAAAAGAAACAAAATGCAAAATAAAACTCATTAAAACATGCTGATGAAAAAAAAAATACAAATTCGTTGAAAGTTAAAAACCAAAAGTGTCTCATTGATGACTACCCTACCCTACACTACTTCAGTTGTTTTAGAATCATTTGTTTTTAGAAAATGTTAGATTTGACGAATACGAATATTTTAGCGAAAAAAACTTTGTGCGGTTTGTTTTGCAAAACCCAAACATGCCAAAAATTATTCTAAATGCAAGGGAATGCATATTAAATTAATGTGAGCTGATTGCACTTCCGTTGAAATTTGAATAACTGAAAATATGGGGTTAAAAACATGTATGTTGTGTTCAAATCAATGTGGTAGATGCTTTGGTGGATTTTTGACGAATTATTTCAAAAAAATCCACCGCGGTTAACCAAATCAAATTAACAATAGTACTAAGAACTAAAATGGAACATACATTTTATGAGGTGAAAACCCGACATAAGTGACCTTTGTATTCCATAAGTTCATGAGAGTTGTGAGAGTGTGTGCGTGCAACATGGAGTTAAACCACGTCCGTCCGTGGTTAAAATTTTTTAAGTGCCATGGAAAACTTCACAGAAAGTTTAAATCCATGTTGCAGATTTGACAGCTCGATACACTTAAGAATCATCGCACAATTTTCATATTGAAAATTTAATAAATAAGAAAACAAAATGAAATGATAGTAAAAAAATGATCACAACTATTTTTGTTAAGGTCACAATTCAATTGTTATTAATTTTGTGTTGGAAAACTACATACTTTTTTGTACTTGTTCAATTGGTTGCTTTAAAATTGTGAACAATTAGAATAATAAATAAACATTGTTTTTTAGGCGATTTAAAAACAAAACATATCCAATCTTTAATTGAAAAATAATCAGAGGTGACGTTGGTTCTGAGGGTGAGATTAGGTCATGACGAATCAAATGCCGAGCAAACTTAAAAAGTATAAATTAAAAGAATAACAAAAAAATTAGTAATTAATTACATATTTTAAGTGTTATGAGAATTCATTTACGAAAAAATTACTTAGGGAAAGGACAAATGGAATAATTTGTACAACTGATTTTATGAATACGTTTGTTGTGTTAACTTACTGCAGATTGAAATGCGTTGTGCTAGCCTCCAGCGACAGGGCATCGATCATCTCGCACGACGAAAGAATTTCTCCGAGACCCCGTTTTGCCGCCAGAAAGGTACTCCTAACAGCGTCAAAGCTTTCCAGCCCCAGAAAAGCTACGTTGACCGACTTCGATGCCGTGGGACAAAAGATCGACAGCCGGGTGATAATTCCGAGCGTTCCTTCGGATCCAATGAAGAGATGCTTCAGATGGTAGCCAGTGTTGTCCTTTTTAAAGTTGGACATCAGGTCCATGATGCGACCTTCAGCTGTGACTGCTTCAACTCCCAGAACCGATCCGTGAAGGTTCCCATAGCGGACCAGTCTCAACCCTCCAGCATTTGTGGAAACATTCCCGCCAATGTGACAAGATCCTTTAGCTCCCAGGTCCAGCGGCATCACCAGTCCCTTCTCGTTGGCTTTCTCCTCCAGAGTTCCCAGCACACACCCTGCCTGACAGACCAGAATCCCCGAGTACTCATCGATCTGCTCGATTTTGTCCATCAACTGTAGCGAAAGGACAACCTCATCAAACACCGGAACCGATCCGCCGACCAGACCAGTGTTGCCACCCTGAGGACAAACTGCCAACCTCCGCTCGTTGCAGTACCTCATTATCTCCGCTACTTCACCGGTACTCTTTGGTTTCAGGACCACCCGACTGTACCCGCGGACACTTCCCAGGTAGTCGATGTTGAAGCCCTGAATGTCCTCACTTTGGGTGAGAACCCGGCTGCCGCCGAGGATGGACTCAAATTTGGCAATGTCTCCATTGGTCACTTCGGCGAACTGGCCACGCTGGACCGGGTAGCGTTCCTTGGTTAGCGCTGGGATCTCTCGGTGGGTTGAGGATAGTTGGCGTGCTAACGACGGGATTGGTTTGTGGCGGAGGAGTTTGCCGGTGGAAGCAAGATATCGGAGCAGCATGGTTGGGATTGGGGTTAGGAAAAATCTGTCGATGAAAGAAATAAAACAAAGAAAACATAAAGGAAATACGATATGATAAAATTATTAAAACTGTTTGATTTCTCGACACAAAAGAAATCCCTCACCAACTGGTGTTACTATGAGCAAAAATCTTGGCCAAAATACAAAATAAACGATATAATAGGGTACTTTAACCATTAGTGGACCCCCCAGTGGCAGTGCGTGGCCGAATGGTTACGCTGTCCGCTTTGTAAGCGGTTGATTCTGGGTTCGATTCCCATCTGCTGCAACCTTCCATCGGATGAGGAAGTAAAATGTCGGTCCCGGCCTTGGTTGTTAGGCCGTTAAGTCATTCCAGGTGTAGGAGTCGTCTCCATGCCATAAGTACAAACAACACACCAAACCAAGCCTACTCCGGTGGAATCGCTGGCGGCGGTTGGACTCGCAATCCGAAGGTCGTCAGTTCAAACACTGGGGTGGAAGGTTCCTTGGAGTAGAAAGAGGTTTTGGGTGCTCTCCCCATTCAAGCCTTCGGACTCCTAGGTCGAGCAGAAACTTGCAATAGAGACCACAAAATACCCGGGGGTCGTTAATGTGGATGGTTTGATTGAACCCCCCAGTAGAGCCAAAGCACATTTTCACAAATTTTCAATATTTGTAGAACTTTTTCAAAACCCTTTGTATAAAACGATGAAATCTGTAATCTTTTGAAGAATTTTGACTATTTGTTTCATCAGTTATTTGTTTTTGAGCAGAAAAATAGCCATTTGAAAAAGAAGTGTTTTTTGCCCTTTTTCTAAAGTGGACCCGGGTCCATAATCCGATTATGGACCCGGGTCCACTATAGGCAAACTGTTATTTTTATACCAAATTTAACCGATATTTGATGTTTTGATGCATGGTGTAGGATAGATATAATGAATAAAAGATTGATTTTGCTCACTTTTCATCATATACAAATAATTTTGTTTACAAAATTAAAAGATTTGCAGACAACAACACGCTTAAAATTGTGATTTTGGAGAATTTTTCATCAAAAACCCTTCAGAGGGTCCACTATATGAATGGGTCCACTAATGGATAACGTACGTACGTTTTCCTTTTTAATTCACGAGATATTAAATTTTTAAGTTAAGAGTTGATTAAATACCCAAAAATAAAAAGGAAAAGCATGTTAGCAATTTTTTAAACACTAGTTTGTGTAAATGATTGACCTCCTCTGCAAATTCACAGTTTTCGCGAATTTTGGCAAATTCCAGACTTTTTCCGATTTCCCGACTTGAGTGGACTGAATGACCATAAAATTTAATACTAACTTTTCTTTCTGGATTGTTGTTTTTTCCTTACCCTTGACTTTATTTTACTTGTATCCCACATTTTCTGTTATATTTTTTCATTTATCATAATTCATCACAAAGTGTGTTAACAGTCCTTGACACAAAAAAAACTCTGTATTGTAATTTTGACTTCTAAAATAGAAGTCAAAACACATCTAAAATACGATTTTTAAACATTTACAAAGTCAATTCACCAAATCAATAATTGTATGAATTCTGCCTAAATGCTTCTGAAACACAATAAAATAATTGGAAGTTTTTAGTCAGGAAAAGGGTTGAGTTTTTGAGGGTTAATCATTTTGGTTTATATTTCAATGTAATTTCAATTGATATTTTGAACGTTGTTGAAAATCATTATATCTTTTCCTTCAATTCTGGCTTAGGAGAACAGGAAAAAAACAAGTATAGAAGTACATTTCTTACTTCAAAACACTTGATATTGTTTTGTGATTTAGTTTCACGTTACACATGTTGTGTTTTCCAAACAAAATTAGCAAAATTCAATTAAAAGAAAAAAAAAATTATTTTGTCGTTCATACTGTAACAAAAAGTTTATTTTTCGTTATAAGCGAGATCAATTAAATTTACTTTTGGTCTTGAAACTGAGACTGAGAGAAAATCGAGGAAAAAAAAATATTTGTTCAAATTTCTCTTAGAAATTCACATTCATCGCCTTTTGAGTTGATTCTTCATGCACATTTTAAATCCTATGTACAATAATAACACCTTTATCCATGGGTGTCCAACCTGTTTGATTTTCCTTAAGTTGTGTACTATACGATCAAGTTGGAACCGGCTTTCTGCTTTGGGACACTTGTGTTGAGATCATAAATTACGCCGGAGAAGTGGCACCTTTCGAATCAATCAGTAGACAATTTTTGAGGATTTACGGCTTGCTTTGAAATATTTTAAAGTTACCTGTTTTGAGCGACTCAAAAAAATATGTTTTGCTAGTGTTTTTGTTGAAAATAATAGCTGTCTATTATACTCAAGGTCCAACACTACACGGTGGAAACGTCAGCCCAACTGTTCGTTGAAGTATTGAAGAAAATATCAAGACCGCCGTCAATAGGTTGACGAATAATAAAAACATTAATTCTGTCTAACCCCTAGGTTGCACAATATTTTTTAGCAGCTGAAAATATTATTTTTTTATTCACATGGTTATCATTTTCAAGAGTCATCAAACTGCTTAGCCATTTCAATTCGATGAACAGACCAAACATTTTATGACAGAAGTTTTATTTTTTGGCATTGAAAAATTTAAATTTTAATGAAACGTGTTATAAGTTATAACGCAGAAAAAATATTAGCAAGCATTTTTTTTTTTACTCTCAAACATGATTTAAGACAAAAATGTAAGGTTTAATGTGAATCAAATTAAAGCTAAACTCAAAATTTAGGTGACAGATGCCAATTTATCAATTTAATAAGTTATTTTAACAGTCCAATTTTAAAAGATATTAATGTTTTGTCTCATAATTTGGAGCCTAACATTTCAAAGGGGCACATAACTTTTGTAAGCAATGGTGAATAGTGAATCCCTTTCCCTCAAATGACAGTTTACATGAAATAAAGTCAGTTCATACGAAATGACAAGCACGATTTTTTCATAATAATTTTGAAACAAAAATATTAAAATTCAAAAGTAAGAAATATGTATCCGCATTTAAAATTCTTTTCGTTTGTTAAAATATAGCCTCAACTAATCTACTAAAATTATAAATTTTCATTTTAAACAGATTAAATGGATCGATTATTCATAAAGTTATCGTAAAATGTTTATTTTGTTTATTTCTTATAAAATGTTAAATTTTTAAACTAAAGAACATGTTTGGAAACCTCAAACCAGAAAAAAATGAAAAAAATGCGTATAAATTCTTAGACATTTTGCAAAATTTTGATAGCAGCAAAACTTCAATCATGTCAAAACATTTGTTTTGGAAAATTTGCACAGTAAAAAAATGATGGTAATATTACACCTGTGAAGTGGTACATCATTTATAAATGATCATAATTTATGATTTTAAATGTCAGAAAAAATGTGTAATTTTACCTCTGAAAATCTGTAATTTTACCACTTTTCTGGTGTAATGGCACTTTTTCAGTCTAAATTAAGGTAGGTAATAAGGCTTTCTAGTCACACTCTTTCTAGCAAAAGTTTTTTGTCAGGCGACTTCTAGCTGTTTTTTTTTTACTGGCTGCCCGATACGTCAGACAACATACTTCGCAGAGCGCGGTTTAGTTACCCTCCAACTTCCCACCCTCCAGATATTTTAAACGGATCTTTACCCTCCACCCTCCAAGTTTCCAAACAACTTTTTCAAAACGGCGTATGTTTTATTTAATTAAACATACATACAACAAATTGAAAAGGTACTCTTGGACAAAAAATATATTTGAGAGCTCTCCGAAGATAATACTCGATCAATTGTAGAGAAATCTCTTGCAACAACACCACCACCAACCGCCCTGTTCCGCTATCGATGGCTAAGTTATGTTTCAAGCAGCACCACTACCCACACTAGTAATGTTACATCAGCGATGGATAAATTAAAGTTTTTAATCAATGGGCTTTTGGGAGCGATTTAGAATTATAATTGGCATAATTTACCGTTTTTACTTTTGAACAAACAATTAATTAACAGATTAATCACATTTCGCTTTTCAACTAATGAATCATTCCTTTCTAAGATTTTTATTCATTTCAATAATTTTAAGCATTTCAATAGTTTGAAGTATGTTAAGTTGATTTTAAATATTACGAGTAATTTTTATATTTAAGGTATTTCAGGTATACGAGTGTATCAAGTTTTTTAAAGTTTTCAAGGATTTAAAGTGCTTCAAGTATTTCAAATATTGTATGTATATCATGTATTCCAAGTTATTCAAATATTGTTTATCCAATTAGTTTTAGTTTTTTAAATAATTCAAATACTCTATTTTTTAAATTGTTTCAATTATTTCAAATTGATTTTAATTATTTCAAGGATTTAAAGTGTAATAATAACATCATGTGTTTCAAGAGCTTCAAGTATGTAAAGTATTTTGTGGATTTTAAGTATTGCAAGTATTTCAAGTTTTCAAAGTATTTCATGTATTTAAGTACCTATTTCAAGTATTTCAAGAATTGATTGATCTTAAATATTTCAAGAATTTGTAGTTTTTTTTATGTATTTTGAGTGTTTCAAACAAGATTCATGTTTGGAGTTTTTTTAAGTCCAATGAACAAAATTTAGTTTTTTTTTGTGTTTCTGAAACCACATTGCGTCAAAAACACTCTAAAGCCAAAATCAAAATTGGACCTTTATAAAAATAATGGAAGTAAATAAAAATCTCAAATGTTTCTATTAATTCAAGTTTATTAAATACTTCGTATACTAGTATCTTAGTATTTCATGCAATTCAAGTTATTTAATTACTTATAATATTTTTTGAAAATTATTTTAAATTCCTTCAAATATTTCAAATTGATTTTAAATATTTTAAGAATTTAGATTTTTATAAGTACATCAAACATTTCAAGAATTTCAAGTATTTCAAGTTTTCATTATAAGTAATTGAAGTATTTCATTTTTTCCAAGTTTTCGAAGTAGGTTTTCAAGTGTATCAAGTGTTTCAAACACTGTGTTTGTATAATTTTAAGGATTTAAAGTATTGCGAGAACTGAATGTATTTCAAGAATGTATAGTATTTCAGATAGATCTTAGATATTTCAAAAATTTGCAGTAATTTAATATTTCGTAGTATTTGGAGTGTTTAAGCAAGTTTCAAGTATCTAAAGGGTTTTAAGTACTTGAAGGGGTCTGGGGTTTTTTCAAGTCCAGTAAGCAAAATTTAGTTTTTTGTTGTTGTTGTTTTTTTGTGTTTCTGAAACCGCAATGAGTTAGCGGTATTCAAAAACACAGGCAAAATATTGGTATGGACCTTCAAAAAAACTAAATACTTCTTGTATATACTTGTATATGTTTTCAGATATTTCAAGGATATCATGTATTTCATAAATTTCGAGTTTTGAAGTATTTCAAGTTTTAATGTATTTCAATTTCTATGATTTGAAGTATTCTAAATTTATCTTAAATATTTCAAGAATTCGGTCTTTTATGTATTTTGAGTGTTTCAAGCAATTTTCATGTATTTGAAGAATTTCAAAGATTTCATGAACTTGAAGGATTTCAAGTACTTCATGTTTGGAGTTTTTTACAGTCAAATGAACAAAATTTTGTCTTTTTGGTGTATCTGAAACCGCATTGAGTCAGAGGTAGCAAAATTGGACCTTTAAAGAAACAATAGAAGTAAATAAATATGTTTTAAGTATTTCAAATACTTCATGTTTTCAAATTCTTCAAATATTTCAAATCGATTTTAAATATTTCAAGAGTGTTATAAGTACCGTCATCAGGGGTGACATTGGGTCTGGGGGTGAGATTGCATCATACAAATTTCGAAATTTTTGTCTGATTTTTGTCATTTCAAGTTTTGGAGTATTGGGTTTTAAGTCTCATAAGCACTTTAAGTTTTTAATTTTTTCCAAGTTTTCGAAGTAGGATTTCAAGGATTTAAAGTATTGCGAGAACCGAAAGTGTTTCAAGAATCAATAGTATTTCAGATTGATCTTAGATATTTCGAGTGTTTCAAGTATATGAAGAATTTCAACTTCAACTTCAAGTCTGGGGTTTTTTCAAGTCCAGTAAACACATTTTTGTTTTTTTTTTTGTTTTTTTGGTGTTTCTCGAACCGCATTTAGTTAGTAGTATTCAAAAACACAACAAAATTTTGGTAATTGGACCTTTAAAAACTATAGAAGTAAAACAAGTATCAAAAATTTCTAGTAATTCAAATACTTTAAATTTCTTGTAATTGAAAAACTTCGTGTTTTCGTGTATTTCAGGAATTTCAAGTTTTTCCAATATTAAATGTATTTCAAGTTATTCAATTAATTCGAGTATTTTGTTTTTTGAATTAATTCGAGTATTTTATTTTTTCAAGACCTTGAAGTATTTCTATTACTTTAAGTTATTCATGTGATTCATGTAATTAATTCAAGTTGTTTAAGTCATTCAAGCATTTCATTATTTTCAAGGACTTTAAGTATTTCGAAATGATTCAACATTTTTCGATTACTTTTATTTTTTATGTATTTCAATTATTTCAAAGATTCCAAGTATATTAAATTTTCAAGTTTCTATTATTTAAAGTCTTTCTGCTTTGTTTTTTTTTGTTATTATATTGAGCATTTTAGGTTTGTCGAGTATTTTGATCATATGAAGCTTGAATTTTTTACGTGTTTCAGTGTTTTAAAAATATGTTAGTGATTTCGGATGTTTTAAATGTTGTTGAAGTATTTTAAGAATTGTTAACACGTCAAATACTTCCTGTTTAAATATTTTATCATATATTCCAAGCTACAAAAATATTTCAACTGTTCAAGTAATCTTTGAAAATATTGTAAATATTGAAAGTACAATAAATAGTTTATGTATTCCAAGTACCATTTTATTTGGGTTTTAGAATGATTTTCACTTAATAAGAACATTTTTTAAATTTTATACTGTTATTATGTTATTAAAGTGTTTGAAGAATCGAAAACATCGACAAATTTCTATTGTTCCAAGATTTCTTTTGTATATTCAGATGAGTTTCAATCATTATTATCACTTTTCGGTTTACATAAACTCCTTAAAATATGATGCTTTTATAATAATAACATACGGTTTTTAAAATTTTATTCAAAAAAGGAAATTAATTTAAATTAGTTATTTTATTTATTTAGAAACACTTAAAAAACTGGTATTTTTGTCAAATTTTTGCTCAAATAATTAAAGTATTTCATGTACTTGGTACTTGAAATACCTTAAAAATCTTAAATTATTGAAATTCTTTAAAAAAAATAAATAAAAAAACATGAACATAATTGAAGTGCTTGAAAATTAAAAAAGTGTTAAGATGATTAAAATATTTGATACACTCCAAATATTTTTAAAACTGGAATCACTTGAAAATGAATAACTTTAAAAACTTAATATAATAGAATTACTTTAAATACTTGAAATACTAGAAATATTTTAAATTTGGATGTGTACATCGAAGGTTATATACATGTATAAAACCAACAAAAAATCATATTACTGAAAATTTATTAAATCCTCTAAAAAAAAAAAAAAGATTTTCAATCACTCCTGAAACGTTTATAAAGATATTTCATGATTAAACTTAGTAAGAGACGATTAAATCTAAAAAAAAAATAATTGAAATTATAGAAAAATTAAAATATTAACATTAACTGAATTACTTGAAATACATGACTTATTTGTATTACTTGAAATGCTTGAAAAACACAAAATACTTGAAGTACAGGAAATATTTTAAATTCTTTATGAAATTAAAATAAATGAAAAAGATACTTGAAATATTTACTTCAACAACTTGAAACACTTGAAATACTACAAATATTAAAAATCAATTTGAAATACTTGAAATCCATGACATAGTTACAAATGTTGAAATGATTGTGTTCAAGAAATACTTGAAAACTTGATTTACTTGAAATGCTTAGAAAAAAATTAATACTTGAAATTCTTTAAACCCTTGAAATACTTGATGCACCGTGAGGGGGTGAGATTGGGTCATACAAATTTCTGCATTTTTGTATGAACCAATCTCACCCATGATTGCGGTACTTATAATACTTGAAATGCTGGAAATACTTTTTTTCATAAAATTATTTTTATTAGGTCCTTTTCGGTGCTGGGACCTGGTTAGGACCAAGTCGGCTTTTGTAATTACATTTGACTTAATAATTACAGAGGATCTTGTGTGTAAATGTTAGTGAGAGGGGAGCCCTGGAAATACTTATTATACTTAAAATCCATGAAAACTGCAAAAAACTTGAATTACGTGAAATCTTTAAAAACCTTCAAAAACTTGAGTGTATCATACCTGAAATACCTTAAATATAAAAATTACTCGTAATATTTAAAATCAACTTAACATACTTCAAAATTTTGAAATGCTCAAAATGATTGAAATGAATAAAAATCTTAGAAAGGAATGATTCATTAGTTGAAAAGCGAAATGTGATTAATCTGTTAATTAATTGTTTGTTTGAAAGTAAAAACGGTAAATTATGCAAATTATTAATCTAAATCGCAACCAAAAGCCCATTGATTAAAAACTTTAATTTATCCATCGCTGATGTAACATTACTAGTGTGGGTAGTGGTGCTGCTTGAAACATAACTTAGCCATCGATAGCGGAACAGGGCGGTTGGTGGTGGTGTTGTTGCAAGAGATTTCTCTACAATTGATCGAGTATTATCTTCGGAGAGCTCTCAAATATATTTTTTGTCCAAGAGTACCTTTTCAATTTGTTGTATGTATGTTTAATTAAATAATACATACGCCGTTTTGAAAAAGTTGCATGAAAACTTGGAGGGTGGAGGGTAAAGATCCGTTTAAAATATCTGGAGGGTGGGAAGTTGGAGGGTAACTAAACCGCGCTACTTCGCAGGGCTGTGACAGCTACAGCTCGATCATAGAGTTATCTACGTGTGCATGTATTGCTTGTGCGTACACGAAGGGTTTTTAGGTTAAAATTTGTACCCGCCAGCAAAAACAAATGGTGAGCTAGTGTGCGTGAGATTGGGCTTAGATAACTCTATTGTTTGCATCAGGACACTGTGACGAGGAGTTCGTCATTTTTGAGTTAAATTATTTTTTTTTCACTGGGCCTAGAAAGCCTTATGCGGAAAAAATGCGTAGATGCATAGTCTTGGATATCAACAACAATATGCATATCTTAAAATAAAAAGAAAATAAATAGTGAAAAACACAGCCAAAATTGACCCAAGATGATTTAATGCGTTGGCCAAGTTACAAAAAATAAATCAAACTCCCAGCCCAAAATTTTCTTAAATTTTAAGAGTTCTTCTTTCCAATGCTTTTTAAAGATCAAAAATCGTTTGAAAATTGAAACTTACAGCTGCACTACTTTTGTTAGAACATGTTGAAATAATTGTTATCTCATACAAAACAGTGAGCAATAGAGCCACTTTCTTCATCAAAGCAGAAAAAAACGGAAGAAATCTTGAGAAGAGAGAGTTGCTCTCATGGCCACTGTCTTGACCAAAATAAATTAAATTTATTTTAAACTCAACGCGTTAAAAAACTTCAAGCAAGAATTCAAATGTGAAAAAAGTTCGAGGTTTCAAATTACTAGTAATCAAGATTTCTGATAATAAAATTTAATCTGATTTAATCTGAACTGTATTGGTTAAGAATTACAATGGCAGCTCGAAACTTCCAGCCATTGCCTTTCAAAATGACTCACAGTATCGTTTTGAAATCTGGCTATTCCACTCCAGCAATGAAATTATCAAAAAGTCAACAAGAGCAACGACAAAAAAAAAGATGCCAATCCCACCCATGAACGTAACCAAGCGCGCTTGAGCCACGTCCTACAATCCAAACTGGCTCCCAGTTGGAAAGTACGGCAACGTGACATTTTGCGTCATCTGTCTTTTTCCCACCCAAGCCGACGCGCGCGATTCGACAACGCCGCGTCGCGGCCGTCATTTTAAGTGCGCAATCGTAAAAGATTTTTATTTCTGTGTAAGTGACTGTTGGGCAGAAAAAAATATGAATAACTGCGCCACTTCCACAAGCACATTCCAATCCAATGAATAAGTTTGAAGAAACAAACAAGAAGAAGAGTAAATGGTTTGACATATGTGTAACCCCCTCTCCTACGTGACTTTTAAATCGATTCCCCACCACAATCACACAGCCGAATAGGACGCCACGCCCCTTTCCAACACGAACTTCCCCTTCACGAAGACCACTACCCCTTCAAAACGCACACAAACACTCAAACACCGCAAAGTCATGTAAAGTCTTGTTCGGTAGGGGAGTGGAACTGTCGAGACGGCAACGTTTCCCTCCACATCGGGGCCCGTCGTCATCTAGTAATCCGTTGGTGTTCGTCCCTCGTGGTCTCATCGCACAAGGCCCCACAAGCTGACAGCTAGGGCAACGCCGCAACAACAAAAACAACAACAACCAAAGTGACTGACTGATGATCGCGTGTGGTGGCAAGGCAAAAAGCAGGCCAGACCCCGTGAGTTGTAAACGTCAAAATTTCGTCAGTGTAGTGAAGCGTGTGTATCGATACACGGTAACGGACGAGTGTGAATGAACGAGGCAAAATCTGTGAAATCGTTAGTGATTGAGGTGCGCGTGTGACACGGGCGTGAAATCGTGCGTGCAGTGAAACGGTGAGTGAAACCTTTTATCTTCACATTTTGGTGGGTAATTTACGGTTCGACGGGCGGACAGAAGAGATTTTTCAGGAAATTGCTCGCACAGAAGTTGAGATTGTGGTGGTGTTTGTGCGATTGCGTACAAGTTGCATGATTGTGTTGGTGTTGTTTCTCTCTGTTTTGCTGATGTGTTCGTGGGAACAGCAAATTATTAGATTGCACTCACACGTGGAAACTTGTTTGACAGACAAACGCATACTTGTTTTTATGCTTTTTGGTTTGTTTTGTTTACGATTTCAGCTCATCAGCAAAGCAAGAAAAAAAGAATGACATCGCTGCAGTTGGTCTCTTTGGTTTTGAATGAAATTTTAGATTTTGGCGCTAAACGAAACAGATGCGAGCATCTTGTGAATCTTTTTTTTCAAGAGTTGCTAAAAATGGTGCATTTTTGAGTTTTTTTTCTTTCAAAAGGTCCAAAAACATTTTTTTTATTTTTTTGCTTTTTGGCTGTTTTTGAAACCGCCTCGAGTCAGGGGTACTCATGAACACTCAAAAAGCAAACCAATTGTTCTAGATTTATAATTGTTTGTTTGTAATTTCAATCTGACTCGGGGTCGGATAGCTTATGCACAGAAAAAAATATGTGAATTTACTCGACACGTAAAAAATGAGTTACATGTAAACTCAGTTGATGTAAACGTGAGATTCGACGTAAACGTTTTTACGTATAATTTGTTGCAAATTTACATCAAATTGCATTTAAATTTAAATGATTAATGGCGTGCAAAAGTGTTACATCATAAATGATGTAACATTCGGAAATATTGTTTTGTGTGTGTAGCGACTCCAATTTCGGCTTATGAAAATTTTGCTATTCCGACTTCAACACTCCAAAAACTCCACCAACTCCAATCCAAGTAAATTTGTTGAAAATTATCAGGTTCCGGCTCTCCATCAAAATTTAACGACTTTGATTTCGGAATTTCTTCAAGACCCGACTCCACCGACCTTGTCTCCGGTCCCAATACTACTGCTCAGCAAAATATACGTTTTTTTTAAATTATTTCAAGCAAAACAATGTAAGTAGGCCAATGTGAGTTTGTAAACAAATAGTACTCCTATTGTAAACATCCACTATTTGTTTACAAACTCACAGTGGCCCATTTACAATGTTTTGCTTGATTTATATAAAACATGAATTTTCTGATTGAAAAAAACTGAAAAAAACTGCGGAAAAATGCTTGTAAAATTATTGTGTTTTTAAATATGACTGAACTTAAAAAAGTCATTAAAAATGTGTATTTCTTTCAGCTTATTTCAAGTTTTATTTTCAACATAAGGTCAATGCAAATTTTATTTCAGGTTCAGGTCAATCAAGGTTTTTAAACGAAAATGGCGTTCGAATGATGAACGCCCGAAATGTCAAAATCACTCGGTGATACCAACATTATGAAAAAAGTGTACCATGGCATGACAGCCACATTTTTTTCTAATGTTGGTGCTACTGCGCGATTTTGACATTTCAGACGTTCACCATTTCGAACGCCATCTTCGCTTAAAAACCTGGATATGAGAACATTTCCGTAGTAACAGTTCTATAGGGCAAATCTGCAATTGTAAACAAACAGTCTACCCCCCTCTTACTTGACGTGAATTGTCACTTGAGCAAAAAGGAAAGACTGCTTGTTTACAATCGCAGATTCGCCCTATTGAACAGTTATTACGGATTTATGTAAAATTATCTGAAAAAGGCTTTCTAGGATCACTGAAAAATATGTATATTTTAACCCAAAAATGGCGAACTCCTCATCACATTATCCTAATGCAAACAATGATCGAACTCGAGCTGTCACAGTCCCTGCAAAATATGTTGGCTGACATATCGAGTGGTAAAAAAAGCACACCAGCATGACAAAAACTTTAGCTTGAAAGAGATAGCAGATCTGATGCAATCCAGTCCGCAGCTGCCATGTAAACATTCTTTGAATGTGTTGGTAAATTTCTGACTAAAATTTTGGCGTTAAGACCAGCGTTCAAAAAAAAAAAAATATTCAAAAACATGGGTATTTGGTACTATCGCCAAGTGCCGTTTTTCCATACACAAGTTCGTCTCACTTTACTGAAAATTGGTATTTCTATAACTTTTGAAATTATTATTAAGATATTAATTCATCGTGTCCTTTCAAATATGTAGTATAAAAAACGCAATTACCCTAGCTGAGAAACGAAAAAGTCACTAAAATATTGCACCGGCAGCACCATATCCCAACAAAATTGCACTGTCCCGGCCTCTTCTTGGTCGGGAGCTTTAATCCTAAAACATTCACCCTTTTATTGCACCTCGTCATAAACACCAGTAGCAGCTGATTCTGACAGGTTTGCTCAGCTCTTCCCTTGCGAGCGTTATCGCCTATCGGTTTTATTTATTTTTTGGCTTTGCTGCTCTTCATCTGTAGTTCTCTTTCAAAAAGTCGTTTCATTAAAATATATTGAATATTGATAATTATTTTTTCTTAAATTTTGGTCTTGCAGTTCAAAGAAACCTGAAAATATAAGTCCTTTTAAATGTCATCTCTAGTTTTTTTTTCAACATCGTCGACATGTGACCGATCATTCCCTAAGGCAGACGGTGATGGACACGTGGAATGGGAAACAAAAAAGTACACATTGAAAGAACAGGCGAGAAGAGTGCGAACAGACTGAGCAAAGCAAAACGCGCGAGAAAATAATAATAAAGTTGGAGAAATATAATAATAACATGCCATCATTAATCATTTGGCTACCGCAGCGCGCAATTCTGGACCCCAGCGTGGCTGATTTGAACCGTTTTTTTTTTTGTGTTTTGTTGGCCCGTTCAGAAAAAGGGGCTATTTAGTGGAAGGAATAATTGCAACTCTGATGTGAAAATGGCGAATTTTATTTTATTATTGAAAGATATTCGTTGAACCATTTTTATTCCACCTAATAAGCTTAAATTTGGCAGTTACAGTTTAATCTAGACTATCCGATGTGCCTTTTCGAGATAAACTTTTTGGGTATTCGTTTCTTTAAAAAACTGATTTTAGACTTGAAAGTTACAGCCATTTAAAGGTTTAATTGGCTGTAACTTTTGACCAATAATTTAATTGGCTGTAACTTTTGACCAATAAGTCTAATTTTTTTTAAAGAAACGAATACTCTAAAAGTTTTCCCAACATCATTTTTCAAATTTTTTGTCTTAGCCCTTCAATACTACGTGTAAAAAAATATGTGCTGAGGATAGCTGAGGATGTACTCTGATGATTTTGATATGATTCAGGGTGAATAGAGAGAATGCGTTACGTGTTTTTCGAATGATCCCACTTTGTTTACATCTACAAAAAAGGGAGGCTGTTCAAGCACAAGCATGACTTTTTTCATACTGGTAAATGAGCTGTTTTATAATCAGCAGTATGTGTTTTATTTTGTCTAGTTTTGGACATTTTTTGCTGGAAAATGTGTGTTTTAAAGTTTTGATCGGTTTGAAGAGGTTTTTCTTTTTTTACGGGTGACAAAGAGCTGCGGCGAGAGTGTCATTCTGCGATGTCGCACATATATTCCCTGACTGATTTTGGAATCCTGCAGCTCTTCCTGGTACAGCGAAAAAAAAAATCGCCAACTCTAGCGAAGCTAAACCAACAAACGAAGAAGATTTTCTCTAAACCAGTAGGTTTTCAAACCGAATCAAGCAACAAGGACACAACACAACCGCACAACGCAACCGCATCGACTCCATAAACAACTTTTACAAAAAATACTAATTACAAAAAATGACGATCTTGTCTTCAACTTTCTTAAGAATTCTTGACTTCAACTCCAGTTCCTCAATAGCCACACATTTTTCATTCCTGCAAAAAAAAACAATTTTTAATTTTTAATACTACAGTAAATTGGTTCCTCTTTGACAGTACACAATTGAGGCCGTTTTGCAAACCACACAAGTTGGTCAAAATTCATTCGAAGTGCTGCCAATTTTTTGAAAAAGATTTGATATTGGGAAAGTTAAAAAACTTTGTTGACTTTATTCAGATTCCCAAAAAAGAGTCCACGTGGCTTATGGATGTTCCCTAATGGTCCGATTTTCAATGTTCATTCATGAAACATTTGTGAAGTTTTCCGATCTCTTTGAAAAAAATATTTTAATTTTTTTTAAATCAAGACTCACATTTTAAAGGGCCAAACATTGAATATTACGCCCATTTAAAATGCCAGTCTTGATTAAAAAAAACCAAAGTATTTTTTTTCGAAAATATCGGAAAATTTTACGAATGTTTCATGTATTAACATTGAAAATCGGACCATTAGTTGCTGAGATATCGTCATTAGAAAATGGTGGGTTGTTTTGGTGAGATTTTGAAAACATCAATTTTCGTGTTTCATTTTCTCAGCAACCCGCTCTATCTCAGCAACCCGAGGTCCATTCGTCAATGTCTTTTAGACAATTTTATAGCAAATTGAAACTTCGATTTTTTCCAACAATCACTATTTTTTCAAAAAATCATAACTCGGCGGCAGTTTTTTTGACCATGTTTCTCTATGGCTCAAAAGCTGCGGATTTTTGTCCCCTAAAACATATAAAAAAATCTCGAAAATCAAAAACTACGTATTTTTGGAAATTTGTTTTAGTGAAAAAAAAGTTGATTAAAAAATCTGCATTTTTTTCCGTGTGCTTATTTTTTCTCAAAAGTCCTCAACAATACCTACAACTTGGCGGAAGACACCAAATTGATCAGAAAATTCACTCAAAAGTTACAGCTGTTTGAATATTTACATACCATTTTTGTATGGACAGCAGCCAAAATTGTATGGCGACTTGTATGGGTGAACCAATGACGCAAAATAGCTTATTTGGTCATAGGGAAGGCCCCCACAAAGTTTGAGCCAAATAAAAAAATACAAATAAAATCCATTTCCATATAGTGAAAACTATTTGTGGTATAATTCACTTACAACAAACAATTTGTCACTTTATGGGGAATGAGTTGTTAGGCACACTGATTTATCAGGGCAGCTAATCATCTTATTTTTGAAACGTGCCGAGCTATCAGCTTTTTTTTAACCCTTTCAAGCCTGATGGGTCATATATGACCCAAAAATGAAAATTTTCAAAACTAGCCTATAATTTTCGTATGGTCTTAAAAATCATTTTCCCATTATTAGATTAAAAAATATTTTTTTGAAAATTCAGGCTCGAAAGGGTTAAATGTGGGTTTTTTGTGAAATCGTCCATAAATGTATTTTTTATTTATAAAATTCTATTTATTTAATGATAATCATATATAAAAAAAGAAACAAAAATTCTGTTACAGTCATCCTACATATTCGGAACACCCACAAATTCGGAACACTTTTATGATAATTTGTCAATAGCATGCCAAAAGTAGCTTTTCTGTCGACCTTACTATTTTTAGAACCTTCATTTGGACATAATCTTGCTATTTCACTAGTAAAAGTAGTACTTTTTGAACAAAAAACTTAATTCCAAGACTATTTTGTCCAGAGCAGCAAAACATTGCCTCCAAATGGCCTGTTTCATAATTGTGGGATGTTATTGTGCCTCCCACTATTGTGGAACACCTGAATTTAACTGATATTTTCACAAAAAAGTATTCAAACCATGTATAAAACATCACTAAGCTTGAGTTTCATTGGTTTCTGTGTGTGAAGTCATTATTTGGTAATAAATATGTACTCCTGGAGAGATCCAAAGTTTGTTTACATTCGTAAGAAAAAAGTGTTCCGAATTTGTGGATTTCAAGGGTCAAAGTAATTCCTCAAAACCTTCATATAAAAGTTAAAATTTGCAGATGTTCGATACAGCATTCGAAAGATCGCAAGAAAATCTTTCAAATGAAAGTAAAAGCGAATCATTAAGTTCAATTATCGATTTGCTATGATTTTTTGAACATTGGCCGATCTGGAAACCGTTCCGAATATGTGGGATGACACTAAAACTTTAAATATCTTGTAATTGCAAACATATTTTAGTGTCCATAATGACAGCATGCCAAAATGAGACAAATACCTAAAATCATGTAGAAAACTTTTCCCATTCCTCCTAGACAGGGTCGAGTTCTATCGCCCTTTAAATGTCACGCAAACGCAGTGTACCGCCCAAACCAGAGCAGCAGAAGCAGCACAGTTCTGCTTTAATTTTGGGTTTTGCTCTCTGACTGCCACATGGCGGCGTGGCGTTCGACTCGTTTCCTCCTGCCTCGCCGGCACCCTGTTATCTCCCCTGGGATATTCGTCAACCACCCGGCAGCGTGCGGCCTGCTCACCTAGGATGCCGGAGAGACAGGTTGCCAGGGGGACTGTACTAGGAGGTGGTGACTATTTTGAAGTTTTTCTTCTTTGATATTAACTAAAATTATATTATTTGTTGCTGATTTAATGACATAAAAATTGCCTTGCGAAAAACATCAATTAACGACTAATTTCCCCTAAAATCCACCGGGTTGGCCAGAAAAACAGCCGGAACCTCCGGCGAAAAATATGGCAGGATCATGCCCCCCAAACACAACAGTGCAGTGATGCCTGCGACTGTTGCGTTTTTGTGTGCTCGCGCAGAGAGTATAGTTATAAATGTTTTAAGCACATTTTCGGGACCGTGAAACCCTTGTGAAATGTGATTTTTGGCACTCTGCTGGCTAGAATTAAGGTTGGACGAGGAGGAGGAGGAGCAGGTTGTTTGGCGAAAGTTTTTGGCCAATTTTGTGCGCGTAATCTAATTTGTCTTGGGGACACCCTAGCCACTTTGGAAAGGACGCCTCGTGTTGCTTTCCAAAAATGTGTTGCTTTTTGGAAAACTTTTGCCAAGAGTTGGCACAGCATCGCAAACCCACACGCGTTGTTTATGGGCTTACTTATTCGTGGCTGGGTGTGGAATTTTCCGGCCAAGAGAGGGGAGTGGTGAAAATCTATGATCGAGGGAGTACACGTCAGATGTTTGCTGAACGCGTTCCGTGCCAGACTGGGTAGGGTAGCATGATGATAGTTATCCGAATTTGGCTTGATTTTCATACATTTATATTCGAGAACGCCAGGGCAATGCTGTAGAGCGAAAAAATTGATTTAATTTTTTTTGTAGACCAATGATAAGCTATGATTATATTTTCATCGACCTATTGTCCAACTCAAGACAAAATCAACCCAATTCTGTTTTCTTTTAGTTTTTAACATTGCCTAAGTCAATTACCGGTTGGAGCTGTCTGCATTTTATTATAATTTTTTTTATTATTTGCTAACTACGTTGTGGATAACGTTCATTTGCTGATGGAGTTTTTCAATTGTTTTGTTGAGTTTGGATAGAACGTTGCCCCTTAAAAAATCTTAAACATAATTGAATAACCTCATATTATCCACTGACCTGGCTTTTGATTTTGGTGTTTTGTAAACTTTGATTGTTTTCTGGATGATCTTAACGTGGCCAGATATTGAAACAATTGATAAATTATAAAAATTTTATTCATAGTATAGATATATTCGTGAAGATAAAAAGTTAAATGAAATATCCAAAGAATAACACAGAGTTAATACTGCCTCTTGATGTTTGGTTAAATCTGCTGATCAAACACAAATTAAAAAAAAATTGAATGCTTCTTTTGTTTTTTTTTTATATGCGAAAGGTTTTTTTTAAATCCAAAAATCTATTTTATGAAAACAATGCAATTTTAGTTTTTGTCAAAAATGTTTTTTTTTACTACAATTCAGACTCGATTATCCGAAAGCCTCAGAAAAATTTTGCTTCGGATAATCGAATCATCACGAAAAACTTTTTTCTTTGTCTTATTTAGGTTTCGAAAATTTGTTCGAAAGTGTTTTTTCAGCAAACCGAAAAGGTAGCCCGAGAAAGTGTTTTATTTTTTTTGACTAAGAAAACATAGCTCCTAGCATCATACACCCTTAGATTTTTTACCGAATTCAGTAAATTTTACCGAATTTTCAACTGCTGAACAGTTCGATAAATTTTGTTCATTCGACAGATGGTTCACCGATCTAAACTAAGGGAAATTCTCGTATGTTTGGCAGGTTAAGCACTCGCTCCTAACTTCATCCAATTTGCTGATTTGCACTATTTAAACAACTAATTTTGCAAAACTTTTCATAGAAACATGCTTGCGCACTTCTTATTGAGCTATTTATCACTCGATTTCAGTTGAAAACGCTTTTAATTAGCTTTAATTGAAAGTCAAAAGTCCTGACTTGCCAACATTAGAGGCACGCTGGAATTAGATGCCCCTATATCGATTTTTCAATTACCGAATTCGGTAAAAAAAATCTATGTGTGTAATCTGGGTGCTGAATAGTGGTTCGTAAAACAGCCTCAATTTTGAACTGTCAGAGTGGAATCAATTTACTGTTCGCCAAAAATAGAGAGTATTGTTATGGATCATTAAACATTTTTTTTTTCATGAATGAAAAATGTGGTTGTATCAATCCAGAAGCTGTCTTTATTGTTTGATTCTGTTTGAAATCCTGGTTTAGTGAAGACAGCTCTGTTTGTTGGATTAGCTTCGCTAGAATAAGCGATGTTTTTTGGTTAGACTAGAAAGTGCTGCAGAATTCCAAAATCGGTCAGGGAATTTATCTGCGACCTTGCAGAATGACACTCTCGCCGCTATGATCACGTGATAAGCTATGAGACGATGGATAAAACATATCGTTATGAAATTTTTTGGATTTTATTTTTATAATCGAAATCGGTCTTTTTTTTAGAATTTTAATTTTTGTATTTTTTAATCCGAATGAAACTTTTTTGGTGGTTGTGTTTATGGATATGGACTACACTGAAAAAAAATGATACACGGTAAATTTTTTTTAGGTTTTTTTTTATTTAACTTTTTGTCACTAAAACTTGATTTGCAAAAAAACACTATTTTTAATTTATTTTTTTATTTTTTGATATATTTTAGAGGACATAAAATGCCAACTTTTCTGAAATTTCCAGGTTGTGCAAAAAATCTTTGACCAAGTTTAGAAATTTTTAATCAATACTGATTTTTTCGAAAAATCGAAATATTGGTCGCAAAAATTTTTCAACTTCAGTTTTCGATGCAAAATCTAATTTACAATCAAAAAGTTCTTCAGTGAAATTTTGATATAGTGCACCGTTTTCAAGTTAAAGCCATTTTTAAGTAACTTTTTTGAAAACAGTCGCAGTTTTTCATTATTTTAAACTATTGCACATGTTTGCCAACTGGTAATTTTTTTTTTTGAAAAGCTTAGAAAATTCTCTATATTTTGCGATTTTGAACTTTGTTGATACGACCCTTACTTGCTGAGATATTGCCAATATTTTCAAATTTTTTAAATTAAGACTAACATTTCAAAAGGGTAAAATATTCAATATTACGCCCTCTTAAAATCTTAGTCTTCACGAATAACATTAAAATAACATTGTAAATCGGACCATTAGTTGCTGAGATATCGACTTTAGAAAACGGTGGGTTGTTTGGGTGAGACTTAGGAAACATCAATTTTCCTGTTTTTAAACACGTGCATGGCAATATCTCAGCAACTAAGGGTCGTACTAACAAAGTTCAAAATCGCAAAATATAGAGAATTTTCTCAGCTTTTCAAAAAAAAATCATAGGTGGGCAAACATGTGCACTAATTTAATAAAATTAAAAACTGCGACTGCTTTCAAAAAAGTTACCTAAAAAATGGCTTTAACTTGAAAATGCTGCACTTTATCATAATTTCTAAGTACTTTTTGATTGCAAATTTGTTTTTACATTGAAAAATGAAGTTGAAAAAATCAATATTGATTAAAAAATTCATAACTCGGTCAAAGATTTTTTGCACAACCTGAAAATTTCTGAAAAGTTGGCATTTTTTGTCCTCTAAAACATATCAAAAAATTAAACAAATAAAAATGGTGTTTTTTGCAATTCAAGTTTTAGTGACAAAAAGTTAAATAAAAAATCACCAATTTTTTTTACCGTGTATCATTTTTTTCAGTGTAGTCCATATCCATATCTACAACTTTCACGAAGACACCAAATCGTTCAAAAAATGCCTTCAAAGGATACAGATTTTTGAATTTTCATACATCGTTTTTGTATGGACAGCTGCCAAATTTGTATGGAATATTATATGGACAAACTAATGATGCAAAATGGCTTCTTTGGGCATACCGAAGGCACCAAAAAAGTTTCAGTCGGATTAAAAAATACAAAAAAATTTAATGACCGAAATCTGAGAGGACTGCTCAAACTATTAAAGCTCTTCTGAAAACTAGATTAAAATATGCATCAAACGATGTGTTCCGAAACTCACAGAAAAAGTTATGCCTTGAAATTTTTACTAAAAGTTGTTTCATTAAAAGTATACAAAAGTATAAATTGCATATTTTAATCTAGTTTTCAGAAGAGCTTTAATAGTTTGTTTACTTGGCAACTCTGTTATGAGATATTTATGCATAAATGAAAACTTTTCAGTTTTAGTGCTTCCTAATCTTGTGTTTTGCTGTTTACATTAAAGTTTTTGAAAAAAATGTCATGAAATAAAAGATAATGTTTAAAATTACTTACATATATTTAGGAGTTTTGAAATCCATGTCGTTTGAACCTGTTGAACTTCAACTTAACGATATGGTTCCATAGTTTATCTGTCCACCTTAATTTCCACGAATCGAATGGGGATGAAAATTACACAATCTGATGATTATTATGACGCGCCTCGTTTACGCTTCTTGTTTTTTTTTTTGCCCAACAAACTTTAATAGAGATCCGCGAAGAGTGTAGCAGACAGCTGTGGGCAGAACATCGTCATCGTCGGGAGGATTGGGCGAAGCTGTCTGGCCCATGCCGCGCGCGCTCTCGTCCCAAAACTTTGTCCTCAGACCGTGACGGGTAACGACCTTGACTGTTCACGTCGTCGTACCGGAGAATTTCCTCCAGACTTGGCCAAGCCCGCGCAAAGTGTCAGTTTGCTTTTGCTGAATGTCTTGTTTTCGACGAGTTTTTCCCAGGAATTTACCATAGACGTGTCTTCCAGTGTGACATCGTCGGGAGTGGGTAAAGTGGATCAAATTACGCGAATGATAGGATTTTATTGTGAGGCCTTTCTGGGTTGAAATGGGTTGTCACTTGAAGCGTGAGATACTTTCGAAAGAATTTGCAGTGGAAAAACAATTAAGTAATTATAGTTATTTTGAAAATGTTTATTTAATCCTGATTTTGCCGGTTGTTGCAAATCTGTCTGTCTAGCAAAGCCAAAACGAAACACCACCGTTAGAAATTTAATATCCTCAAGGTGAAGGAACTTTCACCCCCCACAGTTGTCGTATATTTCTTTGACTCAGGTGCACACATTTTGCCCTGCGGGGAGGAACCTCTTCAAAAGACACCTTATTTCCCACTCTTCTTGGTGTCACCTTGGAAGAAATGGAAAGATAAGCAAACGAGAAATATTTTAGCGTTAGACATGATTTGTGCACTTTTGAGGATTTGTCCACCAGAAGGTTGGTGTAGTTTACGGCGAAAAGTTTTAGCGTGCAAGGCTGCAGGGCAGGTTTCATTTTGGGAATGTAAGTTTGTGGTGGAACTTATTTTTCATTTGTTAATGTTCTATTTTCTTTTTTGTGCAGGAAATAATTGCTGTTCAGTTTCACAAGAGGTAAGTTTGAGTTTGAGAAAAAGGGAATCGCTAAGATCGCAATTCATAAACTTATCGTAATTTTTAGCCTCTATTAGTTTCCGTGGACACTTTTTTTGGTATTTGTGTATGGTAATATCAAAATCGATTTTCCAGAAAAGCACTTTTTCAGTTCTTTTTGGGACCCTACACAACTCCCTGAAGTTTGGGACCGATTGGTTTAGTCCTCACTTTGCGTAAAGCGATTCAATTTTCCATATAAATTTGTATGGGGAAAACCCTTTTTTTTGGATTTTGATATTTATCAAATCCACGGATTCATATTTGGATGCTTTGGAATGTGCTCTACAACTAAGAGAGTATGGTGCTAACTTGCTCCTGAAAAAAGATTAGCGTCCTCAAAACTCGTCTAAAACTCGATTTTCAAGCAAAAAACACGTTTTAGACGAGTTTTGAACACGCTGTATCTTTTTTTAGGGGCAAGCTAGCACCATACGAGTCCGGTTTTGATATAGCATGAAACGTGGATTTGATAAATACCAAAAAAAAAAAAAATATGGTTTTCTCCATACAAATGTATATGGAAAAGGGGAGTTAATTAGGACCCCAAAAGGTACTGAAAAGTGCTGTGCTCACAAAATTTGGACAACTTTATTTTTTTTCCATCACCCTAGTGTACCATATCGATTTTAAGTATGGGAAATTGGGAAACAAAGACATAAACGTACTTAAAACTGTTAGAAAATTGTTAAAAAATTGTACATACAAAATATAGTGATATTATGAAAATTTACTATTTATCATCTAGGCAATTGCTTTTAGTAAAATATTAATATTTAATGATCTGATGTGTCTAAGTGATAACAGTTCAATTATTAGCAAATTAACTTGTTGTTTCATGCTCTGTTCCTCTTGCCCACTAGTTGAGTAGAACGTAGGGAAAATCAAACATTTTAAAATCAATTCCAGAGTTGTTACGGACGGCGCGGATCGCGCGGTGGTGCGGATTTGCTGGCTAATTTTGCTCAGGCGCGGATTTCGTGCGGATTGCAATTTTGATAAATAAATTAATTGAGAGAGATAGAATTACTTTCAAGTTATTAAGAAAAATATTATCAGGAATTATGATGATTTGTTCTTTCCTTTGAGTGCAAGAATTGCCTATTTAATTATTGAATTTTCTTTTGAAAATGTTTGTTTGTATTTTCTTAGTACAAACTGTCGAAAAATGAAGATGTTTCTTGTCTTTTCTTAACATCTCCGGCTCTGAATATTTAATTTCTTTTGAGTTTTGAGTGATGATTTGTAACCTTATTTATTTTTAATTTTATACTGGATTTATCCAATTTTTAATGTTGTAAATCAAATATTACAAATTTTTTCCGAAGATATAGACATTGGAATGTGTAACAAAAACGATTATTGGGGCTTGTTCTAATGGGCGCCAAATATGAGCTTGATTGGACGTAATAGAAGCTGGTCTCCACTTTCGAATTTTAGATGGGATTTAATCCGTAGAAATGTTTTTTTTTTTCTAAATTTAAACATTCTTGGCGAAAATAAAAAGATCAATGCTTTAAAAATGCAAAGCTTGAGAAATTCAAAATCAAAAAAAAAAAAAATCAAAATTCATATTCAAATTGTAATTTAAAAAATATAAAATTTCTCAATTCAAAATTTTAGAAATCTGAAATTCAAAACACCAAAAATTTGGGAAATCAAAATTGAAAAACTCGAAATTGGAAAACTAAAAAAATATCAAATTCAAAACAATTTAGAAAACATAAAAATATATAAAATTTTAAAATTCTTAAATTCTTTAATTCTTGAATGCCACAATTTTTGGAGTCATATTTTATGTTAGAGGTTTTGAAATTATGAGAAGAAAATATTTTAAATATCGGAAATAAAATTTCTTTTGGAGTAAATTTTTAGCGAGGATTTTGGAATACAAATTGTATAAAAACTGCTAGATTTTGAATTTTTAGGCTTTCGAAATTTAAAATTGTATCATTTTAAAATGTTAGATTTTGATTTATTTTTGGGCTTATATTTTTGAAGTTAAATTTCTTAGGTTTTAAAATATTTTATTTTCTATTTTGTAGTTTTTTTCATGACCCTTGCCCTTGACCCTTAAGAGACGGTCATAAGGTATTTTTTAAAAGGGATTTATTGCTTTCATTTTTTGGAGCCTTTGAACCTAAAACAAGTTTGTTTTCTTTTTATCAAATACTTTCTGAATTAGTTTTACTTCATTATAAAAATAAAATTTCTAAAATGTTTGTCGCGATATTTTTAATATGGCACGGATTTCGCGCAGTTTCGTGTTTTAGGTCGGCGCGGATTTGGCGCGGATTTTTTTTCGACTCTCCCGTAACAACCCTGCAATTCTTAACATTAAAAAACAGGATTTTAAAAAAACTTGTTCTATCAAAAGCTGATTCAAAACCTGGAATAAGATGATTATAAAAAAACGGAAAGATTTTTTAACGTAACCCATTAAGGTTTTAACGAGCTTTTCCTTAGCTTGTTACACTTGCTCCACTTTCCCCTAATTTTTGTAGGTATATTTTTTCTCAAATATTTTTTTGTGATCGTTTTTAGATGTATGTATCGAGTGAATTGAATTTCAAACAATTTGTTACAATTTATTTGTTTTCTTCTTGATTTTCAAATGAAAACTCAAAATTCTAATTATATTATTCATTTTTGCACGACAAAACGGTTAAGTCTTGTTTTTAATGAAAATTTAATAAACTATAGACGAGAAACAAAAGCATCGAATCAGAGAAAACAGAGGCGCTATCAAAAATGTGGGAAGAAAATTTCGAGCTTTCCATTTCATTAGGGCACAAAACTTTTGTAAACAAGAGTGTATCCCTCTCACACCTCATGCAAACTGTCATTCGAGTGAAAGGGATACAATAGTTACAAAATTTTTGAGCCCTTTTAAAATGTTAGGCTCCATTTTATGTAAATTGAAGAATAATGTAAGATAATTTATGAAAAAAATATTTTCTGTATTTTTAAACATAGAATTTTAAAAGTTATTTTATGTAACGATGTGTTTTTGTGTCTCCACCCATTTTTAACTGTTCTTCTTTCCGTCGCAAAGTTCGCAAAAAAAGATAAAACATAAAAGAAGACAAATCACAAGCTATAGTGACGGTCACCCTTTGAAATGTTTGAAATCGGGAATCATCAAATGATAGTTTTTTTTTCAAATCCTGGCAGCAATATTTTGGAAGTTACCAAAAATGTAAATCGTCACCTTGAAGAGTATCGGGGCTTTAAAGGAGACATTTAACAAGGTTGTGGAAATAATATGTGCCCCATAAAATCTTCAAAATTTTCATTTTTTTTTGTTTCATAATAAGGCTTTCTAGTCACAAATTTACCAACACATTGAAAGTATGTTTACATGACAGCTGGACGTTTGTTTGCATCAGGTTTCCTATCTCTTTCTAGCAAAAGTTTTTTGTCAGGCGACTTCTAGCTGGTTTTTTTGACTGGCTGCCCGATATGTCAGACAACATACTTCGCAGGGCTGTGACAGCTACAGCTCGATCATTGTTTGCATCAGGACACTGTGACGAGGAGTTCGTCATTTTTGAGTTAAATTATATTTTTTTTCACTGGGCCTAGAAAGCCTTATAACGTCAACATAACCTGAATGACGTGAGACTACGGAAAACTATTTAATATTTTAACGGCCTAGCTTGAGAGACTTTGTTGGAACAAAATAATCAACTACCATTTTAGTAAAATCAAATAAAACTCTAGTTAATTGCTCCAATGATGCACAAACCAAATCAAAAGTGATCCGATTGGGCTCAAAATTGAACTGGATACTTATAGAAATAATTAGACCCGAAATTTCGAAAAAGTAAAAATACTTTAAAAATCACTACTCAGGGTGGTACTAACCAATTTGAGCTTACAGGGTTTCTAGGCATTATTTAGAAAATACTTTGAAACTAAAAAAACTAGCTTGGCATTTGAAAAGCTCGTTTAAAAACTTAAAAAATTGACATTTCGACAGTGTCCGGACCATATAACCCATTAGGGTGTAATATGGTTGTATGGAAAAAAATAAAGTTGTCCAAATTTAGTGAGCACAGCACTTTTTTAGTTCCTTCTGGGGTCCTAAACAACTTCCCAAAGTTTGGGACCGATTGGTTTAGTCCTCACTTTGCGCAAAGCAATTCAATTTTCCATATAAATTTGTATGGGGAAAACAATTTTTTTGGATTTTGGTATTTATCAAATCCACGTTTCATATTATATCAAAACCGGATATTCGGATGCTCTGGAATGTTCTCTACAACTTTCCCGAAGAGAGTATGGTGCTAGCTTGCCCCTAAAAAAAGATACAACGTGTTCAAAACTCGTCTAAAACGTGTTTTTTGCTCGAAAATCACGTTTTAGACGAGTTTTGAGGACGCTATATCTTCTTTCAGGAGCAAGATAGCACCATACTCTCTTCGGCAAAGTTGTAGAGGACATTCTAGAGCATCCGAATATGAGTTTGATATAGCATGAAACGTGGATTTGATAAATACCAAAATCCAAAAAAATGATTTTCCCCATACAAATTTATATGGAAAATTGAATCGCTTTGCGCAAAGTGAGGACTAAACCAATCGGTCCCAAACTTTGGGGAGTTGTTTAGGACCCCAAAAGGAACTGAAAAAGTGCTGTGCTGGAAAATCGATTTTGATATTACACCCTAATAACCCATATTAATTGTTATCGGATTTCTCTCGAATTTATTCGTAAGATAGTGTAAAACAAAAAAGGCTACAGCAATCTCAGGGGCTCAAGGCTACCGCCTCGTAAGCGGTAGATCGGGGTTCAAATCCCGGCTCGGACCAACACAACTGGTAATCGTTTCTCTTCTGGATTCTATTGCTTAGTAAAGGGAAGGTAGCGTATCGTCACAAACTGGACCTTATCAAGACACCTTAGGAAGACAACCTATGGAATGTTAACATTAACCTTAACATGTTAACATTAAGTTGAACAATAAACTGTCACTGAATCCGCTTTGTAAATGCCGGCCTCGATACTCTTCACGGGTATTCCCCTCAGGAACAGGGAAAGATTTACTTTACTAGATAAAATCTGGAGTTTTTTTTGAAAAGGTCCAATAAACCAAATTTTCCAGTTTTTGCTTTTTGGGTGTTTTTGAAACCGCCTTGAGTCAGGGGTATTAAAAAACACCCAAAAAGCAAAAAATGAAAATTTGGTTTATTGGACCTTTAAAAAAAACTCCAGAAATATTTTGTAAACATATAAAAAAACAACAACAAAAAATACAATTACGGAAGTCATGTTTTTCTAGAGTTACAATATTTATTTTGAAAATTTAAATTGAACTTAGATTCCCATTTTGATCCTAATCGGAGTCAGTTAAGTTGGGTTATTTTGGAAAGCTGGAGTCGGAGTTGAAGTCACAGATTTTGCAGTTGTCGGGGTCGGAGTTGTTAAATTATTAAGATGTTTGAGGCATTTGAAGAAGCTATCCGGCTCCGCAGCCTTGTTTTTGACATTAAGCAAAAGACCGACGGCATGTTCCCTTTGCACCATTCGTTGTCTTTGCTTTCCAATATATCATCATTCTTGTTCAAGTCATGATTTCGTATATAAACCACTTTGAAATTTGTTTCCTTACAATTCAAAAACACTTTTATTGACATAGATAAAATATAGAATCAAGGAACATCAAGGACCTGTTAAAATATATAGGCTTACAATGATTCAAAATTTGACAAATAACTAACAAATTCATGTATTATTGTGGTGTTGGTGACAATGCTCTTTAGACTTCACCTAGTAACAGATATCAACTTTAAAAAACTGTTACTTAGTAACATTCTAAATCGCCGTCGGTAAATTTCACTTTGGTAAAAACTCGAAACGCAGAGTATCCAGTCATTCCATCGTAACACCAGTGCTGGTGTCTGATTTCTGCAAAAGAAGAAGAGTCAGCACAGCAGCTCCGGCCTCCGGAGTTCAAATTGCTAAAAGAACGCCCAACTCCGGTCCAAAATGCAGGAAATCATTTACGCAAATTGCACACTCGCCTAATGTTTTGTTTCCCGTCTCTTGCACGTGTGTGTGCTTCTTTTTTCAACTTTTTTTTTAGTTTGCGCGAAAAGAAATGCCAAAAACACAACCTAAATTCCACGGAAAGCCAAGAAAAAAAAAGTTCATTAAACTCGCACTCGTTTGTGATCCAAAATTACACACAAAACAGCCTTGCTTCAGGTATTTCTCACACCAACTCTCTTTCGCACACACACTCAAAGTCTGGGAAACCCGGCCCCGGGAGTACCAGACGGCCGTCGGAGCGGCCAACGGATCCCTCGCTCCGTCGTCGTTACGGTTCCACGAGCTGTCCAGAAGTGATTGAATGCCTCGGGAAGAAGCCGTAGTCTGGTGGAAATTAAATTTCTAACTTGGTTGAGCTTGTAGTAGTGAAATGCGACGATGTCACCAATACTGGTGTGAGGAATTTGACAGCTCACAAATACCACGAAGCTAGAGTAATAACATTGAAACTGTGCGTACTGACAGCTCAGACTGATATTGAAAATTTCCCGAAACCCCTAGGGATCCTATGGAAAGTGTCTATACACTTTAATAATCAAGGTCAAGGAAAGTGTCCTTCCCCTACGGAACTAGGGTAAAGTCCATGACATACCAAAACAAAACAAAAATCAACGACTTACCCGGCAAAAAGTCGCACGCACAAGTTTGCTGAAGAACCGAACACAAGAAACTCTGCAAATTAACTGTGCTCGAGTGGCCTTGCTATCAGCGGAGAAATTTCGGAAAAAAATAATAATATTCGCGATTGTGGTGTGCGCTGCACACCTTTAAACGTCAAAGTATTCACGAATACTGGGAAAATGTTCACGCGAAGCGTGTTAAAGAGCGAGATTAAAGAGATCCAGAGTGAAAAGCATAGAGCAATATTGAAGATTCGGTACTGATTGTTGTTTAATGACCGCTGTCAGTTTGACACTTTGTTGATACTTTTTATGGTTATGTAAATCTTTTGAACGATACATCTGATCGCTCGTAGGAGATCTTGAATATTGGTCTATGGCACAAATGCTCAACCTGGAGAGTCGATCTGTCACTGTCATCGATTGTCATCTGCTGTCTGGACTAATATAAACGGTCCATCTGTAGGGGTCATGTTTCAATTTGACCTAGCCCAATCTGTCAGTCGGGTTAGTTCCTCTATCAAATGGTTTTTTTTTTCGTTTTAAACGCAAAATTTCATGTTTATTTTGGTTTCCATCATAATAATTACTATATTTTACAGCAATCCTGGTGGTATTGGTACCTTTGATTGCTAACCAACGTAAGCAAAACGCTCTGGTGTGCGTGTGGTTTTGTGAACGTAAACAAAATCCAAAATACAGAAAAACCGTCGGTCGGGTACGGGGCCAACGCGGAGCAGTCTCGCCGGTGTTTTTCTTGTGGTGTGGTGGTAGTTGTGGGCTGACTGTCGGGTAAAAGTCGGGTTGTGGAAGTGGTACCAATTAAGGGATATTTTTTTTCAAGGTTTTCTATGAAATTTGTTTTTGTAATTTGTTTAACAATTTGAATAAAACAAAATTTTGATCACAGGAGGCTAAGCAAAAAAGTTAAAAACGTCAACAAACGAAAAAAAGGCAGAACGCAGTTTTTCATAATTTTGGAAGTTTAAAATTACTCAACAATTATAAACAAAATACAGTCAAGACTCGACTATTCAAAGGCCTTCGAATAATTTCACTTTGGATAATCGAATCAATTATTTCGTTGTCTCATTTTGATTGTCGAGTTTAAGTATTCCAAACATTCTAATAAAATGGAACCTAAGAACTCGATTTGACGTTAAAGTAAGAACATATTTAGAAAAATCTAATTGGTTTTTTGATTTTCATATTTCGATCATCCGAAGTCACATACAAACTTCGAATAGTCGAATCTTCATTGTACCTTTTTTCGATAAAAATCATACGTAGTATTAATTGGATTTTCACTACTTCACATTTTTTTCACAACGTTTAATTTTTAAATTCTCATAGAATGACCTTATTTTTTAAATCGAGATTTTCATGACTTTCAATAGCGTTATAATGCGACGCAAAATGTTTTACAGATTTTCTTTGTATTACATTTAAAGATTAAAATACTGAAATTTTCTCAAAGTACATTGTATTTTTGAAAATAATCATATATCCAAAGTAAGGAAAAAATAAATAAATAAAATATAAAAAAACATCGTTTTTAATTTGGAATCAACGAATGTGTATCAACGGACCTGAAATAAAAGAATTATATTTTGTTTTGTCTTAAATGCTGATTTTTTTAATTACGTTGTTTTTTAAAACTTAAATTTTCATAATTTGCAAAATCCACGGTTATCAAATGTTATGACATTTTTAAATGATTTTCGCTGCACTCAATTGTTTATCTTAAATTCCTAAATTTTCTTAAAATGGAATGCAAAATTGTAAAAATGTATAACAATTTAAGTGCTAAATTTTCAAAAACAAAAAAAGTCATGTTTTTTTATTTACAGTATTTTTTTAAAATTTTAGTATTTCACCTTGAATTCTTTTGAACAGTTCAGATTTGATTATTCGAAGTCCACAGAAAAACATTTCTTTGAATAATCAAATCTACGGATAATCAAATGACGAAAACACAATTTGTTATTTATATTTTAGTATATTCAATAGAAAAGATATTTTGTGGAAATATTGGTATTGGTACCGAAAATAAAATGCAATACAGCGATACCCATATTGTATGTATACAGTATGTATATGTTAGTGTTACTTACGAATAATAGTAATACAGAAAACTAATCGAGAAATTAAAAGTGAGAGTGTGTGCAACATGGAGTTAAACTTTCTGTGCAGTTGCTGTGAAGGTTCCCATGGCACTTCGAAAAGTTTAACTCCATGTTGCACGCACACACTCTCACTTTTAATTTCTCGATACGAAATTTTGCATTGTTTGGCGAACATTACGAACATTATTGACATAAAAAGGCATTCAATTCAATCGCCGTCTGGCATAATGGTCGTTTGTCATAATAGTCATCTGACGTAATCTTCGTTTGGCATAATAGTTATGTCATACGTCATAATAGTAATTTGGCATAATGGTCGTCTGTCATAATGATCGTTTGGCATTTTTGTCGTTTAGCATAATGGTCGTCTGTCATAATGATCGTTTAACATAATGGTCATTTGGCATAATGGTCGTTTGGCATAATGGTCATTTGACATAATTTTCGTTTGGCATAATGGTCGTTTGGCATAATGGTCGTTTGGCATAATGATCGTTTGGCATAATGGTTGTTTGGCATGATAGTCGTTTGACTTCATGGTCACTTGGCATAATGGTCGTTTGGCATAATAGTCGCTTGTCTTGACGGCAATTTGTTATAATGTGTCTTTTCGTTCATTTTTTGTCAAAAATCTCCACAAACGTTGTCCATAACGTGACACGTTTGCCCTATCGCCGGTTACATTGTTGCCAGACTGCCATGTAAACCCATGGCCAGGCCCGCAGAGCCCTATAGAGAAAGATTCACCACGTTACTGCCTCCTGGTTGGCCCCTTATGGTCGGGTCGGGTTGTTGCCACATTTGCCCGTTCCCGTCTATCCATCTATTAATACTCCGGGTTTCTATGCGTGGTGCCGGCGGTTCACCTCCTGCTTTCTCTCCGCTCTCCCTCGCACAGTTACTTTCACCCTATAGAGTTATCTACGTGCGCATGTATTGCGTGTACTTACATGATGGATTTTTAGGTTAAAATTTGTGGTCGCCAGCAAAAACAAATGGTAAGCTAGTGTGCGTGAGATCGGGCTTAGATAGCTCTATTACAAGGCTAATATTCCCGCTGTGTGTTGGTTCGATTCCGATTTCCGGGACGTGTGCGTGTGTTCACAGAATCCCTCCGCGGATCGTTCCTCGGCGGGGGTTTGGCACACTGACCTTCTATCGTAGGTTCCCGGATGGTCGGAGAGTGGGAATGAGGGAGAGGAAGAGAGAGAGACGTGACAACGAGAGGACGCAGATTCCCCCTTTTTCGCTCTTTCCATGTAAGAATAACAATCAAAAACAACAACAACTAACTGGGAATGATGGTAATGGTGGAAGAGGAAAGAGACTCTTCTTCTGGTTCTTTTGGTAACAACTGGTCGTGCACCTCCTCCTGGTTGGTCTGGCCGCCTGGTACCGGGCCGCTCCCAACTGCCGACGGCACTCGGGGTTCTTCTTTTTTTGGGCATTTTTGGGAGTGACTGCTTCGGAAAATTAGAAATTTGATTAGAAAACTTGACGCTTAGCTAAAAAATTTAAGAATATTTTTTAAATATTAAATTTTACATGCACAAATCATTTTGTATACTTGTTCTGAATTGTACAAATAAAAAACTAGTAAAACGTTTGAAAGTTTATTGAATAAATAAATATTTTTCAAAACAGCGTAAACATTTTTTTGGTGCAAACATTCAATGTTTGCATTTATTTGATTAATCTAAAGTTTTTGAGATTATATTGTCCAAAATTGTATCTGGATCTGATTATTTAAACGAAGAATAAAATTGTTAAAGTCAATGATTTTATTATTATGTTAAGTGTGTTCTAATTTAAAATTCTTATGAAAAATTAACCATCAACATTTGATTATTTCACACCTCAGTAAAATCGTTTCTATTTGAACATGAATATGATTTATGAATTATTATTTTAAATAAACTTAAAATTGATACTATTTATGGTAAAATATGCACATTTTTTTGTGAGTTTTTGTATTCTGAAAAAAATGACACTTTTGTGCTATTTTCAGGTCAAAGGTAAAATCTTGATATTTATGTTTCCACCCGCAGTTCAAATTTAAAATTAAAAAAATTAACAAAGATCTAATCTAAAAGTTCAAATGGGTTACACTGCCACAACAAGTTACTTATTTACTGAGTTAAAGCCCATCTTTTGCTGCAGGTTTTCAAACATCATGAAATCATTGGCATTTCAAATGCCGACGGCAAACTAGAATCGCTTCCTAAGATTTTCTTTGCTATCTTCAAAAAACTTTTAGTTCAATTTACTAAAATATTTGCTGAATATATCGAAATTGTTTGATTAAGAAGTTCAAATTGAATTACGTCCGTCACTATTAATTTATCGTCGCAAAAAAATCCAACATGGCGACCCAATTGAGTCGTGGACGCTATTGAAAATGTCCACTCATCAGGAGAGTGTGAGAGAGGGAGCAAACACTCAGCATTAAAGAATCACACATTGACGTTTTCGAGGCGCGGAATTGCCCCCCTCGACTCGGCCTACTCTGTCATGATGGTAATAATACAGCATTTAATAGAGGTGGTAACCCGCGCGAACTAACTAATAATAACTTTTTTTTCCTTCTCTCAATGTGTGCGCAATTGGACGGCCGCTTTGACAGTCGCTCAGAGGTATCTTTGTGTACGTGTGTGGGGCAATCAAGCAATAAGAGCTCTTCCTATTTTTTTCTTTCATTGGTGATTGAATCAATTTCATTTAATCGCCACTAATTTGCATATGTATGCTCTTGACGTGTCTTTTCCTTTGCGCAATCATTCGCGCAAATGCGGCAACAGTGCACTGTCAAATTGACAGTGTGAGTGTGATAGAGACGGGGAAGTGAAATGGCGGCTGTCAGACAGGGATGGTTGCTCATCCCCACTCCCTTTTGTATATTTCTTTAAATTTTGGTGGGAGGGTCGCCTTGAGTTCCTTTTCCCCTTTATCACCCTTTTTTCGGGTAAATAACCACTACCATCGAAGTTTCTAAAATCTTCACATGTATTGGTGCGGACTGCGACTAGAGTGGGGATATCAGCTCGTGACAGAGATGGCTTGATGCACACTCCCCGTACGGCGAAAAGAAATGGCGCTACCTCTTGGCGAAACATTGACCCGTCAATCTTTACATAACCACGCGAAAGAGATGGCATCATGCGGCATTTTGTGCGCCAGAGTAAAATGGACAATGTTCGTCGCCCTAACGTTCGCGCGCGCATGTGCCCAATGAAAGTAGAGCAGTTTGCTTGTGTTAGTGAGGCAATAGCAAAACGCACCATTTTAGCTGTATTAGTGCTGGCGTGGTTACCGAACACGTTTCTCTTTGTTCAAACCGCGAAGCGACGCTCTGGCTCGTTTTTCTTCTTTGTTCTCGTCTGTGTTTTTTCTTTTTCTCTTTGTTCGTTCGTTCGTCCACCGTTGCATTATAAATGGCTTTACATTCAAAGACTTCATTCCTCGAATGTTCAGCGTTTTTTTACTGCCGTCATTTTTCTTTTTTTACGACTCAACGCTCGCCAGCTTGGCCTTTTTACGGCGTCTTGTTGCTTTTTTTTTGTTGAAGCAAAATTTTGTTTTTCTGGCAAATGCAAAATGAACAACGCGAAATGAAAAAGGCCACGTTGGCATTGCTCGGTAGAAACAGAGATGGCGCCACCAGCTTAATCTGTTGTAAATCATTGGCGTTAAACCTCTCTTCACACATCGAGTCGAAATTGTTGGTACCGTAAAGGTGCAAACTTATCAGATCAACGAGTATCGTATCGAATCCCGTTAGCGATTTTTTCATTGGCTTTTTCAGAATAAACTTGAGAGTAAAATGCTCTTGATCGACTCGTACATTATCCTCTAAGTCAGCTCACTGTTTTATTTTACTTTTGGGGTTGCGAACCGGCCACTATTGCCAAATTCTAGGCATCCAATGTCTTCGATGGGAAGAGCACCCAAACCTCATTTTACACCTTGTTCTCTTCCTCCCTGGGATCCGAACTGACGACCTTTGGATTGAGGGTCAAACTGCCGACCAGCGACTTCCTCGAAGTAAGTTTGGACTGGTGATTTTTTGTCTGTACCAACTCCGGGGTGACGATTACTACAACTGGATCGACCTAACGATCTGACTTGACTTGACATTTACTTCCCCATCCGACGGAAGGCGTGATCATGCATTTCTCGTCTCAACGAACGCTAAGCGGGGCCGATTGTTAAGATTTTCAGCTTAAGAATGAATATTAGGGTGTTTCATCCAAACAAAAAAGTTCTCAGAATCAGGCAAACCGAGGTTCCCCTAGTAGAGGATACCCATAGGAACTCTCATGCCAAATATTAGCCCATTTGGTTGAGAATTGGCCTGTCCCCAGCGGTTTAAAGTTTACATGGAAATTACTATGGGATTTTTGTGCTTTTCGTTCAATCGTTCCTACAGGTCTGGGGACAACATGGATTCACTCGGAATAAAGACAGGTGTGTAGGGGATGGTCCAATGAACACATTCCAGAAGGAATTAGGCTTGTCCATTCTGTCCCCATGGTGCGCATTGGATCGACGTCCGGTGTCTCCAAAACCAACGATTCATCCTTCAAAAGCATCGCATTTCCTTAGTATGCTATGACGGCTAGGTGGAAACCACGACGCCCCATATGAGACGGTGAACACAACCGCTGAACAGTTCGGCAAATTTCCGAATTCGGTATTAGTTTGTCCATAAAATTTTTCATGCAAATTAGGCAGCTGTCCATACAAAAATGGTATATGAAAACTTTAAAATATGTAGCTTTTAAAGGATTTTTTGATCGATTTGGCAAAGTTATAGGTATGGATAAAGGCTACACTGGAAAAAAAGATACACGGCAAACATTTTTTGGGGATTTTTAATTTCAATTTTTGTCACTAAAACTTGATTTGCCAAAAAACACTATTTTGAGTTTTTTTTTTAATTTCTGATATGTTTTAGGGGACATCAAATGCCAACTTTTCAAAAATTTCCAGGTTGTGCAAAAAAAATCTTTGACCGAGTTATGAATTTTTGAGTCAATACTATTTTTTCACAAAAATCGAAATATTGATCGCAATAATTTTTCAACTTAATTTTTCGATGTAAAATTGAATTTGCAATCAAAAAGTGCACAGTTTTTAAGTTATAGCCATTTTTAGGTAACGTTTGAAGAAAGTCGCAGTTGTTCTTTTTGCCTTCCTCATTGAGGAAAGGCTATAAAATCACTCGAAAAAAGAACTTTTTAAATACACCTCCTAGATATACCTTCACGTATACCTATCGACTCAGAATCAAATTCTGAACAAATGTCTGTGGGGATGTGTGTAGACATGATTTTTTTTCCACACGATTTTCTTAAAACTGGCTGAACCGATTTTGGCCGGATCCGCCTTATTCTGTTCGTTTTGGGGTCCCCTAAGACCCTATTAAATTTTATTCTGTTTAGTAAAGTACTTTTAAAGTTATGCCATGAAAAAGTTTTTTTGTAGATACAAAAAAGGGTGATTTTTGCATAACCTCAAAAGGCCGGGTCTTTTTATTTACGTGCGAGAGTAGCGCCAGTTGTGAAACGCCCGGTTGCCACATTGCTTCAAATGATAGTCTGCATGTTTTCAGGAAAAGTCTGTATAAGATTTTTTTTTACTCATAAACTTATTTTCATCAAGTCTTTTTCGGTGCTGGAACTTAATTTGGAACAATGCAAATCTGGATAAGGACAACTTCGGAGTTGAATTAAATTGTAAATGTGAGGAAGGCATCAACCACCTAATGGTGGATTAAGGAACGTTTTTTTAATTAGTGTCCATGTTTGCCCATTTTGGAAAAAAAATATTTTTATAAACCTGAGAAAATTCTCTCTGTTTTGCTTTTCAGAACTTAGTTGATACTACCTTTAGGTGCTGAGATATTTCCATGCAATGATTAGAAAACAGGAAAAATTGATGTTTTCTTAGTCTCACCCAAACAACCCACCTTTTTCTAATGTCGATATCTCAGCAACTAATGGTCCGATTTTAAATGTTATAGTATGAAAAATTCTTGAAATTTTTCGATCTTTTCGAAAAAAATATTTCATTTTTTTTAAAATCAAGACAAACATTTCAAAAGGGCCAAACATTCAATATTATGCGTGGAAACTTTTCACTAAAATGACAGTTTACAGTGTTAGAGTTATGTGTCCAAATGTATTCAGAATCTGCTCTACTGAAAAGGCTTTAAATCAGAAGATACTTTTAGTTCTGTTCCGTAACACTTGAAACTTGTACAATACTGAAACTTGTAAACAAATTTTTAACAGTTGTTAGTGTAAAATTGTCTGAACAATCCGATAATGCAGCCCGTTTTTTGATTCGAACTCATCTTAATTGAGAAATTCATTACACTTTGAAAGTAATAAAATAATCCTTCATAACTATCTCTACCAAGCTTTGAATGATTCTATACGAGTCGATTTTTATTTTATTGTTTTTTTTTTTGCTCAACCTTCAATGATTACGGTATTTATAAAAAAAACTCATTTCGATTTCGTTATTGATTGTTACGGTTATGTTAAAAAAAACAACTTGTTTGCAAAATGTTAAGGGTGATGAGGGTGAGGTACACTTCCCATGTTAGCATAAATGCCCCATGTGCAAAAACAGCAAGTTAAGTGTTAAGTTTTCGCAAAAAAAAACTAGATTTCTTCCTGATTTCTTGAACAAAGTAGGGGAACAGCATCTAATTCCAGCGTGCCTCTAATGTTGGCAGGCCAGAACTTTGACATTCAATTAAAGCTAGTTAAAAGCGTTTTCAACTGAAATCGAGTCATAAATAGATCAATAAGAAGTGAGCAAGCAAATATCTTTCAAAAGTTTTGCAAAAATAGTTGTTTAAATAGTGAAAATCAGCAAATTAAACGGAGTTAGGAGCGAGTGCTTAACCTGCCAAATATACGAGAATTTCCCCTACTGGATGTTGCAGGCTTTTTAGAAAGAGCACACGATTTTGAACCAAACTGCTTCAATTCAATTCAAAAGCGGTGAAATTTTTGCGATCAGGGGCAGTACAATCATTTTAAAATATTTGAATTTATAGCGAATTCAATTAAGAAGTCGAACATTGTTATATTTGTGGAGAAGGAAATTACCTAAGCCATTTTAAAAATATATCTACACTGAAAGAAAAAAAGTACCCAGTTCCTAAATTCTAGGAATTTTGACTCCTTTCCTTATTTAGTAATTGGGTTTTTTTGATTACTAAGAAAAAGAGGCAAAATTCCTAGAATAAAGGAATTTGGTACTTTTTTTTTTATTTCAGTGTAGAAATAAGCGAAACAAAGGAAATATGCCTCGCAGGAAGTCTTTGGTTTCTTCCTCAGTCCTATCACGCGAAAATTAAAGTCACGTTAATAAAATAAACAACAACAACTATCACGCGAAACAAAATCGCCAACGAGTGTGTCGACAGTCGACGAAGGAGCGCGATGGGGCGCATGCGTTTTGCATTCCTCCACCTTTCTTCCATCCTTCCTTCTTCACACGAGTTGGATCCGGTTTCTGGCACCGCCAACCCGTGCTGTGGGTTTTTTTTGTGTCTGCTCCGCTTGTGTGCTTTATTCATTATCTTGATCGTTTCATATTTTTTATCGTTTCTCTTTTCGCACATTTTTTTTGCTTCTTTTTTCCAGATTCACCTGCGCAAGGATGCCATCGGTAGGCGTTTTATAGCGAAGTGAAACGCGTGGCCTTAGCCTCCATGCTAAAGGTAAGTTAGAATGTGTTTTGTTGAGTTGTTCAGATTAAATCTCGGAGTAGTTTAAGCTGAGATTGCACGGTTTGTGATTGGACACTCAATAATATCTTGTCTGGATTTTGTATTTGAAAAAAAAATCTGAATAAAATAGTAGATAAATAGGTCCTATCAGCCACCAAGACTTTTTTTGTAAAAAATGCAATAAAATAAAAGAGCAGTTCTCTCAGATTTTTTTTTGTAATTTTTAATCCGACTGAAACTTTTTTGGTGCCTTCGGTATGCCTAAAGAAGCCATTTTGCATCATTAGTTTGTCCATATAATTTTCCATACAAATTTGGCAGCTGGCCATACAAAAACGATGTATGAAAATTCAGAAATCTGTATCTCTTGAAGGATTTCAGGTTGTGCAATAAATCTTTGAGTGAGTTATGAATTTTTGAATCAATACTGGTTTTTTCAAAAAATCGAAAAATTGATCGCAATAATTTTTCAACTTTGTTTTTTGATGTAAAATCAAATTTTGCAATCAAAAAGTACTTTAGTGAAATTTTGATAAAGTGCACCGTTTTCAAGTTAAATACATTTTTAGGTGACTTTTTTTGAAAATAGTCGAAGTTTTTAATTTTTTTAAATTAGTGCACATGTTTGCCCACTTTAAAAAATATATTTTTGAAAAGCTGAGAAAATTCTCTATATTTTGCACTTTTGAACTTTGTTGATACGACCTTTAGTTGCTGAGATATTGCCATGCAAAGGTTTAAAACTGGAAAATTGATGTTTTCTACTGGAAAATTGATGTTTTCTAAGTCCCACCCAAACAACACACCATTTTCTTATGTCGATATCTCAGCTCTAATGGTCCGATTTTCAATGTTAAAATATGAAACATTCGTGAAATTTTCCGATCTTTTCGAAAAAAATATTTTCATTTTTTTTAAACCAAGACTAACATTTCAAAAGGGCTAAACATTTAATATTACGGCCATTGTAAATCGGACCATAAGTTGCTGAGATATCGACATTAGAAAATGGTGAGTTGTTTGGGTGGGACTTAGAAAACATCAATTTTCCTGTTTTTAAACACTTGCATGGCAATATCTCAGCAACGAAGGGTCGTATCAACAAAGTTTAAAAATGCAAAATATAGAAAATTTTCTCAGCTTTTCAAAAATATGTTTTTCAAAGGTGGGCAAACATGTGCACTAATTAAAAAAAATGAAAAACTGCGACTATTTTCAAAAAAAAGTCACCTAAAAATGGATTTATCTTGAAAACGGTGCACTTTAATAATATTTCACTGAGGTACTTTCTGATTGCAAATTTGATTTTACATCGAAAAATGAAGTTGAAAAATTTTTGCGACCAATTTTTCGATTTTTTGAAAAAATCAGTTGTCAAAAATTCATAACTCGCTCAAAGATTTTTTGCACAACCTGGAAATTTTTAAAAGTTGGCACATCAAGTCCTCTAAAACATATAAAAAAATAATAAAATAAAAAATAGTGTTTTTTTGCAAATCAAGTTTTAGTGACAAAAAGTTAAATAAAAAATCACCAAATTTTTTTACCGTGTATCATTTTTTTTTTCCAGTGTAGTCCATATCCATATCTACAACTTTGCCGAAGACACCAAATAGATCAAAAAATTCCTTCAAAAGATACAGATTTCTGAATTTTCATACATCATTTTTGTATGGCCAGCTGCCAAATTTAGCATAGCATAGCATAGCATTGGTGTCTACCCGTAGCTGCTACTTCGTTATTGACCAGGACCCCCAAACATTGCTCCGTGGACCACAGATTAAAAGTAGGAACCAATCATCACCCCTTCGCAATTTTCAAAGGTCCCTATCGTGCTGATCAATACCGACGCCGGCCACGACCAGTGGTAAGGCACGGGGATGTGGATGGGAATGTTAGTCCGATACTTGAGTGATGGGACCGCCAAATCGACTGCGTCTCCGACAAAGTATCACATGAGATTTGAGGGGTTAGTAAGATGGGTATGAGGTCAGGATTCACTGTGGTAGGTGATGCGACCATGAGCAATTTGTTTATCGGTTGAAATTTTAAAAATCTTAGGCAGCCGGCTGCGGAAAGATACCTATCTAGGGATTTAAATATAGTATTAATTCGACCGCGATTCTCCAGAAATTCTCCGTCGGCGTGCCTTCCGATCAACGGTGATGTAGGAAGGGCTTCATTCATTAAAATTATTTTATATCATAAGCCTTAAAACATATCCGTCGACGTGCCTTCCGATCCTCGATGATATGGAAAGGACTTGATCCAGCAATACGACTTGCTTGTCTCAAAAAACAAAAATCGGATCGTTTCTATCGAAAACTATGTAAAGAGAACAAAAATAAAATTCATCGGCCAACGAACGCGCGAAAAAAAAATAAATGAAAAAAGAAGAAATCCAATCACCCCATGTACACAAATAGCGACACAAAAGAGACGGAAAATTACACGAAAAAACAGGACTGCGCGTCCACACAGGCATCGCACTACTCATTTCAGTCATTTGTATGGCCAGCTGCCAAATTTGTATAGAAAATAATATGGACAAACTAATGATGCAAAATGGCTTCTTTGGGCATTCCGAAGGCACCAAAAAAGTTTCAGTCGGATTAAAAAATACAAAAATTAAAATTTAAGAAAAAATACCGATTTCGTAGCGAACTGCTCAAAAGTAAAAAAATGAAACAAAATTTTGAATAACGCTTGACACTTGTTTTTCGAGACGAAATCGATCTGCTCTAACCTTAAAACTTTACTAAATTGTTTGAAGGCTTCTTTTTAAAAAGCTTATTCAAAATAATATGAAAATTTAATAAGAATTTGATTAAAGGTGTTGAATAAGATTAAAGCTTAATTTTGTTTTGCCTACAGATTATATAAGAAAATTTTGAAAGATTATTTTAGTTTCGGATTAGAATGAGCAGAGTCTTGGACTTTGTGATGCTGGTAATTTCAGTTTTATTCATGCATTCAACAGCAAAATTTTTAAATAAGCGTACTTTGTTAACAAATGATGAGTGTTGATCTCCTCCGTTGAACCAATCAAAGATTATCACTTGCTGTTGTGCGATTTCAGGCTCGCGATCATCACATCTAGAAAAGAAAACGAATTGAATTAAAATGCGCCATAAATCAGGCAATGGTCACAAAACTCACTTTGCTTCACAAGAAGTTGCTGCAACAAGTGTTGCAACAATATTACTTGGGTGCCGTCATTTGCCAGAATTTCCGCAATCAAATGTTTAATGAGTGTTTTTACGATTTGCAGACCCATCGGTGTGTTTGGAATTGATAGGAGCAACGTGTCCTTTCAAAGAAAAACCAAGGTTTAGTGTGGTTAAGACTCACCAATAAATTATCAATTCTTACCATGTCCCTTTCAGTCAACCTGTAAAACATCGACAAGAAATTCGTACGAAATAATCATTTATCTTCAATTAAAATTACAATTATGTTTACTTACAAGTTCGAGAAAACACCCATTGCGACCGGTCACGTGGTTCACTTGAGACTAAATTTAGTCGATAGGAGACACCTTAACGCAACCCGAACGGATATGGCATGCGCACACGCTTTCGGGTCTTCTCGTTGTGTGTATTTGTGGGTGGCATCCGAAGGGGGTTGCTCGCGAAAAATTGGATCATTAGTAGGTGTAGTAGTAGTAGTAGTAGCACAGAGTCGAGTAAGTCAAAACTGGAGAATATGTGAGTGTTCTGCTTCCTTCGATGTATTGGAGAGAAATTTTCCACGCATTAGGTGAGCCTGAGCCTACATATGTTAATGTGTCTCAAACATTTATCACTTGATCGTGAACATTGTTGCGCAATACCATGACGTGTTGCATCTCTCGAAGGTAACTTGGTTGAAATCGTGTTTTGCCTATGCAGGCATGATTAACTGTCAATAAGTTGGACATGGCCGATTCTTAGTGAAGTTACACTAAAATGTAACTTTTATCAATTTTCAATGTGATTTGTTGAACGCGAGATTTAATTTCTATTATGAAATAAGGCCGTTGATACATTTTCCTGCGTTTAGCCCTCTACTGCCCAAATTTTTTTATTCGAAAATTTTTATTTTTCCTGTGTTTAGGAGGTCATTTTGAGCAACTTTTGTTCTACGAAAAACTTAACTTCTCTTGTTTTATGTTTTTCTTGTTTAATTTTTAGTATTTTTATTTACATTTATCTTGTTTAGTTTATGTTTGTTTTTGGTAGTATTTGGCCTATTTTACCACCTCCTATCATTGCATTTTGCCTATCTATTTTATTATGTTTTTAAGTCGTTGCAAATATTTTTTGAAGTTTATGTCCCTCGACTCTGACCAAAGTCAAGGGGGGTCATTTTGTAACAAACCCAAACATGCTAAATATGATTATCAATGCAGAAAAATGCATTTTAGATTGTTTTCAGTTAATTATACTCCTATTTTCATGGAAATTTTGAAGTTTTTTGGAAAAAAATCGTTGGCCCCCTGATTTTTCAGACCAATTTTGAAGGGAGAGGCGACATAAACTTTGAAAAATATTTGCAACGGTCTTACAGTTACTTTTTTTCACATTGTTTTTTTCACATTTCTGTTATAAAATGGCATCATTACCATTTCAATTGTAGAAAATGCGTAGAGGCATAGTCCAAAAAATTCTGCACACTTGTTTTTACTTAAAATAAAGGAAATCTTAGTATGAAACACAGCTAAAGTTGACCCCTAGAAAAGACATTTCTAAAAATTTAAATTTTCCATCAATTTTCTGAAATTTTAAGAGTTTTTCTTTCCCATGCTTTTTAAAGATCAAAAATTGGTAGAAAAATTGATTTTTGGCGATTTTTTAAATCGAAGCCCGTCTAAAGGCAGTTTTGGGTTGTAAAGGGTTAAAATCATATTATGCATGTCTGAGATCGGTCAAAAATATTATCAATTTTTGTGGAATTCCAACAGCACCGCAAAATAAAATAAAAATCTTTTCTGAAAACTATTCATTGCAAAACAACTGGGCAGGTGTAAAATGTGGTTAATTCTCCGCCAACTCACACAGCAGTTGCCCCGACCCCTCTTCGATTTACGTGAAACTTTGTCCTAAGAGGTAACTTTTGTCCCTGATCACGAATCCGAGGTCCGTTTTTTGATATCTCGTGACGGAGGGGCGGTACGACCCTTTCCATTTTTGACCATGCGAAAAAAGAGGTGTTTTCAATAATTTGCAGCCTGAAACGGTGATGAGATAGAAATTCGGTGTCAACAGGACTTTTATGTAAAATTAGATGCCCGATTTGATGGCGTACTCAGAATTTCGAAAAAACGTATTTTTCATCGAAAAAAACACTAAAAAAGTTTTAAAGAATCTCCCATTTTCCGTTACTTGTTTTTTTTTGGAACATGTCATTTTATGGGAAATTTAATGTACTTTTCGAATCTACATTGACCCAGAAGGGTCATTTTTTTATTTAGAACAAAATTTTTCATATTAAAATTTCGTGTTTTTTCTAACTTAACAGGGTTATTTTTTAGAGTGTAACAATGTTCTACAAAGTTGTAGAACAGACAATTACAAAAATTTTGATTTATATACATTAGGGGTTTGCTTATAAACATCACGAGTTATTGCGATTTTGCGAAAAAAAGTTTTGAAAAAGTTACTTTTTGCGTTTCTCTTTGTTTCGTCGTCCGTGTCTGTCGCGAGTGACCATGAACGGCCATGATCGACCAACTTTTTCAAAACTTTTTTTTCGTAAAATCGCGATAACTCGTGATGTTTATAAGCAAACCCCCTGAGCAATTCTCTACGAAATCGGTCTTTTTTCTTCAATTTTAATTTTTGTATTTTTAAATCCAACTGAAACTTTTTTGGTGCCTTCGGTATGCCCAAAGAAGCCATTTTGCATCATTAGTTTGTCCATATAATTTTCCATACAAATTTGGCAGCTGTCCATACAAAAGTGATGTATGAAAATTCAAAAATCTGTATCTTTTGAAGGAATTTTTTGATCGATTTGGTGTCTTCGGCAAAGTTGTAGGTATGGATACGGACTACACTGGAAAAAAATAATACACGGTAAAAAAAAATTTGGTGATTTTTTTATTTAACTTTTTATCACTAAAACTTGATTTACAAAAAAACACTATTTTTAATTTTTTTTTATTTTTTGATATGTTTTAGAGGACATAAAATGCCAACTTTTCAGAAATTTCCAGGTTGTGCAAAAAATCATTGACCGAGTTATGAATTTTTTAATCAATACTGATTTTTTCAAAAAATCGAAATTTTTCTCGTAAAAATTTTTTAACTTCATTTTTCGATGTAAAATCAAATTTGCAATAAAAAAGTACTTTAGTGAAATTTTGATAAAGTGCACCGATTTCAAGTTATAGCCATATTTAAGTGACTTTTTTGAAAATAGCCGCAGTTTTTCATTTTTTAAAATTAGTGCACATGTTTGCCCAGTTTTGAAAAAAATATTTTTGAAAAGCTGAGAAAATTCTCTATATTTTGCTTATTCGGACTTTGTTGATACGACCTTTAGTTGCTGAGATATTGAAATGCAAAGGTTTAAAAACAGGAAAATTGATGTTTTCTAAGTTTCACCCAAACAACCCACCATTTTCTAATGTCGATATCTCAGCAACTAATGGTCCGATTTACAATGGTAAAACATGAAACATTCGTGAAATTTTCCGATCTTTTCGAAAAAAAAATTTACAAAATTTTAAATCGAAACTAACATATCAAAAGGGCGTAATATTGAATGTTTAGCCCTTTTGAAATGTTAGTCTTGGTTTAAAAAAATTGAAAATATTTTTTTCGAAAAGATCGGAAAATTTCACGAATGTTTCATATATTAACATTGAAAATCGGACCATTAGTTGCTAAGATATTAAAGATAGAAAATGGTGGGTTGTTTGGGTGAAACTTAGAAAACATCAATTTTCCTGTTTTTAAACCTTTGCATTGCAATATCTCAGCAACTAAAGGTCGTATCAACAAAGTCCGAATAAGCAAAATATAGAGAATTTTCTCAGCTTTTCAAAAATATTTTTTTCAAAACTGGGCAAACATGTGCACTAATTTAAAAAAATGAAAAACTGCGACTATTTTCAAAAAAGTCACTTAAATATGGCTATAACTTGAAAACGGTGCACTTTATCAAAATTTCACTAAAGTACTTTTTTATTGCAAATTTGATTTTACATCGAAAAATGAAGTTAAAAAATTTTTACGAGCAAAATTTCGATTTTTTGAAAAAATCAGTATTGATTAAAAAATTCATAACTCGGTCAATGATTTTTTGCACAACCTGGAAATTTCTGAAAAGTTGGCATTTTATGTCCTCTAAAACATATCAAAAAATAAAAAAAATTAAAAATAGTGTTTTTTTGTAAATCAAGTTTTAGTGATAAAAAGTTAAATAAAAAAACCACCAAATTTTTTTTTACCGTGTATTATTTTTTTCCAGTGTAGTCCGTATCCATACCTACAACTTTGCCGAAGACACCAAATCGATCAAAAAATTCCTTCAAAAGATACAGATTTTTGAATTTTCATACATCACTTTTGTATGGACAGCTGCCAAATTTGTATGGAAAATTATATGGACAAACTAATGATGCAAAATGGCTTCTTTGGGCATACCGAAGGCACCAAAAAAGTTTCAGTCGGATTAAAAAATACAAAAAAAATCGAATGACCGAAATCCTAGAGAACTGCTCCCCTATGTTTATATATCAAAATTTTTGTAATTGTCGATATCTCAGCAACTAATAGTCCGATTTACAATGTTAAAATATGAAACATTCGTGAAATTATCCGATCTTTTTGAAAAAAATGCTTTCAAAAATTTTAAATCAAGACTAACATTTTAAAAGGGCCAAAAATACAATATTACGCCCTTTTGAAATATTTGCCTTGGTTTAAAAAATTTTAAAATATTTTTTTCGAAGAGATCGGAAAATTTCACGAATGTTTTATATTTTAACATTGTAAATTGGACCATTAGTTGCTAAGATATCGACATTGAAAAATAGTGGGCTGTTAGGGTGAGACTTAGAAAACATCAATTTTCCTGTTTTTAAACACTTGCATGGCAATATCTCAGCAACTAAGGGTCGTATCAACAAAGTTCAAAAAAGCAAAATATAGAGAATTTTCTCAGCTTTTCAAAAATATTTTTTTCAAAAGTGAGCAAACATGTGCACTAATTTAAAAAAATGAAAAACTGCGATTATTTTCAAAAAAGTCACCTAAAAATGGATTTAACTTGAAAACGGTGCACTTTATCAAAATTTCACTAAAGTACTTTTTGATAGCAAATTTGATTTTACATCGAAAAATGAAGTTGAAATTTTTTTACGAGCAATATTTTGATTTTTTGAAAAAATCAATATTGATTTAAAAATTCATAATTCGGTCAAAGATTTTTTGCACAACCTGGAAATTTCTGAAAAGTTGGCATTTGTCCTCTAAAACATATAAAAAAAAAAAATAGTGTTTTCTTGCAAATCAAGTTTTAGTGACAAAAAGTTAAATAAAAAATCACCAAAATTTTTTACCGTGTATCATTTTTTTTCTTTGTAGTCCATATCCATACCTACAACTTTGCCGAAGACACCAAATCGATCAAAAAATTTCTCCAAAAGATACAGATTTTTGAATTTTCATAAATAATTTTTGTATGGACAGCTGCCAAATTTGTATGGAAAATTATATGGAGAATCTAATGATGCAAAATGGCTTCTTTGGGCATACCGAAGGCACCAAAAAAGTTTCAGTCGGATTAAAAAATATAAAAATTAAAATTCCAAAAAAAGACCGATTTCGTGGAGAATTGCTCTTATAGGTCCTTAAAAAAACTATAGATTTTTCCCCATTTTCCAACGTGTCGCAAGATTGTACGATTCTTTTGATAAAAAATGTTTATATCACAAGTGTGTATTGTGATATCCGGGAAATGGAAGCGAATGTCCAAAATCGGGTTTAAGCATCTTATAGGTCAAAACTCATATTCAACCAAAATGGTCGTTGTCACAACACGCAGAAAAATGTTTTGTAGAATCAACCTGTACGAAGTTTGAATCAACAATTTTTTTGTTGAATATAATCATCAAAAAAAATTGCGTTGAAACAAACCTTGATGTTCTCAACTCCACAAAAAACTTTCGTTGTTTTGAAAAGCTACTTTGACGTTTAGCGTTGATTCAACAAAAATCATGATTTTCAAATCAACAAAGCGTTCTGTTGATTCAAATATGCCTTATTTTTCTGCGTGAAGATAGCACACAATTGAAGAGTTGCCAATTGGGGGCGAATGAGTTGACACTGAAAAAAAGTATATGTTAACAAATAATGAACTTTGAAATGCTCTACCCGGGCAGACGGTAGCTACATAATTTCTGCCATTTCAATAACAAATATTATTAAAATAACAAAAAGTGTTATGACCTATTCTTGCTAAATCCATTTTTGCATTAGAGTTTAATAACAGTTTATGTTATCATAAAAAAATTTGTTATTGGTCTGATATTGATTGAAAGCTAAAACAACTTTGGAATAACAATTTTTTGTTATGGAAGAATACCGCCAACTGTTATTGGGATGATCGGATTAGTTGTTAAAATAACAAAAAATAATAATAAAGATTTGTTCGAAGAATAACTTTAAGTGTTATTAGTCTGTTATTACAATAACAATCCAATAACAAAAAATTCATAACGACAAATAACAAATCTTGTTATAAATAACATAAAATGTTATTGGCCTAGTATTTTCAAATATCAAAAAATGTTATTCCCACGTTATTTCCGTCTGCTCGGGTATTTAAGAATACAAATTCTGAGCTTTCTGTGATATTTTTTTCAATCAATGTAAAGTTTTTTCGATTCGCGATTAAAAGCTCAAAAATTCCGACCGATGGCGCAAAGCATCGAAGAATGACGATTCAAATTTTTGCTGTTCGGTTACATAGGAATGCAAATTAAAAATTGAATTTACAGCTCTTAGAACAACTTTTGAGAAAAAAATCAAGTAACTAGTACGAGTGTAAACTTTTTGCCCTCTACAAATTAACGCCATAAAAAAAAATCCGAAAAAAAATAATTTTTAAAAAATAATATTGTTTAAAATGATAGAGCATCAAAAGTTAACAAAGTATCAGCTCGAATTTTTGCTCAAAAGTTGTTTTGAACGCTGGAATTTAACAAAACAGAATTCGCATACATAACCTCAAAGGGTGGAAATTTCAATCGACATTCTTCGCTCTGCTCTGCTACTCAACACTAGGTGTCGCATTTCGTTTGGCTCTTGAACGGCAATTGAAAATTAGATTCTGCGTGTAAAATAGAAGTTTATGCAACAAGTTGCAAAAAGAGGATTTTTTCAGCACGAGTCGTACATTTATCCAACAAGCTTCACCGAGTTGGATAAATACGAAGAGTGCTGAAAAAATCAAGTTTTGCAAAGAGTTCCATACAACATTTTTTGCAATTCCAAAAAACACACACTGAGTGAAATTTTATGTCAAATTTTCATTTTTTTGTCATTAAATCTGTTAAAATCAAAAAATGTTGAAAAGTGTTACTTTTCGAAACAAGTGCTGAAAAGTTAAACTTTTCAGCACCCATTTGAGTGCTGAAGAGTAGAACTTTTCAGCATTTATTTTGAAAAGTGTTGCTATTCGATTCTGTTATTTTTGGTACAGAAAAGTAGGCTATTTCGTCGTTCAAGAATGACAGGAAAAGTAAGTAGTTTCATGACGGAATTGCAAAAATGAATTTTAACGTTTTGTAACTCCAATATGGTGTAACAAAAATGACTTTTTTGCGGCCATTGATTGAACGTGACAGATCTGGTTGGATTTGGATTGAGACGTAAATGCTCTTGAGCTACTGATCTAAGAACGCAAACATGGCATTTTGTTCTTGTAGCAATATTTCATGCACAAATCTGATAGAATAATGATTCTAGGACCGATTATTAAAAAATGATATTGAGAGCGTGCGTTATTAGAGAGCTATTTCCTCTTAGTTCCTCTTAACTCTTGTGCTTTTTGGGATGATAAGTAATTCATCAGTACCCTCCTTCTTAGCACAATGCCATTCGAACTCCCTATCCCTGTAGTACGGTGACTCAGGATGCCACTTGACTAGTAGTCACATTCGACTGCTTCTCCAAAATGGCGTCCCTCTTGGCGTGGTGTGTCTCCATTAGCATACCATCGGGGATTGCTTTGGACCGCATTTGTACGTTTCATGTACTTTAGCCTCTCGTTGTTGTATTCGTTCTGCTGATCCGGGGGGAAACGCGCAAAGCAACATACCATCGAACATATTTTGTACATAACGTAACGTTTTTGTACTTTTTTTCTTTTCTTGTACATCCAAGAAGAAGAACCTTGTACTGAGTGGAACTTGTAGCAAACTCTCGGTCCCCGATTAATGTTGCCAGATAATCACTCGGTGTTTATAGAATGGAAAAAAGGGAGGGAATGTGGAATATAATGCCCTGCGGAGCCGATAACTACGTCGCTTATTACGTCGAGAACCCTCGTCGTTCGAAATTGCCGGGACCCTCGCCTGACGGAAAGTCATTAAAAAACATCAGCAGAACAACAAGCCGAAGAAGAAGCCAAAGGGAACACCACACTATTATCCAGCGCTCAGCGAGCAACATACACACGAAGGGAACGAACTGGCGCATAAATCTAATTCCCATTTCGTTTCCCCTCATCAATTTTAATCTTTTGCTCAATTTTCTGTCGTTTTTTCTGCATCTCGGTTCTTTCCCTTGGTTAGGGGTGGTGAGGAACGGAAGACTGAAACGCGCGAGGGGTGTACAAAGAACAGACATTTTTCATATTGCTTTTGTGTCCTACCCTTCATGCTTCCTCCCTCCTCCTCTCGCTGAACCAACGAGTCGACCCCTGAAGAGCCTTTTGCAAAGAATCGAAAGAATCCGTCAGCAGGCAGAGCAACATCAGCAGCAACATCAGCAGCAGCAGCAGGATAGAAGAGAAGAGAGAACGGAGTGCAAGCACCGGTCCGTCGGACTTGTCGGGCTGCTCAGAGCTCTGGGTGTAAGCCGATTCAGTCGAATGAGAGAGAACAAATACGAACGAGGGCCCGGGACGACGACGGTCGTAGCAGGCGAGAAGCAAGAGATCGACAATTTCGTTTCGAACGGCAACTCGCTCGTGTTTGTTGGTTGGCGGTGGGAATAAGGGAATTGGAAGAAGAAGCGTTGAGTTGAATAGTGGGAGAGGATGAAGGAGTTTGGTGGTTAAAATCAATGAATTATTCAGAATTCAGTCTAAACTAAATGAAATGATTTATATAATAAATAAAGGCTGTGAGAAATAGATTGCTCATAATTGCAGCGCTCAACTGAACCAACTGAAAACAATTGAAAATGAATTAACCTGCACGTTTGGGCTCATTCAGAATCTTCCATATATTATTGAATTTCTAGTGTACAGTGCCACAAAAAGTTTCGTCTTCGAAAAAAAATCTCCATAAAACTTGATTTTGTTAACACTTATGATTGCAAAACAAATCTAGAGTTTTTTTAAGGTCCTGTGAGCTATTGTGTCTCGCCTTTTTTTTAAAAAAAGTACATTAATTTTTTTTTTCTCGAGCTTAAATTTAGCGCGATGAAAAACTGCTCTGACCGTTTCCTAACGTTTGTCACTTCCTCATCAATCGTTACGAGTTTTGCAAACTGTCAAACACGATAAAGAGCGAGTTTGTTTGTTTGTTTGCGGTAGTGTAATAGCTCCTTGAGTGATTTGTGATCTTTGATTAGATAATCAGGAACCATGCCTGAAACAGTCTGATGGTAAAACAAGTTTAAATTTGTTGTAAATAACTTTGAAGATAGTACTTTAGGGGATGAATAAAATCATATCAATAGTTCCCGATTTGAAAATACTAAAATGTCTGTAACAAAAATCTTGGTGCAAAAGCTCTGGTTCACAAACCGTTTCACAAAAAAAAACATCACCTTTTGAATAATTCAAAGAACTGCTCATGTTTGAAAGATTGCAAAATAAAAAACAAATTGTCATAACTATCGATCTGTCATAATTATTCATCTTTTTTTGAACCAGTTTGTTTTCAAAGAACAGGTACCACAAAAAACTTAAAGATATTTTTTTAATCCAATTTATTTCAAAAGGGCTGCTTAGGCCGATGCAAATATTTAAAAAAGTGTTTGTCCCTCGGCCCTGGCCGAGGTCAAGGGGGGGAGGCAAAAAAATAAAAAAATATAAAAATTTAAATAACAAGCCATAATCTTCACACACCCAGAGGAAAAATATATCTCAATATCTGCAACATTGGATTTGCTGCAGAAAATGTCACATTTTATAACATTTTTTGCAGCAAGCCCGTAGATCATTTTTGCCCGCGTGTAAAAATTTCAGCGATCTGCAGTTCTCACCAACACATATAATGCTGGCCCGTCCCCGAGCAACACTCCAAAGAGAAGCATATGTTGGTGCTCTCTCACTCACTTTTTATCAAGCGTCCATGGCGCGGTGATAGCGTGTCGGATCAATAACCAAGAAGTTGGTGGTTCAATTCTCGTTCTGCTAAGTGATTTTTTTTTGTGAAATACAACCAAAAAGCCGTCGGTAATGTCGATAATTGTCGGTAACGGGCAAAAATGTCATACTCCTATATCGCAAAAAATGCATGAGGACAGATTTCATGCATATTCTGATATACTTTCATGCCGCCATAGGGACGTGGCGTTACATCGTGCTGCCATCTGGTTTTTTGAAGTGCAAGAGTGGGAAAGTGCTGAGCCATCGTCTAAAAATAGACGGCGTCCTATCTCGCCCAGCAAAATGAAGTCGATAAAGTAGACGGTTTCGATGGAGAAAAAGTGGAAAACGTGATCGAAAAATAGCGACGCCATCCCCCTATGCATCACAATCATGCGACTGCCGGTTGGGTGCATTTAAATGAAAAAAGTGTTTTAAAATGCATTTTACACTAGTTCAGTTGTTTTGCAATCATTAGTTTTCAAAAAATCTAAGATCTGACAAAAACAAAAATTGTATCGAAAAAAAAAGATTTTGCATCGAAAATTTTCAAAAAATCTTAAGATTTTTTAATAAACCCAAACATGCTAAAAATGATTTTAAACGCAGGAGAATGTATTTTAATTTGATTTCAGCTAGTTGCCCTTGAATTTTCATTGAAATTTTGAAGTTTATTGTAAAAATATTTTTTTTGCCCCCTGATTTTTCGGGCCAATTTTGAAGGGGGGGGGGGGGGGTGACAAAAACTTTTAAAAATATTTGTACCAGCCTTATAACATTCAAAACAGTCCAAAAACTCAAAAAAATATAAAAATCGTCTTTTAAGTAATCCAATGGACTGCTCATGTTTGATAGAATGTAAAACTCACAAAAAACCCTTTTTTTTTACTTTCAACTACTTATTTTTTTACAATTGTATTCTGTCATTTTTTTCCCTTTGGCAAAATGTCTATATTCATTTGGCCAAAGGTTCTTTGGCAAAATGTCCTGCACGCGTTTTCCCAAATTATTTAAATTTAAACAAAAATTTAGCTTGTTGAAAACAGCATAAAAAGCCTATAAAAAATGCAATTAAAATTCAAGTATTTCGTCATCAAGGGTGACATTGAGTCTTGGGGTGAGATTGGGTCATACAAACTTCTCAATGTCACCCCTGATGACAGTTTGGGTTTAAATTGTAGCTCGGTATTTAATTTGAAAAAGTGCAAAAGTTAGTGGTACCTATAACGAAATCGTACTTTATGCCACATTTTTTCATTTAGATACAATTTATTTGCAACTACAAATATTGAGTTATTTGTTTATCATATTTTGTTTGGAATTTTTTGATTGAAAATAAGCAATTTCGACATTTTATTTTTAATTTTATTTTGAAACGTCTCAGGAAATCTCATCTAGAAATAATTAAATGATGATGATGTTTTCATAGTATTTTTATAAGGTTTTCAGAACTAAAGGGGATAGTTCAAATTCAATCTAGAATTTATTATTTCGATGCCCGTGTGATAGGAACCCCAGCAAGTTTAGTACAAGAGAGCACACGGCATCTATTTGTGGAGTGTTCGAATCTTCGTGAATACCTTGGTCTAGTTTATTGAATGAATTAGATAATCGGCTTATAGATAATTCATTTTTTTCGTAATGATCATCTAATAAAAACATTGTTTTGCCTTCTTCACCTTACTGGGGAAAGGCTATAAAAATCACTCGAAAAATGAACTTATTAATTTGATCTCGTAGACCCACCTTCACGTATACATATCGACTCAGAATCTTGTTCTGAGCAAATGTCTGTGTGGATGTGTGTAGGTGGCTGGACAAAAAAAATGTCACGCGATTATCTCCGGACTGGATGAACGGATTTTGATCGTATTAGTTTCATTCAATCCGTCGTGGGGTCCAATAGGACTCTATTTAAAATCAACATGTTTAGTTAAGTGCTTCAAAAGTTATGCTAAAAAAAACGATTTAGGCGTATGTCCGGAAGATTGTAAAAAGGGTGTTTTTTGCAGGAAAATCTATCATGTTATACATTTTCAGAAAGGTATTAAAAAGACCTTTCAAGTGAGCCTAAAACATCGAGGATCTGACAACCCTTTCAAAAGTTATTAGTACTTAAGTGTTATTTATACACTTTTTGGAGGCCGGATTTCAGATATTGTGATAGAAATATTGTCTGAATCTTCCATGCAAACTGTCATTGAATAGGTTTTTTTTATCAGACCTTGCGATGAGCCAGAAATATTGAAGGTCTGCGAACCCTATCAAAAGAAATGAGTAATAAAGTTGATTTGTTAAACATGTTAAGGGGGAATGTTGCTATTTTTACTGAATGTATTGACTTTATGAATGTGAGGAAGGCACCAACCACCTAAAGGTGGATTAAGTTACGTTTTGTTTCGTGCATTCGCCTTTTAAAAAGATGTGGTTAACTGTTAACAAACATGACCAGATTTTTTAAATTCAGTCTTGAATCACTTCAGATATTCGAATCGCATAAAAAATGTCTTATTTTAAATTGTAAATCAAATATGGCGGCATAAATGGAGGTCATCAAATAATTGTAATTTAACAGGCAATCAATTATTAAAATTTGACTGAAATAGTGACGCAGAACTCAAATTTTATGTTGAAAGCAAGAAAAAATAAAAATGTTCATGATTCGATTATCCGAATTCCCCTAAAAACCATCAGATGATCTAAAAAAAGTAAATCTTTCCCTGTTCCTGACGGAAACACCCGTGAAGAGTATCGGGGCCGGCATTTACAAAGCGGATTCAGTGACAGTTTATAAATCAACTTAATGTTAACTTGTTATGGTTAATGTTAACATTACATAGGTTGTCTTCCTAAGGTGTCTTGATAAGGTCCAGTTTGTGACGATACACTACCTTCCCCTTACTAAGCATTCGAATCCAGAAGGGAAAAGATCAGCAGTTCTGGAGTTTTTTTTGAAAAGGTCCAATAAACCAAATTTTCAGTTTTTGCTTTTTGGGTGTTTTTTAATACCCCTGACTCAAGGCGATTTCAAAAACATCCAAAAAGCAAAATCTGAAAATTTGGTTTATTGGACCTTTAAAAAAAAAACTCTATTGTGCTGGTCCGAGTCGGGAATTGAACCCCGATCTACCGCTTACGAGGCGGAAGCGTTACTACTGGGCTAAGTGGCTCGGTCCATCAAATGACCTAACTTCGGATAATTGAATTTTGTATGATCGAAACATCGGATAATCAAGGCTTCGGATAATCGAGTCAGGACTGTACCCATATTGGCCAAAATCACATGGTTCGGTAAAAGTCCTCCCATTGGAACATTCTTAAGTCCTGGTTGTGGCAATTTTCGTCAAAATGTCAATTTTAAATCCCCGATCTCGAAAACTACAAACATTGATTTAGAACCTTAAATTGGCGCAAATTGTGGCAATAAACTTCAACTCTGTCCCACTGTGAACCAACTCCGCATCGAAGAAAGCAACAACAAGAAGAAACCCTTCAAACGCGCGCGCACACACAGCAGAATGATGAAAAATTAAACCCAAAAAACGAACTCCCGATCAAAACGGCGGGTCGGCGGGATATTGACGACCGCCCGATATCGGCAACGCTCGCTTCACGGGCGGAGGGGTAGGAGAGCGGGGAACGCGACGGTCTTTGGTATGCTTTAATGTATGCTGCCCCCCTCTGGAATATTATGCGCATAACCGACGACGAGACCGGGCGGCAGTAGAAATGAGACAGAGAGGCTGAACATCGAGTGGGAAGGGAGTACGGAATGGAGTGGGCACAAAACAAAGGGTCGAGGAGCGCGCGGAGCGCGCTGAAGGCTGTATCGAGGGGTAGGAATGCTGTTAAAATTTATGGCCTTTTTTTTGAGTCGGTTCGACACGGGCCACAAGCTGCTTGTACGGAGCTGTGTATTTGTGAGACTGCGCCAGATGTGTCGTGTCAGCGACGACGAGGGTTATGTATCGTGTCGTCCCTGTTTGGCGGACGGTGTTCCGGGTCGTACATAAGGAGGGTGCCGATGCCAATGGCGGTTATTGTCGTCGGCACGATGGAGACTCGTGTGGGCCGTTTGCTGATGTTGGTGCCCGTCATTGCGATACGCATGCGTACTCTGGTTGTTCTGCCTTATGTGCTCGAAGCCCGGGGTAGAGCTGACCTGGGCGTACACGCGGATGTGTATGGGTGAGGTGAGGACACGTGTGCGACTGTGTGCGTATGCCTGGGGTAGGAAGGAGCGCGCAAGGCAGCAAACCCCGACGACCGACAGCCCAAACGAGACGACGAGAAGTTGAATTTTCAGTTCGTTTTAACAATTCCTGTCGGCTCGTACCGTTGAAATCCGCGCTCCCGTTCAGGAGGAGCTCTCGCCGCGCGAAGTGTGTGAAGGAAGTACCTGGTGGTGGTCCTTTGTTGGACGGAAAAGAGTGCTCCACCGTGGATAACTGGATACCTAGAGAATCTAAACCGTTCTGGAAAGGATCCAGACTCGTCAGTGATTTTCCTAAGTATTGATCCAACATCGGTGTCCGGTGAAGACTTGACGATGGCAAATCGGTTTACCTCCAACGTTACGGCCACCTTTGCCGTTTGTCGGAATACTACCGCAGAGTGAGAAGCAGTGAAGGAAGAACGTCGTGAAGTGTATATTGAGCGCGTCGGCGGAAACTTTGAAGGATATTCGCAGCTTCGGGTATTGCTGATTGATTGATTTTTTCCCTTCTGAATTAATCCGGTTGTGTTTCATTTTCCTGTGTGTCCTTATGTGTTACCTAATTTGCCATATGAGTTTATTGTTTACCGTCCTTAAAAATGGAAAGACCGAGAGGTTCTAGGTTTTACACGAAAAGGTTTGTTTATTGTTTTCTGTTTTATTCTTTCACCTCTTCTGTTTCTTCTTTTCCCTTCCTCCTCTGTCATTAAATTAAGCCATTCTATGATTTCTCATTCCGTCTCGTCGCGATTCAGTTTCGTAGCTCTCTTTATGTCTCTGTATGCGGCGGCCGTGTTGCCATTCACCATCGAACCGCTCTCAAACAACCCGTCTAACACCTGCAGCGCTGGCAACACTGTCCCCTCTTTCTATGTCAAGCTTGTATCGTTTCTATCGCTGTGTGTGAGAAGACGACGAGCATGTTGGCCTCTCTTATCACTTGTGTATCGTAGTTATGGACAGCAAGACTTGCTGGCGAACCCGGTGACGGATTCGTGCTGATTCATGATGCATTTTCAGCGTTAAGAAACGTCAACCCTTGCTGAATCTAGTAGGCGTTGAACGCCCCTCTTGCAATCGCTCTTTAAGGTTAGAATTTTGACAGTTCGCTTGCACTGTTTACACAAACTTCAATGCCAACTTCGATTCGTCGCGACCCGTGTTTACGAACACGAGATGCGCGACGGCCAGCCGCGACAGCGGCTTTCAGACCGTAAACCGGTTTTCCATAAATTACAACGCACTCGTCGAGTGGCTCTTCGCCGCCGTACTCCCGCCTGCACTGCCTTGCCGTGTTGCCAGCCAGCGATCGCTTACTCTTGTTATCTTGCCCGTTCCGCAAATATTTACCCAAAGAAAGCATGCTCTCTGCCTTCGGCGCTGGCAACCCGGCCGTAAAGTGGTGTGCGTGACGGCGCTTGCACCAATACCGGCGCACACTTGGACTTCGTGTGGAGGAGCGCGCACCAACACGGTGAAGAAGGTGCCGGTGCAAGTGTCAGCAGCACTGCTGCTGCTGGCAATGTATGAGTTTTCGGTCAGCTCCGTGTTTTTGGGACGCAACTGCTGTTGACGACGGAGTAGGCGATGGTGCTTGAAGATATGGCTGTACGGGGGCTTGCTCAGATGCAGTGAAGTTTTGGCTTGAAGGTGACGGCAAAAAAATGAGGGAATGGAGCAGGCTTCCAGGAAACCGAATTTCCAACTTGGATCTTTTGTTTGAGTCCAGGTTCTAGAAAACCGACTTCAACTCAAACTCCGACAAAACTCAGGACATGTCTGTCAGGGATGCGGATTCGGGTAGCTTTTTCAGCGACTTCATGAGATTTAACGATTCCAACTCCAGCTCAATAAAAACCGACTTCAGCTTCAACAACAACTTCCATGCAAAGTTGTTCATAATAAGCCAACACCGACTTCAGCGACTCTGGCTTCTCAGAATTTGCCGACTTCGACTCGACCTCAACGGTTAAGTCGCCGATTCCAGAGCTGTCAAAGAGCGTTCGAATCTCGCCGAAAATCGAGACAATTTCTTCATATCCGCCAACTGTGACTGTTCTCCAACTTTGACAGCAAGCGCTCTTCTAGTGTGCTGAAACGTCGCCAACTTGGACCAAACATTCTCAAAATAAACTTGTTCTGTTTATTTCATGGCCTGGTTGTTGCTTCTTCTGGGCAACCGGGTCCTCATCTACCGTCATTAAGTTCTTAATCCATTTAGATTACTTCCATCTCGAGTAGGCGCTAATTAATTAATGCCGACTCTTGGAGAAAGAGACATCGCCACTTCAGGGATTCGACGGCAGTGGCTTGCTCGCTCCCACTCTCCACTCCACTCTGAGTGAATAATCGCTGTCATCATCATTGCGGAGAGACATATTACCGCGGCACGAGAGGAAAAAGATCCCGAAAACATGGCGTCGTCGACATCAAACGTCCGACGACCACTTCACAGTCATACGCGCGGAATGGATAGAGAATATGTCACCCGCTACTGCTTGTCCTGTCCCCTCCAAGTTCCGACCGTAGCAGGTTCGCCACCCTCCTTTGCTACGCTCACCAACGTTCCTCTTCCACTTCTTTGCATCATGTTTGCTTTTGTGCATAAATTTCATTCATTTACATTGGTAATCCGCGCCCTCCTCCGTTTCCACGAGCTCCGCACCACTTGAGCACATCTCCATAGTTACCATCTCTCCCGTTCCGTCGTCGTCGTCTTCGACGACGACTGGATCGCGTGCTCACCAACACCGCTTCAGCACTCCCGTGTGTAGCCTCGATTAATCGCACCGTAATCGCGCATTCTCCGTGCCCTGGTATTGGTGCGCTGTTTATTTTTTGTTGGTTCTCTTTTGAAGCTGCCTTCGCCGTATCGTATACCGACTGGCTCGAAATAGCAGTCACGCTACGGCTTCAGCGCTCGTCGTAGAGCGGCGGCGAAAGACCGGCGCGAAGGAGTCGTAGGAGGCCCTGCTGGCAAAGAGCTGGCCGTCGTTGACGGCGATCCGGTGGCGGAGCGGGTTAGGAGGGGAAGGAGAACACATGAAAAGAAAAATGAAGTTATGCAGCTTCGTCTGCCGAGGCTTGCTGCGATGGCGAGCGATGCGGTAATACAGCGCGCGGTGCAGCGGTTCAAGCTCACACATGACTCTTTTTTCAGTCGCGTACTAGGGAGCGCGTGTGTTCAGCTGCCGAAGCACGGTGAGCTGGGCAAATAATAATGCGTTTTTCGGTGCGGCTTCCTTTACGGGACCAAAGTTTGGGAAGTGTCCCTATTTTTTTCTTCTGTGTGTGAGAGTTGTTTTTGCGTTCCCTTTGCACAAGGGTCTTGCGTGTATTAGCTCGTGAAGTGCTCACATGCCGTGTGCGTTGTTCTGACGTTGCGTTGCGTTGTCTCGTTTTTCTGTAGATTCTTCTGAACACGATGCCTTGCATTCGCAATGACGATGATAATACTGATGACTGCATGAAAATACAATAATTTGGATTGATGGTTTTTCGTGTTTCTCTTTCTCCTTCTCCAGTTTTTTTTGTTTGTTGCTTCGTCAAAAATTGGATGAAAATGGAACGTCGAAGGAGGGAGTTGTTGGTGTTGCTGCTGCTGTCGTGCAGTGTAGGTTCGTTGTCCTTTCGGCATCTTTTTGGGTTTCCTTTTCGCTTCGCTACAGCTGTTTGAGCTGTCGCTGTCGTCGTCGTCGTTGCTCAGGTAGACGAAGAAAGTAGAATGCTTGCCGGGGTGTGACATGTGAGAAGACGATGCCGGTTTAGTTCAAGGACATTGGTGTTTTTTTTCTGTTTGAAGAAATGCAGAATTTTGAGCTGGATTGTGTTGGAGTTTGTTTAACGATATGCTAATTTTAAATTGGGTTTAGGGCGCTAAGATTTTACAACGGAACCCTTTAGAACCATAAATCAAACTTGAGATCTGATCGAAAATATTTATATTTCGTCATAAATGTAAATTTGTGGAGTGTTTTTCCTTTTGAAACCCAGCACAACTGAGATCATATAAAACATTAATTGTTTGAAAGAGTGTTCTTTTCACTGACATATTTTTTTTGCAATCAAATTTGAATCGTTGACAGGAGATATGCTTTCTTATCGCAAATTTTATCGCATTTGGGTTCAAGTTTAATTGGGAGGAGCAACATTTAAAAAAACTTAGTCTCTTTGTATTTATTGTTTTGAAAATAATGATGAATAAAATTATAAGATGAATTTCATCTATGAATTCTGTAATCAAGTAATGTTATTAAGGCCGGGTGAATTTTATTTGTGTTTTTGCAAAATTAAAAAAAAGAACGGAATATCTTTGAATGATACTGAACTCGGTAGATGGTAATTTAAAGCGCTTCGAGAAATAGCTTTCAAAGAACTTGAATCAGTTTAAAAAAAAAAATGATCATTTTTAAAGGGTTATCTCCCTACATAAATAATAAATACAGTCTAGACTCAATTATCCAAAGGATTGGCAAAATTTCACTTCGGATAATCGAATCACGAAAAAGAAGTTTATGCAACAAGTTGCAAAAAGAGGATTTTTTCAGCACGAGTCGTACATTAATCCAACGAGGTTCACTGAGTACAACGTTTTTTTTTGCAATTCCGGAACACCCTTTGAACTGAATTATTGGACAAATGTCCATGCATTGAGTCAATGAATCGTTTAAATAAAAAAATGTTCCTAAAAAGTGCTCCATTTCAGTGCTGAAAAGTAGAACTTTTCAGCATTTGATTTGAAAAGGGTTACTATTCGATTCAGTGATTTTTGGTACAGAAAAGTAGGCTGTTTCATCGTTCAAGAATGACAGGAAAAGAAAGTAGTTTCACGACGGAATTGCAAAAACAAAATATTTGGCTGTCTTATTTATGATTGTTGAGCTTAAGTTTGACCCCTAAACTGCCCATGATCGCATAAATGTCCCATATGCATTTTCGTCGTTTTTGAGTTAATTATGCAGTTTGGTTCAAAATCGTGTGCTCTTTCAGAAAAGCCTATAACATCCACTACTTTGTTCTAGAAATCAGGAGAAAATCCAGTGTTTTCGCGAAAACTTAACTCGTAGCCTTATGTATGGGACAAACTTCAAATACGTTTTTCTCAGCTTGCTGTTTTTGCATATGGGACATTTATGCGAACATGGGCAGTAAACTACTCTAAAGTGATTTAGAATTTTTTAATCCAAGATTGCGGCCAAAACGGCGGTGATGAAATATTAAAAATGGCATTTTTCAATTTGATAGGCACTCAACCATTCAAATTCGAGTAAAATGAGGTCGCTGAACTCGAATTTGATGTTTAATGTAAGAAAATAAAAAAAACGCATAGAATTTATTTGCTCAAGATTCGCTTATTCGAAGTCCCATACAAAGCTACGGATAATCGTGTCTGGACTGCACCTTCCTTGAAAAAACGAGATAAAAAGGTTCAAAATTTGAATGTTCAGCGTATTTTTATTTACACACCATGAGGGTGATTCGTTTTGCAAAAGTTTCATAGATCTTTTGTTAACATTTGGTGGTCGGATCTGCATGCAAAATATGCCGATCGCCGAATTTCAAGCCAAACCCATGGGAATGCTGTTTATGTCTTGTATGAAAATCGATAATTTTTTTTTGATGTTCAATTTTCAATCAAAGTAGGCGTCTTTAGGGGTCAAAACATAGCCCTGGTAATAATTTCAACTAAATCGGTGCAGATTTGACGATTTTGTTGAACAAAATGACTCTTTTTGAAAATAGAAATACTATTTTTTTGTCGAAAGCCACAAAAAACGTGGTTTACAAAATCGCCCAAGAGATTTTGTCAAAAAAAAAACTTCTGGACTTTGTTTTCACCTCTGAAGACGTTTACTTTGATTGAAATTTGGATACTGCAATGTTGAATCAAATAATTCAGGGTGGCCACTCAAGTCGGGAAATCGGGAAAGTCGAGAAAAAGTCGGGAATTCGCCAAAATCCGCCAAATATCGGAAAACTTTCCAACTCGTGAATAATTTTGTAATATTTTGTACAACTTTCAACAAATTTGAACTGGTAACTGGTTAGCTTACTTTAAGTTTAAGGAAGGAAGAATCAAAAACTATACTTTTATAAATAAACATTAAAGTTATAGGGGAACAGCATCTACATCCAGCTTGCATCTAATGTTGCCATATCAGCACTTTGAAGTTCAATTACAGCTCATAAAAAGCGTTTTCAAATTCAACAAGAAGTGAGCAAGCAAGTTTCAATCAACAGTTTCTATCATAAGTGAAAATCAGCCAATAAGATGGAGTTAGGAGCGAGTGCTTAACCTGCCAAACATACGAGGATTTCCCCTAAGTATTGTTAAGCTTCCGGTTATTTTTCAAAGACTTATTGTTGATGTTTCTATAGGGACCATCCACAAACCACGTGGACATTTTTTTTTCTTCTAAAATTTGTATCAGTTTTCACCGAAATAGTCCGATTAAAATTTAATTAAAATTATATTTTTTGTAAGACGAATGGACGTAACCGGCAAATCTTCAAATAAAATAAAATACTCCGTCGCCTTCTTTGACGATTAAACTTTACTACATTTCTGGAGTTTTTTTGTAAAGGTCCTATAAACCAAATTTTCATTTTTTGCTTTTTGGGTGTTTTTGAATACCCCTGACTTAAGGCGGTTCTAAAACACCCAAAAAGCAAAAAAATGAAAATTTGGTTTATAGCACCTTTTAAAAAAAACTCCAGATTTATTGTTTTGCATAATAAATCAATTTAATTTAATTGAATCGATTCAATTGGAAAATAATAACAGTGGACTCAATCTCTGTCGATATTGAAGGGACCGCATGCTTTTTAAAGGGGCTGAAAAATATATTGACAAGTGAAGCAACATTGATAACGAGAAAATCGACAGTGAGTCGACTGACATATTAAAAAAAAAAAAAGAATCCAGTTATTTTTGTATGACCGAACTCTATAATGATTTTGTAATCTCTCCAATTGTTTAAAACATTCCTAATGGGTTCCCGTGAAAAGCTTCCCGGTCAACCCCGAAATTTGTGTATAATTAAATGTGCATCTACACAACAGTGTGCGTTGGCCTAGCATTATAATCCAATCAATCAAACGTCCAACCAATACAATGCTCGTATGATTAGTTTTCCATGCCGGAGCTAAAATTGGGTTATTCAATTTTGTTGTTGAAAGCGTGTTTCAAAATATGATTTTATTTGTTGGAATGTTAACACCATTGACTGTCTTGTTTTTTCAACTAATTTTCTTTTTGTTTTGTTTTTCTGCTGATAAATAATAGTGCTGAAATTAATGTCAAATCTATCTCTTTTCTTTTTCAGGTAATTATCGTCTTTTTATGATCTTCCAAGAAAACTCTTCATGTTACTCCCAGTATCGAGGTTTGTGATCAGCGATAACATTCAGTACCCGCATCTGTATGCAGAACCACCCTCAAATTCAATCAACTGGCGTCAACATCTCTACGGATTCAGTGAGCTTGTTCGCCGTATCACTCACTCAGTGCTATACCAGGCAGCAGCATAAACTTCCATCTTTATTCGCAACTCCAACCGGTGCGATTCTCCCTCAAGATGCAAATGTAGCGGTAGTCTAGCTGTTTGTGTGCAATGTCTACCTGTTACCTGGTCTCGACGTGGTCGTGTACTATCTGGTCGCACGACACTTTTTCGAGGTTTCGACTAAAAACGAAGGATAGCTGTTTGTTTACATCCAAAGTCATATTGAAAACTACAGCTGATGTGTCAGATTCGCTTCGCTTGGAGGCGGTGATATTTAGTGTTTTGCAGACTGGATTTTGTCATGTATATTTAATGATTTGTTTAAGGTTCAGTGTGAAAAACGGGAATATATTGTGACAACAAAGCACGACGGCACGAGTACAGCGCGTAGAGTTTTATGGGGCTTCTCGCCTTCACCACACCGTCGTCAGGTACAAACCCCGAGAAGGTACAACTTTCACTTCTTCAGCAGCAGAAGCGGCTCAACAGCGCTCTACTCTGCGCCACCAATGACGGAACGGTTCGCGGCGAAACCTTTCTCTTTTTTTGCGCTCCCAACATTGTAGATCTCTTGAAAAAGAAAAAAAAAGATGGATGAATGAAGGCGAACGCCAACTCCACTCTACAACATCCAAGAAGTGGGGCCGTTTCCACGGCCTAGACTAGCGGCCAGCTTCTCCCCTTCTCCCCAAGAGTTTTCAACAACTCCGGAGTCAGTCCGGTTTTCGGCCTATCGAGACCCACGCCAGCAGCAGTGTCGAGTCGAGCGGTCGCGAAAGAGGCGTTGTTGTGTCGTCGTCGGAAAACTGGTTTTCTTGGCGGAAAAACGCGCCACCACCACCGTCCAATTTGCATCAATTTGTCGTAATTGAGGGGGCCCTCGCTATGGACAAGCTGCGGGTCGCCGCGGACCAATGATAAGGCGTGAAGTGTTTGCACCGGCAAAGTGTGTGTTGTTTTTGTTGAACGTGCACAGTTTCGATGATGCATCACGATGGAGCAAGACGTCGTGATGGACCTTAAGCTGTGAAATCATCACGAATAACAAGTTCTGCTACGAAAAGTGTAAGTTGACGCCCCTACATGGCACCAAGTCGGCCCTAAATCAGCCCTACGGGCTGCATTTACCGTTCCACTTTACGCGAAAAGCCATTCCCGCTACGCTGGTTCAGAAGTCGGCCAGGTTCGAGGTTGGGGTCATAAATATCTCCCCGTTCCACCCCGCTTCGAAGAACGAGACGAGAGTCTTGCACGCTGAGGCAGACTTGGTGCAGACACAAAAAAAAAAACAAAACAAAACTTTTCAGGCATTAAAAATTCATAAGTTCGCAGAACTCCCCAGACACGCATTGATCATCGAGTCCTCCCACCTCCAACGCGTCATCACCTTCTTCGCCGGGTTTCTTCCCCTTGAAATAAAAGTTGGTGAGTTCAAATTTAGTGTGTACGACGCGACGCGCGCGTACACGGGAAAAAGGCAGCCCACAGAAATGATTTATGCTCGTGGGGTTTTTATTTGCTTTTTCTACTACCACCACACACTCTGTACGGGGTTGCGTGCTGTCTCGTTTTTGCGCTTGCGAGCCCACTCTGGTTCGTTCTTGCTCACTCTCCAAATGTGTTTATGGTTTATGCTTTTTTTTTCGTGCCGATCGGGGTATTATTGTTGCTTCCTCTTTCGTTCCTAGTTTGCGCGCAACGTGTTTTTATAATATTTATGTAACGCTGGCAGGGCAGTGATGGTAAACTTTGCCGAAGTTAAATTCTTTGAAAGTTGAAAATATGTTGTAAGTTAAGTTTTTAATAGGAATTAAATGATTTGAACAAATCTGTTATGTCAGCGATCAAAAACGTCGTTGGCATTTTTTTTACACGTGAACAAAAAGTTTCAAACGATTTTTTGATCGCAAAAATTACAGATTTGATCAAATTGAGTTCAGCAAAGTTCTAGGATTGTATAGACATCCTTACAAATCACTAGAAAAAAGAATTTTCCCGATTGCATGAGTTATGCCCGCAAACCAACTCGTTGCAGCGAGTTGAATTTACCGTTCCAACTTTTTTGAGGGCTAGGGAGTTGCAATGTTGCAAAGCGAATATGAATTCGATTCCAGTTCTCCAAAAAGACCCGACTGCGCTGGCCTCAACTCTGTCAACAACTCCCTTACAAAATTGATTGAAAATTAGCTGATCCTTATTCCGACTCCTACTTCTCAGAATTGGAATACTCCCACGTTGACTTCAGGTCCCAAAAAAGGACCCAACTGCACCGGCTCTTTTTTTAGAGGATAAGGCAGGCCTGCCCAACGTCCGGCCCGCGGGCCGGATCCGGCCTATGAAGCCATTTCATCCGGCCCGCGACGGTTTTGGAAATAGTTGTATGACCGGCCCTTAAGGCTGTTCATGAAATATTAAATAAATAAATTGATTGTCTGAATTTAAAAAATAAGCTTTAAACCAAATTTTAACATATTATAATAACATTCTTCATGTTTGAGTTTAATTCTTATAATTTCTATATTGATATTTTTAAACTGAAAAATGATGCAAAAAAACAAAATTATACATTTAAAATTGTGAAATGTATGAAAAAGCTTGGATTATTTTCTAAAAATGTACAAAAAGACACTAAATTGAAATTTCTCCATTTTTAACTTCAAACTGACGTTTTTTTCTATTTTTTAAAGAAACAGGTAAACAAAAACTAATTTTTTTTCCAGAACAACTTTTCAGTGATAAAGTGTTTTTTAAGCTTAAAAAAGCAAATTATTCATACTGATAAAAGATGGCTTCAAATATTTTGAAAATATTAAAAAATGTCTCAAAATGAGTCAAGAAATTTTGGAGCAAAATATATATTTTCATAAACTTTGAAGTTTGAAAATAACGAATTGAAAATGATTTAATATATATTTTTTACACTTTTTAAATTTTGTGTGTTTTTACAACCATTTTAAAATATTTTAATAAAGGTGCACAACAACGTAAAAAGTTTTTTGTAAAGGATATTCGAATTCAAATTTCGTTTGAATAATTTTTATCATGTCTCATAGATTTTTTTTCTATTGAAATCAAACTAAAAAAAAATTCAACGAGCATTGAAATTTGAATGTTTTTTTTTTTCATATTAAAATTATATCAAGGTATTTAATTACAATCGTCAAAAACAATAAATATACAATTTCTAACAAACAAAAATTAAAATAAGTCAAATAAACACATTTTTGAAAGTTATTTTTGTTTTTCATTCCTAAAATCAAGATATATGAATCTTATTTGCAACAATACATCTTTTATTTATTTACTTAAAAAGAACCCAATCATCAAAAATTAAAAAAAAAATTTGTTTACTTTATCAACTTTTATCAAATATTAGTTCCGGCCCGTCACTGCTTCAGAAAAATCAGATCTGGCCCGCAGGGCACCCCTGGAAGGCAAATTCTCCATGGCATCTTCAAGTAAGGGCATCTTCAGAACACGTGGACACTTTTTTTTGTATGGGCAATGATCCACATGGAGTAAAATATATGCAAAAATCAAATAGAAAACTTTTTTTTCAAAAAAACAGGGGGTTTCCTGGCTAAAATAATTGGACCCGTATTCTTTTATTGTTTTTTCATACAAAACAAACCGTTTCAACCGATTTTTAGCATTCTTAGACACAATTGAAGGGTGATTATGTAGGCTTTTAAGAAAATATCAAGCCTATCATTTCAATAGGTCGTCTGAAAACTTCAAATTTTGACTGTTTTTCAAAGATTTTGTAAATTGACTTTTCTTAGTATTTTTTTTATTTGAAGGTCATGAAGTCATTTTGCATACCTAATTAGTTTTTTTATGCAACTCTTCATACAATGTTTGGGCTCGTCATATAATATGGGTATGTAAAGGTATGAAATTCTGTATCTTGAGAAGGGATGTTCTGATCGATTTGGTGTCTTCGGAAAAGTTTTTGGTTATAAATAGGACTTTTCAGAACAAAATGGGAACCTACGTGGAAAAATCCTGTTTTTTCACTTTTTATGAACACAAATTGAATTTCCAAAATACGTATTTTTGAATTTTCGAAGTTTTTTGATATGTTTCAGGGGACTAAAAAGACATCTTTTCAAAAGAAAATCTGGTTTAGAAGACAGGATTTTTTGAAAAAAGTGTGCTTTTAGTAAAAGGTTGAAAATCCGGACAACAATTTTCAAAATCAAATGTACTTTACATTTTTGTACTTTCAGGTACAGTCCAGCCTCGATTATCCGAAGTCCTCAAAGCTTTCCCTTCGGATAACCGAATCATGATTTTTTTTGTTGGATTATTCTTTATTGTCGAGATTAAATATGACCCAAATGTGTAAAACCAAGATGGTGGCCAAAATGGCAGTGATGAAATATTGAAAAAAATGTATTTTGACTAAAATGGGGTCACAGAATCTGAGTTTAATGTTAAATACAAGAAAATAAAACAATACGATTTTTCTTTTTGTTCGTGATTCGATTATTCCTTGAAGGAGCGGTCGTGGCTGAATGGTTACGGTGTTCGCTTTATAAGCGAATGGTCCTGGGTTCGATACCCATCTGCTCCCAACGAGAAAGTTCTGGACTAATTGAATTTGGAATTAATGAATAAACTCACGGCCTTAGGATTGGCAAGCAAAATGCTTTCCACTTAACCGTGGAGCATTGGTAGCTTGAGGAGGACTGAGACTGATATAGTTGAATCCAAGAATCGGACAAAGAATCAAATTGAATGCAAGTTGAATATCAGAACTCAAAACAAGATTGCATGCAAGATTGCAAGCGCAGTTGAAATTGAATCTAAAAATACCTCGCTAAAAATAATAGCCTGGGCGACTGTTAGGATTCATCCAATAAGAGATGAGAAGAATTGAAAGCATTCCCATTAGAAATGAGAACACACGAAGAACAATGCAAAAAAAAAACGGTCGTTACCACTCGCCTAAGGTGGCTCCTCAGACCATTCACCTTCCCAAAAACTGTCTAACTCCAAGCGAAACTTACTTGAGGATACCGTGGAGATTTTCCCCTAATACTTTGAAAAAAGTGGAGCGTCAACACTTCCCGTCTTCCAAATCCCTTTCCTTGTCCCTGGTGCGCGGTGGAGATGGGAGCGGCCGGCAATCATAAGCTTTAAGGCGTTTAAAAAAATCGACAGAAATTTTTGAATTTTTGATTTTTGAAAATCCAACAAAATTTGCTATAATTTTATTTCTGAAACTTTGAAAATCGAGTAATTCTTTCAGAGATGTAACCCAACAAAGAATTCGAATAAATGAAAATGTTTTAACCAGAGAGTAACTATTATATTTTACTCTCAGTCCTCTCAAATATTACTGCTCTGCATGGATGTTATATGTTAAGATCAGAAAAATTTTGTTTTGAAAATTAAAAAAAAAACTGGTTGTTAAATACATACTCAACTTTTGTTTCCATCGAGCTCAACCACCACCATCCAGGCGAGCAGATTTTGGATTCTCACCGAAGAGATTTATTTGCGTGAATCTCATTCGTGTGTATCAGGGGAGAAATTGAATAGGAGCTGAGATGTGGAAAACGCGGATGAGAGGGAGAGGTTGTTCATACACACAATGGAGATTGAATAAAAACAAAAAATAAAAATGGGGTTTGAGCGAGCGAGAGTTGGAGCAGTGGGAGGGGCAGATCGTGAGGGGAAACATTTTTTTTTCTGCGAATGGCACACAACATTGCAGGCTGTGTTGTATTTCATTGTGAAGAGAAAAATGAGGGAACAAAATAATGTGATTGTAAAAATTGTGTATGAAACTGAAAACAAGACAATATTTCGATGAATTTTAATTCCAACGCCTGAAATCTAATATTAAAAAAAATCCTTTCTAGCCCTCTGATAATGAAACGTTAATCGAAATGTCAAAATCCATACAATTATAAATCACTTTCCGTTTTAAGGTCCAAACACAATCGTCCATCGTGTGTCCAGGGTGGAACCTTGAGAAACCATCTTCTTATCCCTTCTCGGAGAGGCCATTAAAATGATTGATGATCCTCGTCATCGGTCGGGTTGCTATGGCTCTCAGAACGAGGAAGATGGTCGGTCCAGGAGGTTCCCATGACGGATCCCTTTTTGGGATTATTCCTTTCTGGGTTTCTTGCAGTGGTCAAGGATTTTGGAAATTTGGTCTTCTTGGCCCTGGGTGAACGTCATGTGGACGAAGAATTGCATTTTTATGTGCTCAAAGTGGAGCTTAGGCTAACATTTATGAGCAAAAATATTTGTAAATCTCTGTCACAAGCGAAATATGATTGATCGTTTTTGGTGCATATTTTGACAGAAAGACTGTCACTGAATGAAGCAAGTCAGTGTGACATTACTTGCAGCAGTTCTTTCCAGTGGGTGTAGTTGAAATTTGTAGATTGTTGAGTTCAGAATCTTTTTTCTTGCAGCACCTCAATCCATACGGTGTCAACTCAACACAGTTCAAGATCTTACGAGAGTGTGGCGTACAAGATCGCTCCCCGATATGGACGATCCGACGACCACGATCGTGTCGCAAAAACCCGTTCCACGGAGAGGCGTTCTTGCGCTTCTACCTGCGAGCGAGGTTTCGTTTTCTCGTTTAATTGCACGGTTTCATCATAACCTATAATCACCTATCTTGGACCACATCTCGCTCCGTAACCATCATCTTGAACCGTCTTCTTGCGTGCAGCAGTTTCGTCGGTCGTCAAGTCGTACTTATCTGCCATGCTCTTTTTTCTTCTACTTGGTCGATTTTAACTTTTCGAAATAACCGCGCCGAGACCTGTGCTCTGTGTGTCCGCGGTTTCGGATTTCGGGCCCGAACTCGAACCAAAAAAAAAAGAGAACCGACGACTAAGAAGGAGGCATCCTTACCCCCTTCGGCAACTCCTCGGTCGTTCCCGACGACCTGCAGCAGGGGCTTGTTATTAAATCGTTTAAATCGCTATCCTCCAACGAACGACGGGAGTAACAACAGGCCCCGGTGGAAAAGAAACAAAAAGAAGCGACCAAACTGGTTTTGGATTGGTCGGGTTCTCAAGTGTAGTGTACGTGTGTGTCTGAATCAAAAGGAAAGGGTCTTTGGAAAAGACGACGACGACGACGCGACTGCGCGCCAAGTGTTGCTCTCCAGAAGAAAGAAGGAAGTTAGAGGAACAACAAGGTGAAACAATCAAAAAGTTGACGGCAGCGAACCACTTCAAACACCTCATGTGTGTTTTTTTGCACCAGCGCCAAATTGCATCCGACATCCGAGTGCGACGCATAGGGGAACAGCATCTAATTCCAGCGTGCCTCTAATGTTGGCAGGTCAGAACTTTGACATGCAATTAAAGCTAAATAAAAGCGTTTTCAACTGAAATCGAGTGATAAATAGCTCAATAAGAAGTGAGCAAGCAAGTTTCTACCAAATGTTTTGCAAAATTAGTTGTTTAAATAGTGAAAGTCAGCAAATTGGATGGAGTTAGGAGCGAGAGCTTAACCTGCCAAAGATACGAGAATTTCCCCTACTTGGACCTTTGTTATTGTTTTACGCGCGCTGTCAAAGGTAGTCGCGCGTCGCGCGAGCGATGAAAAATGGAACCGTCCAACTCGCATTTCTGCCCTTGTATGGAACCGCCGCACGGGGTCGTCCGACGACCGTACCGTGGTCATTGTCTGGAGCCGGCGTGAGCACGACGGGTTCTGCAGAAGAAACCGATTTTCCTCGCAAATCTGAACGTTCTGGTGACATTTTCCGAATTCCAACATGGCGGACGGTTTGTTGATTTTTTTCATTAGCTGCCGTCCCAGCCCATTGTTTATAAGCGGTTAATAATTCCTCATGTGTCGTGCGGGCACAGCTGCCGGCAGGATTTCTGCGTCTGACAAGCTTGCGCCCTCTCTCTAAGCAAAAACCTGCCCTGCCCTTTGACACCCGCCATGCGCCGTCGTCTCGTGACTGGGGTTGCCGGATGCTCCTCGGAACGTGTGCTCCCGTTCCCGCTCGGCACGGTAGGAGTTAATTTATGCAACCCTTTCCGGTTCTTTTTGTGTGTGTGTGTTTTTTTGCTTAAATTTTAGGATGCTGGGTGGATTCCTTGGGGGGAAGAATTCGTTTCATAGAATGCTGATCTTAGACAGTATTTCTAATCAATTTTAGAACATTCTTTTTATTCATAAAAAGAGTAACACTCTCAATAGCTTGCAGTTATCTGAGATTCTTAGGTCGTGGTGTAAACAAAGAGCTGTCAGCTGTATAAGGACCTTATATAGACCATAAGGTCCTTATACAGCTTAACTCACTTAACTTAACTTATAAAATTGTACGTGGCGTAGGAATTTGAATCCATGGAAATGAATCTGATCTTCTATGATGGAAAAGTACGAAAATTAGTGACATACCGTAAGATTTGTAATACTTCAACATCTAAGCAAACAACTGCATAGCAACGTTTGACAACCCATTAACTTCTCTTGGTCGATTGAAGATTTTTTTTTCGCTAGCGCACTTTCCGAAATTTTCAAATAAAATCAATTAGTCGAAGATTTTTTGTAAACCACAGTATAAGCACCAATTCATTTATTTTATTTTGTTTACAAACACTGTTCATCTACGAAAAGTGACAGGTCATTTTTCGATGTGTGACGTTACACATGTAAGTGTAGTACCGTAAACTGGGGTCAATCGGGACACATGGGGCGAATTGGGACAGCAGTTTTTATCATGTTGGAGCACAATATTTTGATTTTTCTGGTTGGTTTCGGTAAGAACAGATTCAGGCCAACAAAATGTGTACATCCATTACCAAATTTAAAAGCTTTAAGTGCAGATTACGGTAGTGAAATCGGTGTTCTGCCGAATAATCTGCAGATGATGATTTTTTGATCTTCTTTCTAACGAACTCTCTGGAATTTGGCCATTCTTAGAGGGTAATGAGGATGCAATAGAAATTCCATGTTTTTGAACGTTTTTGGTAATAATTTTAATCTTTCTCTGGCATTTTCTTCAAAATTAGAATGTTTCGAATGATTTTTGAATTTCCTATGAAATATGTGAAATTATTTGATAAATTAAAACTTGCAAAATTAAAAATGTTTTTTAAGAATTCCGTCGAATTGTGCAATTTCTTTTGATTTTTATTTCGAGTAACATTTAGATACTTTTTATGAGTTTTTTCATTACCGTTAACACATTTTCATCTATCAATTTCTCTTAATATCAATTTCTCTGAATATTCATATTGATTCACCCTGAACTGGGCATCGGTATACGAGAGGATAAAGAGCACGGTTCGGTAGTAAAATGGCACTGTGGACGAAAGGACTTTCCGCATGGACATTAACTTTGGGTATTGATACATGAGAAGGTCTATAATATTTTTGATCTAGATTTTTTTTTGATTAGGTCCTATAAACTATTGTCTTTCATAAAAAAACTCTAGATGTTTTTAAAGCTTTTTTTGGGGTGTTTTTGCCTTCCTCACTTTACTAAGGAAATGCTATAAAATCACTCGAAAAACGAAATTCTCAATTTGACCTCCTAGACCCACCTTCATGTATACATATCGACTCAGAATCAAATTTTGAGCAAATGTCTGTGTGTGTGGTGGGATGTTGATCAAAAAAATTTGCACTGAGTTATCTTGGCACTGGCTGACCCGATTTGGACCGTTTTGGTCTCATTTGATCCGCCTTGGGGTCCCATAGGTCGCTATTGAAAATTATAAAGTTTAGTTAAGTACTTCAAAAGTTATGCTAAAAAATCGAATTTAACAAAAGTCCGGAAGATTGTAAAAAGGGTGGTTTTGCCTTCCTCACCTTACTTAGGAAAGGCTATAAAATCACTCGAAAAACGAAATTCTTAATTTGACCTTCTAGACCCACTTTCATGTATACTTATCGACTCAGAATCAAATTCTGAGCAAATGTCTGTGTGTGTGGTGGGATGTTGATCAAAAAATTGTCACTCGATTATCTCAAGACTTGCTGAACCGATTTGGACCGTATTGGTCTCAGTCGATCCATCTTGGGGTCCCATAAGTCGCTATTGAAAATTATAAAGTTTAGTAAAGTACTTCAAAAGTTATTCTAAAAAAACGATTCTAACAAAAGCCCGGAAGATTGTAAAAATTGTGGTATTTGTAAGAAACCCTATACATACATTTTTAGAAAGGTATTCAAAAGACCTTTCCAACGAGTTTAAAAGTTTGAAGATCTGACAACCCTATCAAAAGTTATGCGTACTTAAGTGCTATTTATGCACTTTTTGGAGGCCGGATCTCATATATTTCGATGAAAACGTTGTCAGGATCTATCATGCGACCTGTCGATGGATAGGTGATCAAAAGACCTTTCCACCGAGTTCAGTAGATTGAAGATCTGACAACTCTATCAAAAGTTATAAGCACTTAAGTGTTATTTATGAACTTGGTGGAGGCCGGATCTCAGATATTACCTAGCATTTTATTCAAAATCTAAGGAAGGCACCAACCACCTAATGGTGGATTAAGTAACGTTTTTTTAAACATGAACGGAACTTTGAAAACAAAATTTTACTTGAGTTGCTTTTGGAAATAACGATATTTGTGTATCCTCTTTAATTATTTTTGATTTGAATAAAAGACCTGCCAAGATTAACTTTTTCGACGTTTTGCCAAATATCGACTTAAATATTGATCAAAAGTTTGGTTTGTGCATTCAATTTAAAATTACCTGATAACAAAAAAATTACAGAAAATCGCATGTATCATTGAATGAAAAAAATAATCTCTACATAAATTAAAGCCAAAATTATGATTTTATTTTGTGAATTGAAGTTGAAGTTAAAATAAGTTGAAAATAAGCTAAAATGAATGAAAATAGATCGAGAAAGGTCACTGCTATTTTAACCAACTTAGTTATTATAAGCTAGGTGAATGTAGATATGTCATAAGTCGTATTTCTTTATTCAACATTTGGTGAAAAATAAAACACCTGACGCCGCCTTATGTGCTTTTTGGCATTGTTAGTAAACAGAACAATCGCAGAATGTTGCGTCTGTCACTTTAGCCCCTGTTCACTTTGTTTCTTCGATGTCAGACAGGGATCGCAACAATCGGCTATATTTGTCCTATTTTTAAACACGACAAAAACGGATAGCTGAATTTGGGGTGGTTCATCAAATCAATCTTGGCTCAAACCATAACATCAACCAATATCATTCACCAATCTCTACAAGTTAAAAATGGCTGCAGTCGACATTTCTATGAACAGTTTCCAACAACCAAACAAGCCGGAGACAGTTTGGTGACCCGTTCCAAAACCGGTCAACCACGTCCTAGGGCTGCAACTCAATCCCTCCTGTTCAGCGGAAATTCCTGTCCCCGTCCGACAAAATATGGCAGCAAAATCAGCACAAAAAAAACCTCCAATCGAATGACGAAAATGTGCGAAAAGCTGCTCGAATGAATTTTCGAACGAAGCGGAAAATAAACAAGAATTTCAGCAGCAAAAAAACCGTATTTATCCCGTAAATTTCGACTTGCATGTATCCAGGGGGTGAGCCAACCGAGAGAAGAAGAAAAAAGCGCCACCCCTCTCGAATTCCCTCCGACAGGATCAGGATGACTCCCGGGACTCGTTCCGAGAGGTCAGAGGTTGCACAAGAAAACCTGGCCCAGCTCTGCAGATGGTACTCGCCTCTCTCGGTGTGAGCCATATGGATTACCCCTTTCGCGGGGTGCTTGCTGGTTTCGGCCGAAAAGTTTGGATGAAAATTTGGCTGTAACGGGACTAGTTTATTTTTTTCGTTTTCACTGCTGACTCTGCGATGTGACGGCAAGCAATCGGAGATGGTTCTTCCTGTTTGAGTTTTGGCAAGCTGCACGAGTCGGGATGTCAGAGGGTGATTTTAGGAGAACGTTTTATGTATTTTTGTCTGTGGTATTGAGTAATGTTTCTATGCAAACGTATGCGCACATCACATTTGGCACAGTACTCACAGAGAGAACTGCCGCCTTAGCCCGCTCGGCTATCAGACCACAGAAAAGTTGAAAGGATAAACGCCTATACGAGCTTGACATTTCGGTCAAGTAGGTTTCCCATACTGATGGGTTACATATTTCTGGGTGTAATGTTATATAAAGTTTAATAAAATAATACAAAATTTATTTTACACACAGACACCTTTATTTTACTGTGTGACTTTACTCTTACTTAAATTCTTTTTTTTATATTTCCAATCTCCTCATTCAACGTCCAAAACTAACGATCGGAAACAAAGAAAGTATCGAAGAAAAAAGTTTCCAGTAGGACGTAGGGGAAATATACCCATTTTAAGCCTAATAAGCGGTCGTGTTTGAATGATGCTGGATAATCTGGAGTGTTCGTTGAAATTTACTAAAATCAAGTACACTAACGAGTAGAGCAACTTTTAGTGAACATTTCTGTTTATTTACACTTTTACTAAAAGTTATTCTATTCCTTTGACAAGCATTTAAACTAAATATTTCCCAAATGTATTCTAATCAGACGAGAATGAATTGGGCTACGCCCATTTTCTTTATTGTCAGCTTAGTTCTTGTTTCTTCCAGCGCTCTTTTGGGTCTGCTCAGTGCTGCCAATTGTGATGAAATTTTAAGCGAACTAACTCACAAAAAGTAGCATTTATAGAGAAAGTTTCCTGGCATCACCGGCTCACTCCAATAGGCGCTGCTGGTGGTGTTGGTGGCCACCCTTTGTTCTTTATTTGCCTTCGCTTCTCGCTCGGTTTTCTTCAGCCTTCGATTGGAATGGGTTGTCCAAAGTCAAACGTCAAAAGACTTGGCGCGTTTGTTTTTTTTATGGTGCTTGCTAACTATTTACATGTTTCGGGATTATTTTTAAAGTGAGTGACAAACTAATGTGCAAAAGAACATGTTGCCGGTAGTTGGAAGCAATTCCATATCTTAAGCGCTTTGAAAACGTTAGCCCAAGATGGCGACTTTCGTTAAGCAGTTAAACTCTCATCTTGCGTGTGCATTAAATTTGATCTTTTTGGCCAGTAAATGGCGTAAATTTTTCGAGCTTACTTGAGGCGGTGCTGTTGCTGGTAAGTTCATAGCCTAAATTGTATTTTTGGAGCTTTAATCGAGCATCAAACTCTCCATATGACGAGGATAGGTGTTTGATTAGAAAGGGTATATTTCCCCTATATTTGATGAGAAAAGGACCAAAGTCGAAACAGACAAAAGTATCGCAAAGATTTGCAAAAAAAGAAAGGAAAAAAATCGAAACAAAGTGCGAAGCACGCGTTTGATTTTTTCCTCCTTTCCATCTTTCAGATTTTTTTTTTGCTTTCCTTCAACTGTGACTAGATTCTGGCTCGGAGGATGCTTTTCCCACTGTCGGGGTCGTCGTCCCTCTGCGAAGGATTTTGGCCTCAGGGAAGCGATGATGTTTGGGATGGAAATTCTTTGTTTGATGTAACCTTTTTTGACTGAATTTATTGATTTAATGTTTGTTGAATTTCTTGGCCAACTTTAATAAACATGTTAATTTTTTTTTGAATTTACGATAAGATCTCCTCTGAATAATTGGACCTTGAATTTTATTCTAAAAAGAGTGTTCCAACTAATTTTCAATCCCCAAAAAGGATAAGCTTCATCCTTAAACTCGGTTCCACACCCATCCGGTGGCATCCCCGGTTCCGGTAACCTTTCCCGTGTAACCGCACACACGAAGCACTACCAATTTGCTTACATTGTAGGGGAAGGTGGGGCAAGACGACCATATGGGGCAAGAGGAACAATCGCTCCTACGGCCGTAATTTGTACAATTTTGATTATTTCCAGTATGAGAAATTGTTGCTAGCAATGCAATTAGCTGATTCTACTACCACATAACCGCCAAAATGACGTAAACGCCACGGGGCATAAGATTTAATGAAGTTTTTTTCGAAACCTTTGTTTTCTTATAATATTTGGAAAGTACAAAATAAGGCTTAGGGTTCGTTTTAAGGCTCATTTTATCAAAATGCTATTTTTCCTAGATCAGTAGTGTACCTACAAATGACATGCACCTATTACAAAGTATGATTTAACTTTTGGTTATTTTTGTTGAGATCTTTTAAAAAATCTTGTTCAGGTGGGGCAAGTGTACCATATGGATTTTTAGTATGGAAAAAATTACGAATTGCTGCAACAACATATTTTATTGGGAAATAAATACATAAAAGTACTTAAAAACTGATAAACAATCGTTAAAAAAATTGTACATACAAAGTATAGTGATATTATGAAAATTTACTATTTATCATCGAAGTAGTATTTTTTTTCGTAAAAACGATAAAATTTTTAGTAAAATATTATTATTTAATCTAAAAATGGAAGAAACCATTCAAATACATTCTAATCTGATGTATCTAAGTGATAACAGTTCAATTGTTAGCAAATTACCATATTTTTTCATGCATTGTTCCTCTTGCCCCAACGGGTTGCTCGTCTTGCCCCACTAGTTCAGTAGAACGTACGGAAAATCAAAAATTTTAAAATCAATTTTTCACATTAAAAAACAGGATTTTTTAAAAACTTGTTTAAACAAAGTCTTAGTCAAGACCTAGAATAAGATGATTATAATAAAAACCGACAGATTTTTTAACTTTTTAATGGGTTATAACGAGCATTTCCTTAGCTTGTTACACTTGCCCCACTTTCCCCTACTCGTTTCATCTCACTCCACAAAACTACGCAGAGTACAGAACATTTCCATCCCAACAAACCCTTCTCTCCCGCGAACCTAACCTCACTTTGCACAGCGTCTGGCTGGCCATAAAACTGTGGTCGACGACTCTCCAGCCCCGGAACGAGAACCCATCCGGAGGTTTTAAATTTTAATACCTCCTTTATGACGACATTTATACGCTTTAATTAAGCCATTTGTTTTGCGGACTCCGTTGCAACTCGAGCGCACGTGGTGCAGGTGAAAATGGTTTTTTGCTCTTTTCCACAGTTTACCTTTTTTACGCTGAAAATATTTCCGAATCGTTCCAGAAGTGAAAGTTAAACGAACGAATCATAACCTATTGCCAATTAAACCGAGAATTGATGAACCCATCAGGTCCATACTTCAACACCCTGGTCTCGTCAGTCTAAAACTGGCGTTGATGCGAATCGATGTAACAATCCGTCCTGGTCCGGAAACTGAACTCTTCACGGCAATCAACGTCGCAATCTACGTGTTTTGCGGGGTTTCATAGTTGTTGGACAGAAGAGTAGTGGTGAACAAGGCGAACACTAACCTCTCTAGGACTATCGTTCGACAATTTTCCCGGCGAAACAAAAAAGCCGACAAAATAAAAATAAACCGTGGAGGCTCGTCCCGTGAGCTGACGATGACGAGGATTGAATGGCAAAAAAAAATTGCTCTTCTACTCGGTGGCTGTGAACGGTCCGGAACGCGATACGTTGCCACCTATCACCGCCCTAACCTAGCCCCGACCCTTTCTTCTCTGTCGAATCGAACCGCCAAAAACGATACCGAAGAGCGGCAGTAAATATCGATAATCTCTCTACCAATCTACGGGGTTCCATCGATGCCCTCATGCCACCTTAAAATGGGTGAATTGGTCAGGTCGGCATGACTTAAAACGATCATAATTTTCAATTTCATGAAGTTTGATATGTCGCATGACAGGGTTTCTTGCACCTTCGGGAAGTGTCCCCCGCAGTGGCCACCGGTAACCGGTTCCGCAGTGAGGGTCGGAGGACGTCGGCATGACTTCGAATGATCATGATTTTCAATTTCATCAAGTTTGATGTGTCGCATGATAGGGTTTCCTAAATGACAGAAATGCTGGTTTGCTTTCTGACCCCTCCTGGGCATTCCGGAACCGGTAAGGGTGGCCGCTAGGGGACACATCAGCAATATGCAAGGAACCCTATCATGCGACATATCAAACTTCGTGAAATTGAAAGTTATGTCAATTTAAGGCCATGCCGTTGTTCTCTGACTCATCCTGGTCTGAATAGAACCAACAAAATGTGGCCACTTGGGGTGACAAATAGTAAAACTTGCTGGTCGTCAAAGTTAGGGTCTCGAAAATATAACCACGTTTCATTGAATCAAATTATTAAATTTACCTCCATAAAAAATAAAAAAAGGAAGAACTCAAATCTAATGTTTTGTGTCGTTAAGATGAAAACAGTAAAATAATAATTCTAAAAATGTGGTAGCGTTAAGAAGAAATGAATTTTGAAAAAAAAAACATTTGGAGAGCTCTCAATTGTTCTCCCTTTCAAAGGATTTACAAAGGTATAACATGTAAAGTTACATCTAATTTGAATATCTTTCCCACAATCCTCAAACCAGGTGCTGCCATCTCTTGGCGGCACGAGCCTCAGCTCGAGATAATCAAAGGCGACAACCACTCGACAAAACTCCCCTCTTTTCTGGAATTACACCCGCAAAAACATGGCAAGGGAATCCTTCCCCACGAGTTCTCTTCCCTTGGCCAATGTGCCAACAGAAAACTTTTTCACGGCCATGTCGAGAGTGTCGTCGTCGACATTTGGCTCGTTTCGGAAAGGAAATTGAAAACTTATCCCTTTAAATTAAAATTCACCGATATTTACCCTCTTCCCTGTCCTCCTGAGCACAGGGAGGTTGGCCACCCCCGCCAATCTCGTGTGCCCTTCTCAAAGTTTCTGCTCAACAGGGACAAGTCCTCGAGACGCGATCCGAAACTTTTGCGTGTGCGTCCTTCCGGTGTCGCTTCTTCTGCTTCTTCTTCCCGGCACACAAAGGCACTTTCGTCCCTTTTTGGGCCCCGTTTTTTTCGGGTTGGTCGTCGCCGCTGTCTCCTAATGGCAGCAGTTGCAGTTGTATTTGTTGACGTCGAGTTGCCTTAACCAAGTTTGTGCACCACACACAACAACAGAGAGAGTGAAAGAGGAGAAACCCCGAAAAAGGAGGAGAAAATATCCCATTAGCAGGGCGTACGAGTCCCGTTATGCGAGAGGAGTGTTGGAAGGAGGAGGACTCGCCCTTAGGGTTCTGTGACAAGGTTTAGGGTGGCAACTTGGGTTGGAAAAAATGGGAAATTGATTCTTTTAAATATTTTTACACAAAAAGTTAATAGCATTATTGTTCAGCCACTTATCTAAACAAAAACTTCAAATTGATAAGTAATAAAATGTGTTAACAAAATGGGTTCATTTTTAAATAACACATCAATGTTAAAATAAATTATAAAAATTGGGTCCTAAAATGAAGCTTAGATTGCTGATATTATTGTTTACAGCGATAAAGCTTATTTTTCTGAGTACAATGACCCTTTGTACGACCACAAAGAGTTTAAAATGGATTTTTAAATCAATTTGGACAAATTAACCTCGCGGGTGCTCCTGTCATTTTCATGGAGTTTTGATTTTTTTTATGTTTGAGGCAAAATTTAAATGTCTTTAAAGTTATTTAAACGGTTTGCGAATGTTCTAAAACTTGTGCTCCTAGTGAAGAAGGAAACTGTTTGGTCCACGCCGGAAGTGAAAGTGAGAAGGAGACCATCAAACTGCCAAGGGAACCAAGAGAATTACTGAATTCGCGTTACGGACAGCTTTATACCGGACGGTGCTGGGTGGCGTTAGTCATCAAGTTCTGGTCTGAAGAGGATTATTAGAATTTGGCCAACTACGTGGAGCTGAAAGTCTGAATTTTTGGATCCGTCAGGATCGCCGCCTGTGGCCGTTATTTGGATGTGTGCTTCCTCCGGCATAGAACGGCTGTTCAAGATCATATTGTTCAAACCCGGTGAGGAATTTCCTTTTTGCATCTTATTTAATTTCAAGCGTTGAAGGAGTGGCCGTGGCCGAATGGCTACGGTGTTCGCTTTATAAGCGAATGATCCTGGGTTCGATTCCCATCTGCTTCCAACGAGAAAGTCAAAGAAATATAAATTCGTGAAACTCCTGAACATGAACGAAAAATCAAAGTTGCTCGAGGCGGGGTTCGATCCCTCGTCCAGGTTGATTAACAAAAAGGCTAACCACTAGTCCATCGTGGCTTGATGAGCTATGACTGGAATTAGGAATACTGTTACTGCTAACTATATACGCGCTGGGTCTATGTCCATTTGACAAAGATTCGGAAGTTCTAAATAACGTTTGAATCTGATTGATGCAAACGTTCTTCAGGGCGGGGCTTGTCGATAAAGCTGAGGTACCTCGCGCTCGGCTAGCCAGCGTAGAAATGGGTCACCGAAGCTCGGCAGAGCTAACACCTTTCAAATGCCTATGCGAGTTATTTGCATGTATAGAATGTCAAATTCTAAAATACATGGAAACAACTCAATTTGTAAGAAGCGGCCGCGTGGTCCCGTTTGATTGGTTGCACACACACACACACAATTTGGACAAATTAACCTCGCGGTCCTTCTTGGCAGAATAGCTCTTACTTGACAGCTCGTTCCAAGGTGACCATAGTTGATCCATCGAAAAAATGTTGTCTTGTCATTTTTTTTTTTGCATTAAAATGCCAGAAATAGTTTTTAATCGTGTTTTTTACCGTTTTACATAAAAATTGACATAGGGCTTTGCTGCCCATGTTCGCATAAATGTCCCATATGCAAAAACAGCAAGCTGAGAAAAACGCATTTGAAGTTTGGCTACGGGTTAAATTTTCGTGTAAAAACTGGATTTCCTCTTGACTTCCAGAACAAAGTGCTGGATTTTATAGGCTCTTTTGAAAGAGCACACGATTTTGAACCAAACTGCATCAATAACTCGAAATCTATGAAAATGCATATGGGACATTTATGCGATCAGGGGCAGTTTAGTACCCAATTGAAAATCTGCTACAAACAAATTAAGTCGCATAGTAAAGTTAGAGAAACGCTTATCCACGAAAATAAAAGTCAGTTGCTTGAAAAGTTTTAAGAAATATTACCAAACATATAATTATTCAAATAAAAATACAAATATTCTTAAGAAACAAGAAATATGCGTTCTCATTTTTTTTGCAGAATCAAATAATCAAATTGTCATTCACCCGCGAAAAAGAAAGGAGGCGAATCACGCAAAACAAAATCGCTGCCGAACCATTCGCAAAAAGAAAACTAAACCAGTTCATGATTTTTTGTGTATCTCTTTGGAAGCACCACTTAAATTAATTTATTGCGTTTTTTTTTGTTTATTTACGAAAAGTGAAAGGTATTTTTTTGACGCAAGACGTTACACCTGCATATGTAGTAGTGAAATCGATGTCCCACCGAGTAATCCAGATGTATTTTTTTGAGTTTCTTTTATCCGATCATTCGTGCGCAAGAGAGGAGAGCTATGCTCTCTTCGAATTGTTTCTCTTGATGAGCATCAAAAGATTTATTTTGATGAAGATTCTTCCATTCCTGATTGGCCTTGTATTTTTGAACGCGATAAATATTATTTGAAAAAAATATTTTAACATTAGAAAAACTGTTCATATTTAAAAGATTTATGATATTTATTGCAAATTTAGACCGTTGCAAATATTTTTCAAAGTTTATGTCCCTTGACTTTGCCCTAGGTTGAAGTAGGGGGAAATAATGTCTAAACAATTTGATAGCAAGCCATAATTTCAAGATTTTAATGATTTTTTTTGTAGGTTGTATTTTACACCAGAAAAATTGTTTTGCCTTTTATTAGTTTAATTTTGTGAAAAACATTTTTTTGGGAAAAAAAACCTTTTTCCGTTATAAAATCACAAACGTACCAGTATTCAAAAATATTCTAACGAGCCAAAACGCAAAACTTAATTATAAACACAGGAAAATGCATTTTAAATGTTTTCAGGTGATTGCAACCCTATTTTCATTTGAAATTAGGCTTGAATTTTTTGTCCAAATTTGAAAACATTATGATAAAAATTTATACAATTTTTTTGAACTTTTGTTAGACAGATTAAACAACAAAAGCCACAAAATTGGGAAATTATTAAAAATTAATCTTTTTTATTTCTTCTAAGCCTGAAGACCTGGGAAATTTCATTATTTGGCTAAGGAATCATTCAACAAATGAGAATACATTTGAAGAACGATTTTTTCTGACTAAGCAAAAAACCAAATTCTTTGGTTCTCTTATTTTAGCTAAAAAAAATAAAATGATAAACCAAACAATTAAATTTTTACTATTTTAACTATAGTATAAAACAAGTTGTGATTATATAGTACTCGCTTTAAATTTTAAATCATTTGAATAATCGAGTAATCGTTTTATTGATTTATTTTTGTTCAAATTATAGATGTAAATATTAATATTAAATGTATCCCGATTTTCCAAGCAAAACTTTACCCATCGAAGAACCGCTTCTAGACGGCCAAAAATATTTTTTCATCCAATTTTAAATTTTCAAAAAGTAGGTATTGAAAAGCAGAATAGAATCATTTAGAAAATTATGTTAGATGATTTTATTTGCGTCACTTGTCTTAAACAATGTTTTGAAATAGTGATTTTTTCTGTGGTCAACTTTGGTCGAGATTTTTAAAATTGTTTTTCACGTATTTAAACCATTTTAAGGCTCTGGAAGGCATCATTCCAGATCAGCCATTTGGCAGCCATGTTTGTTTTATAAAAACATTCAAATCTTGATTCAAAATGTATTAATAAAAAAAGGTTTTCTTTTTGTTGTTTGTAGAAGCATTTTACAAATCGGGATGTTTTTTTATTTCGATATGTTATTTCTGAACCCTGAATTAAGAACCATCATTGACAGTCATTGCTCCAAGAGTGAAGGACACCTTCTACGACCTTAAAGCTAATATCATGGTGGTAGATGGTGTTAGGGCAATGACTGTCAATGATGGTTCTGAATTCAGGGTCCAGAAATAGTAAATTGAAATGAAAAAATAATCACTATATGTAAAATGCTTCTAAAAATAACACAAAGAAAACCTTTTTTTGATTGAAACATTCTGAATCAAGATTTGAATGTTTTTCTAAAACAAACATGGCCGCCAAATGGCCGATTGGGGATGATGCCTTCCAGAGCCTTAAAATGATTTAAAAACGTGAAAAACAATTTTAAAAATCTCAAAAATGACTGAAAATTATTTGAAATTTCAGAAGAAGAACAAAAACTAATCGAAATGTATGAAATACATAACTAAATCGTGAGAACCAAAAATTTCGAAGAACAAAAATTGTTTAAAATTGACATCCTGTACATGGGAAAAGTAGAACGATTCTTTACAAAATCCTGAACTTTTCAAACGGCCAACAAGTTAACACCATGCCCAACAATTCGCATGTGTCCTTGTGTCTGTGATGAACCCTTACCAAACCAACAACCAACCATCCAGGCAGAGGGAACAGGAGACGACTTTCGTCCCTCCGTAGCTAGCCTAGAGGGGTGGCAACAGAATTCTCTAGCACATGTGCCGTTGCAGTTCTGTCCTTTCTACTGTTATGTTGGTCGCTCCCTCCCCCATGAACGCCTGGTAGAAAGTCCATAAATCTTGACGAATCTATAAATTTCAGCGCCCCCTCTCTCTCCTTCAAGGCTCCACTAGGCTGGGCTTCTTCCCTGGTAGCAGGATTTGGCGCAACTTTGTCCCTTCTCGAAAAAAAAACGTCAGATGAAACGGGGAAAGTTTGTCCAATTAGCAAAAAGTTCCTCAGCCTTCACTCTGCGTAATGAAATTCGGCATTAGCGGCCATGGTGATGAATCCTTAGACTAACGAAGACTTCTTTCTTTCTATTCCCTGTAGGTCGGAGCATTACAATAATCTGCAGAAGCAAGAGGAGGAGAAGCTCAACAACAACAACAACAACAACCACAGCCATCCGGCGCTGCACGCGAGTCCTCAGCAGCAGCAACATCAGCAGCATCACCATCCGGGCCACAGTCCCCATCTGCAGCGACCTTTGAAGGAGTCCTCGAACACCAACATCCAGCAACAGCAACAACAGCAAAAGCAATCTTCGGTGGTGAAGATCGAACTGTTGCGCAGTCCCGCCCAGCCGGAAGCCCAGCAAGGCGGCGCTCGACTCATCAAAACCGGCGCCCAATCACCGGCCGCTGCCTCGACTGCCCCCGCGGCCCTCTCGCCGCACGGCGGAAGCCCCTCGACCGTCTCCCACCTGCGGTCAATCCGACCCTTCCCGACTGCTGTAAGTTCGGCCAACGCCACAGCGACCACCACAACCACTGCCAGCGCCGGAACGACCGGGGAACGGCCGCTCAAGTGCCTGGAAACGCTCGCCGAGAAGGCCGGCATCACCTTTGACGAAAAGTACGACGCGACCACCACGCTGGAGAAGTCACAGAGCCCCGCCGGGCAGCAGCAGGTGGCCCAGCAAACGGCGGTGCCCCTGCAGCTGTCCCAGGAGCAGCTCCAGCAGTTCCAACAGTTTCAACAGTTCCAGCAAGCGTTCACCGCTGGAACGGCGACCATCCAGGTCAAGCAGGAGTACAACCCACCCCAACCCCAGCAATCCAATGCCACCGGTGGAATGGACCAGCAGCAGCAGCAGCAGCAACAGGCGGCCCAACAACAGGTCGCCCAGCAGCAGCAGCAACAACAGCAAGCCATGCAAGCCGCGGGTCAGCTGTCCGCAGCCGATTGGCAGCACGGGCGCGTCCAAGTGCTCCAGCAACCGATCCAGAACCAATACCTGCAACAGCTGTACGGCTCGCAGCAACTCCTGGTACATCCGGGGATTGGGGGTCAGCAGCAGATTCAACTGATTACGTCGAAGCCCTTCCAGGGTACGCCGCAGATGTTGGCGACCACACCCGGCAAGCAGGTCATCGGAACGGGGACGGGGAACTTTAGCGGGGCGTACGCGCTGCCGACGATTCCGTCGAGTCAGTCGCAGGCGCTGCTGTTTAGTCCGGTGAGTAGTTTATTTTTGTTTGGATTACAAAAAAATCCTGATTGAGAAATGTTGAAGATCTGGCGACCCTGTCTAAAGTCAACACTTATTAAGTATAAGAACTGTCGTAAATCATCATAACAGCTTCTTACAAAAGCCACATTTTAGTATTTTGTTTGATAGGATTTTGGAAGATTTATCCTTCGTGTTTTGAAATTTGTTGTACTGGCAACTTTTTTCCTCCTATCGCGCTTGTATCTCAAAATTTGTTCAAAATATGTTTATACTTTGTTTGCAGGCCAAGGATTGATACCTAAGAGCATGCAATGGCACTGACCTTGTTGCGTGCTCTTCGGTTGACGTCCACGTAAGGAACATCCTGGAAGGAGCGTAACTAACTACATCCGTAGTTCTGTTAGATCATCCGAATTATCTTGATCAGAACAGTATAGCTCTGGTTCCTTGCGAGTGTCCTATTTTCTTACCTCCACGTTGGCTTGGTTTTCATGATGACCTAGCTGGTGGCCTGTGGAAACGGATCGTAAACCTTTGACCACCGCGGGTCAGAGTCGAGACGGCTAAAAGAAAGGGGCGCAACAATGTGGGAAAGGGAAGTAATTTGTGATTGTAGACGGTATTGTTTTGATTCGCAGTATGTTGAGTCAACTGCTGTGGATGTACCTGAAACATCGCACAACGGGGTTTCTCTTCTCTTCTTTCTCAGCTACCACCTATCTCCTATTTTTATTTTGCTCTACTGGTTCTCACTTCTCTTCACTGATTCTTCTATTTAATATCCATCATTTGATTTTGATTTTACTAACTTTTGATTCTCTTATCTCTCAAAGATTTTTCACTCTTTTCTATCAATTGATACTGCTGTAACAAACTTTGTTTTGTTGTTGTTTTTTTTTTTTTTTTTTTTTTTTTTTTTTCCTTAAAAATATACTTTTCCTTAATGTACTAGTAATATCAAGTCTATTTATCATTCGCCTAATCTTTTTTGATTTTATTGCGAATTTATTTATTTGAATAATTCTTTATCTGTCCTATAAATTATCATTACTATATTGTCTAATTTTACATCTAATACATCTAGCCTCTCATTTTTATTCTTCAAAATAAGCTCATCATTCTCTTACTATTGATACTTGATTTTTATAAAATAAATTCTCTTTTACTGTCAATTGTTTTCAATCTTCACCCTTTTTTCAAACAAGTGAGGTTTGAGCCCTTACTCAATGTATGGAATGGTTAAAGGATTAACACAAATATTACTATTGTATTTTTGGTGAACTTTTATAACATGCTTAGGACCAAAAATTGTAACAAAACACCGCGACAAAAGAAATAGCAACAGATAAACACGACTCAACAATAGGGAAGATTTCAGGAGAAAACAATACACAGTAAATAACAAAAAGTTTTTGAATTCAAACTAGAAATAAAACAGTTTTTGCTTTAATGAAAGTTGTTAGGCACACTGTAAATGGTTAGGCGCTTATACTTACATCAAACCCTACTTAATGTACCACCCCCGGCCGAGTTAAAATGCGTAACCGGAAAAGAAGGTGTGCATGCCTGGCACGAACACTCAAAGCGTGTTCTAGCGTGCTGCTCGTACTGACTCAGAGCAAGGGTGAGATGTAGGTGTAAGGGCAGTGCGTGTTCGTCGGGAACCTAGTGCATAAGATCGGTCAAGGCCCGTTCTTACACTGAAAATTGCGAATTGCGAATTGCGAAAATATGTTTATACTTTGTTTACTTTGAAAGTAATAAAATATTTAAATTAAGCCGTTACAGATATTTAAAATATGCTTTCTGTATTCTTGTTCCCATTTTTCATTAAGAGGCAGAAAACTTGAAAAACAAGCGAAACCAGAAAATATTTTGAAATGCTATTCCTGGTTTGGTAATAATTTCTAGTTTGCAAGCTGTTTTAAAATATTTTATACTTTTCTTTCATTTAGAATTTTTGGCAAACGAATTTTTGTTTCGTTTCAAATAGGTATGTTAGGCCATTGCAAAATTTATGTAAATATTTTTTTCCTTTCACATTAAAATCAAGTTTAAAAATCATCAAACACAACAATACAAATACATGGCAAAATGCTTATTTACGTTTTTTTAATCAAACAAAGATTGTTTAAACTTTTCACGAATTTCTAATTTTGAGACCATAGATCAGTTAAAGACGTATTTTTAAGAGTAATTTTATATTTTCATAAGTTTATTAATATTTTGCATGATAGTAGCATAAATTTAATGATGTATAAAGCATTTAAATATGTATTTTCCAACTCTAGATTTATTTTCTTTCTACCGTTTGTTTATTCGACCTTTTGTCCTTTTGACCATTTGACCTTTTTCCTTTTTTGATCTCTTAATTTAGACCTTTGAGCATTTGAGATGTGCCAATTCGACCTTTTTGCATTCGTGCTTTTGTCCTTTCGACCTTGTGTCGGATTTCGGACATTGAACAATACATTCACTTAGGGAGCGTTCTTTTATTACGTAACGCAGTAAGGGGGGGAGGGGAGGTCGGAGGCCGTGTTACGCTCCATACAAATTTTTTAAAATTTGTATGGAAATTTTGTTACGAGGGGGGGGGGGGGAGGGGATTTAAAAGTCCGATTTTTCGCGTTACGTAATAAAAGAACGCTCCCTTAGATATCTTTTATAACATCAAATGTCAAATAAACATGTCAGGATAAGTGGATATAATAAAAAAAAAAACTAATATATTTTTGAAAATTTGAGCTACTTATCACATACGATATAACAAAAATGTCTAAACAACGCCCAGTTACCGAAAAACTACTGTAGTTCAAGTAAAGGAGCCATTACACTACCGCAAATAAACAAACAAACTCACACTTTTTCGTGTTTGACAGTTTGCCAAACTCGCAAACTTGTTAGCGGCAAACTCGCAAACAAAGCAAAATGTGTGCCGGCTGACGTTTGTAGACACAAATCCAGGCAGGCAAACTAGCAAACTGTCAAAAAGTGCGAGTTTGTTTGTTTGTTTACCGTGGTGTAATAGCTCCTTAAGTCAATTCAATAATTTGTATAGTTACAGTCCAGACTCAAATTTCAATTATCTGAATGTTTGTTTTATTTTTTATGTTTTTGCAACTAACATCAAATTTGATTATCCGAAGTTAATTTTTTCAAGACCTTCGGATAATCGAGACATTTCCGTAAAAAGGCTCTATTCTAATTTAATCAAATCTGGAATGACGTTGATCACAGCTGGCCTCCTCAGCTACTATTTAACACTTCAAATTTTGTGAAATACATAGTTTACTTTTGCCTGGGATTGTGCAAGTTAGTTCAAGCTGCTGCTTATGCTTATGCGCCCTTTTCAAATGTTGCTCAAGAAATCTAACAGCCACGCCAGTCTTTCGAAAGCATTCTAAAGAATACTGGATTGTTCATCTAAAATATTCTCCTTATTTTTAGTATTGTTATGGCCAGCCCTACCGCGCCTGTAGTTAATCGCAAAGATAATTCTTTGAGTTGAGTTTGAAAGTGAATTTTAAAAGACAGCATCACAATTCAGAATTTTCTTATGATTTTCTCGCAAATTGAGTTTTCCTCACTGAATCTTATTGTTTCCTTTCTCTACAGGACGTCCAAAAGCAGCTCACGCTTGCCGCGTCCGCTGCCGCCGCCAGCCAGGCCGGCCAAAAGGTGCAAATCCAAAAGATCGGCACCAGCATATCGGCCGCCGGCCAGCAGCAGAGCGTCACCACGCTAACGCAGCAGCAAGCTGCCGCAGCCGCCGCCTCCGGCCAACAGTGCGTCCAGGTTTCGCAAGCGACGATGCCAACGGCGCAGCTGTTGAGTCCGCTGCAGCAGCAGGGCGCCCAGCAGATGCAGTTCACCTCGCCGTGGATCCCCCAGATGGGTCAGTTTTGGACCGCGAATGGACTGCAGCTGGCGTCGAATCCGATCATCTTCCGGAACACTGGGCCAGACGGAAGCTCGAACATGTTCATCCAGCAAAGCCCGCAGCAGGCGATTCAGCAGGCTCACAATCGTAAGTTTTAGGAGGTTGTTCAAGTTTAAGAAATTGTAATGATTGTTCTTGTTTTTTTCAGAAACTCTAACGCTGCCCTGCATTACGCAGCAACCCCAGCAAACTGCGCAGCAGCAAGCCCAACAACAGGCTCAGCAACAGCAGCAGCAGGCTCAACAGAACCAGCAAAACCAGCAGAACCAAGTCAACCAGCAACAGCAACAAGCTCAACAGCAAGCTAACGTAACTGCCCAGCAAACGACGGCCACCGCCCAGCAGCCCCAGTTGGCCGCCCAGACGACACTTCAGCAAAAGACTGTCGGCAGCCACCTGGCGCCGAAGCAAACCCAGCGACCGCAGCTGCTGCCCCAGGGCTCGTCCCCGAACATCCGTCCGTCGGCGTCGACGCAAACCATGCAAGCCCAGCAGAATCTGCTCGCCAAGGGCAGCAAAATTCGCACCAAACAGCAACCGGTGCGACCGTCCGGCCCAGTTCAGATCAAGGCGGATCTTGCGAACGCCCAGGTCAAGCTCGGTCAAAATCAACAACAGCAGCAGCAACCGCAAATGCAGCAGGTTGTGACGACCGGGGGAAAGTGAGTTTGACTACGTCTAATTCTTAATAAGTTCAAGTTTAAAACTGCTTATCTTCTTGTTTTAGAATGGTCCTGATGAACACCGGAGGTCAGATAACGTCCCCATCGGTGCTGAACATTCAGCCAATGCTGACCACCGACAAGCAACAGCAGTTGCAGTTGCAGCAGCAAATCAAGAGCGCCCAGCAGCAGCAGGCGCATCAGCAGCAACAGCACCAACAGGTTCTGCTCCAACAGCAGGTGAGTTATTAGCGCTTAAATTCTTCCGGGCAAAATCCAATTATGTTCTTCTCTAATCGGCAGGCCGCCCTCCAACAACTCCACCAACAGCACGCTCTACAGCAGCAACAACAGAATCAGCAGGGCGCCCAAGCCCAACAGCAGATCCAACAACTGCAGCAACAATTCATCCAGCAAAACCAACAAAACCAACAACCCGGTCAACTGGTGGGTCAAACCAACCAAACCACGGGTCAACTGATCCAAACCGCTGCGGCAGCAGCCGCCGCCGGTGGCCAAACCCAGGGCAACATCCTGCAGCAGTTTGTGTTCCAGCAGCAACCTGGCCAGGGCAATCAACCGGGTGGGATCTCGATGATCAACGTCACTTCGACGGAATCGATGCTGCAGCACCATCAGCAACAGCAGCAGCAACAACAACAGGGCCAGCAGCAGACGCAAGCTGGCCAAACTATTGGCCAAAAGGGAACAACCCAGATGATCATCACTAACCAGTTGACGCAACAACAACAACAGCAACAGCAGCAAGGTGGCGAACGCAACGTCAGCGTTGCGCACTCGCAAACGTTGCAAATTGAACGTACGATTCTGCCGGTCGTTTCCATCGCCGGAATGTCCGCCGCCCCAATTGTAGTCTCCAGCAACGGAACGACCATTTCCCCAATCCATCAACAGCAAGCCCAGCTTCATCAAGCTCAAAGTGGTCAACTCCCCACCGGCAACCAACAGCAACAGCAGCAACACCCCTCGCAAATCCTCGTATCCACCATCCCAACCTCCATGCAGCAGCAAGTCAACGCCCAGAACCCAATCGTAGCGATGACCTCCCTCTCGGCCGCTCCACTCTCCGCTGCCACCGCCATGATGATCAACACCTCAACCCCCGTCTCCTCCTCGGCAACCTCCGCCGCCACCACAACCTCCATCAACCAAACCCCCGTCGTCTCGGCCTCCATCACCACGACCACCTCCAAGGAAAGTGCCGACATGAAGGCCGCCAGCGTAGCGATGCTCCAACTCCAACATCTCTCCACCCCCCAAAAGCAAATCCAGCACCAGCAAATGCTGGAGAGTATGAACGCGGCGAACGCCGCGGCAGCCGCTGCTGCCGCCGGTTCCCCCACGATGAACTCGATGCAGCAGCAGAAGGCGACTCCGACTACGCCGACCCACTCGGCGGCGCCGGCTTCGACGATGGGAGGGATGGCGGGAACGCCGACGACGACGATGGCGGCGAGCTCGGCCGTTGAGCAGCAGCAGCAGCAGCAGATGAACAGCAGCAGGTCGTCGCTTGGGCATAGTGCAGGGACGCCGACGAAGTCGATCGTGGCGGACACGACGGCCAAGGATAAGCAGCAGCAGCAGCAGGTGCAGCAGGATGCGGCTACCGGGAAAGGTAGGTGTAAGTACAATGTTGATTTTTAATTTATTTCGGGTGAAGGTTTGCAGTCTAGCAAAGTGTATATATTTTGAAGTTATTTATTTTTTTAAATTAATTTTGCTAATGTTAAAAGTTTGATAGAATATTGCTGTATAAATTTCGAATCGAATGGTGGTGCCACTTCGATTAATCTGAGGGAAAAAAATAAATGAAATCTGACGCACTACCCCAGAGAATGCGGCTAGTTTTTCGGAATTGAATCCCAGTACCTTTAAGTAAGACTTTATCCAACGTCAAAAAATCATAATATTAAAATATAAAAATAGCTAAATATCAAAATTTAAGAATTTAAAACTCAAAAATAAATATCTTAAAAGCCTTCAAATATAAAAATCTCAAGATCATGAAAAAAATCTTGCTACGCTTATCTAAATTCTAAAAATCTAAAAATCTAAAAATCTAAAAATCTAAAAATCTAAAAATTTAAAAATCTAAAAATCTAAAAATCTGAAAATCTAAAAATTTAAAAATCTAAAAATCTAAAAATCTAAAAATCTAAAAATCTAAAAATCTAAAAATCTAAAAATCTAAAAATCTAAAAATCTAAAAATCTAAAAATCTAAAAATCTAAAAATCTAAAAATCTAAAAATCTAAAAATCTAAAAATCTAAAAATCTAAAAATCTAAAAATCTAAAAATCTAAAAATCTAAAAATCTAAAAATCTAAAAATCTAAAAATCTAAAAATCTAAAAATCTAAAAATCTAAAAATCTAAAAATCTAAAAATCTAAAAATCTAAAAATCTAAAAATCTAAAAATCTAAAAATCTAAAAATCTAAAAATCTAAAAATCTAAAAATCTAAAAATCTAAAAATCTAAAAATCTAAAAATCTAAAAATCTAAAAATCTAAAAATCTAAAAATCTAAAAATCTAAAAATCTAAAAATCTAAAAATCTAAAAATCTAAAATCTAAAAATCTAAAAATCTAAAAATCTAAAAATCTAAAAATCTAAAAATCTAAAAATCTAAAAATCTAAAAATCTAAAAATCTAAAAATCTAAAAATCTAAAAATCTAAAAATCTGAAAATCTAAAAATCTAAAAATCTAAAAATCTAAAAATATAAAAATCTAAAAATCTAAAAATCTAAAAATCTAAAAATCTAAAAATCTAAAAATCTAAAAATCTAAAAATCTAAAAATCTAAAAATCTAAAAATCTAAAAATCTAAAAATCTAAAAATCTAAAAATCTAAAAATCTAAAAATCTAAAAATTTAAAAATCTAAAAATCTAAAAATCTGAAAATCTAAAAATCTAAAAATCTAAAAATCTAAAAATCTAAAAATCTAAAAATCTAAAAATCTAAAAATCTAAAAATCTAAAAATCTAAAAATCTAAAAATATAAAAATCTAAAAATCTAAAAATCTAAAAATCTAAAAATCTAAAAATCTAAAAATCTAAAAATCTAAAAATCTAAAAATCTAAAAATCTAAAAATCTAAAAATCTAAAAATCTAAAAATCTAAAAATCTAAAAATCTAAAAATCTAAAAATCTAAAAATCTAAAAATATAAAAATCTAAAAATCTAAAAATCTAAAAATCTAAAAATCTAAAAATCTAAAAATCTAAAAATCTAAAAATCTAAAAATCTAAAAATCTAAAAATCTAAAAATCTAAAAATCTAAAAATCTAAAAATCTAAAAATCTAAAAATCTAAAAATCTAAAAATCTAAAAATCTAAAAATCTAAAAATCTAAAAATCTCAAGATCTAAAAATCTAAAAATCTAAAAATCTAAAAATCTAAAAATCTAAAAATCTAGCAAAACACTGTAAAAGGGCCGAAGCCGAAGTGTAAACAAAGAGTCTATCCTGCTCGTTCCTTATGTAAACATCAACTGACGTGAGCAGGATAGACTCTTTGTTTACACTTCGGCTTCGGCCCTTTTACATTGTTTTGCTTGAAATCTAAAAACCTAAAAATCTAAAAATCTAAAAATCTAAAAATCTAAAAATCTAAAAATCTAAAAATCTAAAAATCTAAAAATCTAAAAATCTAAAAATCTAAAAATCTAAAAATCTAAAAATCTAAAAATCTAAAAATCTAAAAATATAAAAATCTTTGGATCATTAATATGTCGATACAAAATCCAAAGCCTTATCTGAAATAAAAAAATATTCATGAACATAAAAAAAAACTTTCGTATTTCAAAATATTATTTTTTTTTTAATTAAGAAATCTTTATCAAAAAAACGTATAATCAAATATTAATTTCAAAATAAAAAAATTAAACAAAATTTTCAAAATTAAACTCAATAGAATAAAAAAGAAACAATTGCAGAATCTATAAAAATCTGAAAAAAAAGAATTATCTTAAATTTTATTAATTTCATAGATCTGAGAATTAAAAAATCAAAAAATCTGCAAAGAAAAAATTATCGTTAATGCACAATGTACCCTCAAACGATTGAAAAAAATAAAATAAAAATCAGAATATCGAAATAATGCCGTTCTACGCATAACTGTCCCATGTTCAAAAAAGTGCAACCGAATAAAACGCGATTGAAATTTTTCGACTGTTTTGTGATTCTACGCATAATTGTCCCGTGGATTCAATAATAAGTCCTGATCATCCCAGTTAGCAGTTTATCACTCTTATTTGTTATCCTCTTCCTAAAAAATAGGTAAACACGACATAATGCTTCGTAAAACTGATGATTTCGTGAAAGAAAATACTTGGTGGGACAATTATGCGTAGAACGACGTAGAAGTTCAACGGCGGGACAAATAGACTTGGTGTTGTTTTTGATGAATTTACGAAGAAAGTACTAAATTTTATGAGTTTTTTTTTTTAAATATACGTCAAGCAAAACTTAAAAATGTCAAAAAATCAGAATCGACCAAAAATATTATGGGACAATTATGCGTAGAATGGTAGAATATATAAAAAATATATTTAAAATGTTATTTAAAAAATCTCAAATATCGAAATACCTATCTATAAATCAAAAATCTTATTATCTGGTCAAAACGCCATTTTAAGTTTTCAAACGACTTTTTCAATAGTTAAACTAGATTTTTGGAACTTCGTACTATTTTTCTCAAATAGCCAAACTCATCACCTTTCTTTTGCGTCAAAGACAGCTAAAATCGGATGATATGTGCGCGGAGATATGATTTTTTGAAAAAAGTGGTTTTTGCGAAAAATGACGAAAATTGCCATTTTTCGAACCACCCTAGCAAGATGTAGGTCACCCTAATGGCCAAACAAAAAAATACGGGTCTAATTATTTTGGCCGAGGAACCCCCAGAAAAATTTTGAGCCCGATTGGAGAACTATTTTTTCGGTTTAGGCTCTTTTCAAATGGAATTGCTGTATATCAAAAAATATCTAAAATCTATAAATTATAAAACTAGGCGAAATTCTCGTATGTTTGGCAGGTTAAGCACTCGCTCCTAACTCCATCCAATTAGCTGATTTTCACTATTTAAACAACTAATTTTGCAAAACTTTTGATAGAAATTTGCTTGCTCACTTCTTATTGAGCTATTTATCACTCGATTTCAGTTGAAAACGCTTTTAATTAGCTTTAATTGAATGTCAAAGTTCTGACCTGCCAACATTAGAGGCACGCTGGAATTAGATGCTGTTCCCCTATATAACCAAAAAAAAGCATATGCCTTTAAAAAAAAACAGTTAAATTAAAGAATAAAAAAATATAATGATAAAATTTTCTAATCTTAAAATTGAAATAAACAAGAATAGAACTTATAAATAATAAAAATCTTCATTAAAAAAAAAAAACATTAAATCTAAAAATTGCGAGGTTCGAGAATCAGAATTCCTTAGAAAAATCTTAAAATCCTAAAATTCCAAATGTAATATAATAAACTTAAAATCTGAAAAAAAAAACTTTACTAAAAATCGTGAAATTTTATAATTTCTAATCAAAATTAAAAATCAACAAAGCAAAACAAAATTATAAAGAATTTAAACTGTCACAACATACTAAAATCTGTAAATCTAATATCTTGATCAAAAATTGCAAAATCTAATAACCACATAATCAATTTTTTTTTAAAGTTAGAGATAAAAACCTAAAATTTTAACAACCATTGTAATATTGCAATTCCATGAATGCAAATATTAACAAACAATGTACCTATTTACAAAATAAAATGTTTCAAATCGTCACAAGCGATAATTTCAAACAATCGTCAAATTAATTTTTCGGTTATTTTTTTTTTTTGCGTACGTGGCTTCAACAATCAGATAAAAAATCAGATCTTGAATGTTTTCATACGACCTTTCCAAATGTAAAAATGTAATGGAAATTCTAAGCATTTTCCCTACACAAATTACAAATAATTTTTGTTTTGACAGTTATTTGAAATAGCTCGAAAACTATCTAAATAACTAACTAACCTCTTGTCTGGTTTCATTAAGGATGTTTTTTGATAGTCATAAAAATTTCATTCAATTTGGCTATCAAAAAATTGTGATAACTTGATTTGGACGCTATAACTATTTTTCAAACATATAAGTTACAAAATGAAACCTTCGTGAAATTTTTGCATTATTCAAAAGTGTGTCTTTTTTTCAAATCTTGCTTCAAAATTTAAAGAATGCTGTATTTTGATCATTTTTAAACGAATTGATGTGAAAAGTTCAATGTATCGTTTCTTGTACTTCTCAATGTATTGTGAATGTGGTTTGTTGTGCACATCCTTTCCGGTTCTTATTGCCATTCCTTTATTTAATTTCACGTCCGTCCCATCAACCACTACGAAGCGGTGGTGCATCACGCCTTTTCCCGTGAATTTCCCATTATGAATCAAAAGCTAGACCACACCAACCCATTCACAAGTCCAGGGTTGTTACGAAAAAGTCGAAGAAAAATCCGCGCCAGATCCGCGCCGACCCCAAAACCCAATCCGCGCGAAATCCGCGCCATATAAAAAAATCGCGACAAACATAGAAGAGAGTAACATAATGAATAAAATTTTAAACGAAAAAAGAATAATACAGAAAGCATTACTGATCCGTTGATCAGTTGTGGATTCATATCCCACCTGCACCAAGTGGAATCTTTTCTGCCATTTCTGAAACAATATTAGCAATTTTTTGTAACACTTTAAATATCGTTGCTTTAAAAACAAATTTAGGAAAAAAATTAAATACAAAAATTAAAAAAAATTAAAACCCTAAAATAAATTACCAAATAATAAAATATAGGGACTTGATAATTTTCACCAAATTTTCTTCTTAAACTTTCTCTAAACTAAAATATGACTCCGAAAATGATTCGAACTAAGAAAATGGCAAAAAAACAATTATTTAATAATTTAATAATTTAATAATCAAATAATAAAATAACTTAATAATTTAATAACTAAATAACTAAATAATTAAATAATTTAATAATTTAATAATTTAATAATTTAATAATTTAATAATTTAATAATTTAATAATTTAATAATTTAATAATTTAATAATTTAATAATTTAATAATTTAATAATTTAATAATTTAATAATTTAATAATTTAATAATTTAATAATTTAATAATTTAATAATTTAATAATTTAATAATTTAATAATTTAATAATTTAATAATTTAATAATTTAATAATTTAATAATTTAATAATTTAATAATTTAATAATTTAATAATTTAATAATTTAATAATTTAATAATTTAATAATTTAATAATTTAATAATTTAATAATTTAATAATTTAATAATTTAATAATTTAATAATTTAATAATTTAATAATTTAATAATTTAATAATTTAATAATTTAATAATTTAATAATTTAATAATTTAATAATTTAATAATTTAATAATTTAATAATTTAATAATTTAATAATTTAATAATTTAATAATTTAATAATTTAATAATTTAATAATTTAATAATTTAATAATTTAATAATTTAATAATTTAATAATTTAATAATTTAATAATTTAATAATTTAATAATTTAATAATTTAATAATTTAATAATTTAATAATTTAATAATTTAATAATTTAATAATTTAATAATTTAATAATTTAATAATTTAATAATTTAATAATTTAATAATTTAATAATTTAATAATTTAATAATTTAATAATTTAATAATTTAATAATTTAATAATTTAATAATTTAATAATTTAATAATTTAATAATTTAATAATTTAATAATTTAATAATTTAATAATTTAATAATTTAATAATTTAATAATTTAATAATTTAATAATTTAATAATTTAATAATTTAATAATTTAATAATTTAATAATTTAATAATTTAATAATTTAATAATTTAATAATTTAATAATTTAATAATTTAATAATTTAATAATTTAATAATTTAATAATTTAATAATTTAATAATTTAATAATTTAATAATTTAATAATTTAATAATTTAATAATTTAATAATTTAATAATTTAATAATTTAATAATTTAATAATTTAATAATTTAATAATTTAATAATTTAATAATTTAATAATTTAATAATTTAATAATTTAATAATTTAATAATTTAATAATTTAATAATTTAATAATTTAATAATTTAATAATTTAATAATTTAATAATTTAATAATTTAATAATTTAATAATTTAATAATTTAATAATTTAATAATTTAATAATTTAATAATTTAATAATTTAATAATTTAATAATTTAATAATTTAATAATTTAATAATTTAATAATTTAATAATTTAATAATTTAATAATTTAATAATTTAATAATTTAATAATTTAATAATTTAATAATTTAATAATTTAATAATTTAATAATTTAATAATTTAATAATTTAATAATTTAATAATTTAATAATTTAATAATTTAATAATTTAATAATTTAATAATTTAATAATTTAATAATTTAATAATTTAATAATTTAATAATTTAATAATTTAATAATTTAATAATTGAATAATTTAATAATTGAATAATTGAATAATTTAATAATTTAATAATTTAATAATTTAATAATTTAATTATTTAATAATTTAATAATTTAATAATTTAATAATTTAATAATTTAATAATTTAATAATTTAATAATTTAATAATTTAATAATTTAATAATTAAATAATTTAATAATTAAATAATTTAATAATTAAATAATTTAATAATTTAATAATTTAATAATTTAATAATTTAATAATTTAATAATTTAATAATTTAATAATTTAATAATTTAATAATTTAATAATTTAATAATTTAATAATTTAATAATTTAATAATTTAATAATTTAATAATTTAATAATTTAATAATTTAATAATTTAATAATTTAATAATTTAATAATTTAATAATTTAATAGTTTAATAATTTAATAATTTAATAATTTAATAATTTAATAATTTAATAATTTAATAATTTAATAATTTAATAATTTAATAATTTAATAATTTAATAATTTAATAATTTAATAATTTAATAGTTTAATTATTTAATAATTTAATAATTTAATAATTTAATAATTTAATAATTTAATAATTTGATAATTAAATAATTTAATAATTTAATAATTAAATTATTTAATAATTTAATAATTTAATAATTTAATAATTTAATAATTTAATAATTTAATAATTTAATAATTTAATAATTTAATAATTTAATAATTTAATAATTTAATAATTTAATAATTTAATAATTTAATAATTTTTTTAATTTAATAACTAAATAATTTAATTATTTAATAAATAAATAATTAAATAATTTTATAAATTAATAACTTAAGAACTTTCTTAAAAAATTAAAAAATTAAGAACTTAAAAAATCCATGTTAATTTTTTTTTTGTAATTTTTCAATGTGAGAATTCATATTTCTTTTTGCGTTTTTGAGTCTGCAAGATTTGGCAATTTAAATTTATGAATTCTATTTTTTTGTTTAATTGAATATGTAAATTCTGAAATTTTCAATGTTAGACGGAGATTTTAGCAGATTGCTAAGTGGATTTCGTCATGTTTTGATAATTGGGAGTAGAACCAAAAAAACGACCCCGGGTCTTTTGTGGTCTCTATTGCAAGTTTCTGCTCGAATCTAGGATTCCGAAGGCTTGAATGGGGAGAGCACCCAAACCTCTTTCTACTCCAAGGAACCTTCCACCCCAGTGTTTGAACTGACGACCTTTGGATTGCGAGTCCAACCGCCGCCAGTGATTCCACCGGAGTAGGCTTGGTTTGGTGTGTTGTTTGTACTTATGGCATGGAGACAACTCCTACACCTGGAATGACTTAACGGCCTAACAACCAAGGCCGGAACCGACATTTTACTTCCTCATCCGATGGAAGGTTGCAGCAGATGGGAATCAAACCCAGAATCATCCGCTTACAAAGCGGACAGCGTAACCATTCGGCCACGCACTGCCACCCGGGGGGAGTAGAACCAATTCTACCCAAATCAGAGTGGCAACAGAATCTTTCAATTTTTAATACCACAAATTTCAAAATTTAAATTTAAGATTGAAAAAACTTAAAAAATCTAAAAAGATCTAAAGCTTTTTGAAATTCTGTAATTTTTCGAATTTTGTAATTTTGAAATTGTAATTAATATGCTCACTCAATATTTATTGTATGCTATATTAAAAAATTCCTTGGAAACTTTGGAACCCTGTACCGATCAAAAAAAATCTAAGGGTTAAATCCCATCGGAACATACCCTAAGAATCATTTAAGTACATCCTTATGTCTAAATCTTTGGAAAAAGTTTAAAATATGAGTCAGAAGATAAAATTTAAATGTATCATGTGAATAATTGTAGAAAAATATTTAAACCAGGTAAGCAAATGTTAACAAAAATTATGAGTTGTAATGTTATGTAAAATTTATATAAGAAATCTCAATACATTTTGAAAAATTAACGCTCCTTGAAGATTATTTTGAAGATTCGTATTAAGAAAAAAACAATGAATAATTTTCAGAAGAAAATTTTCTTCATTAACAACTTCATAGAAATTGATGTTTTTGCACTCAAAGAAAAAGATTGAATTTATTTAATTGCTTATAATATTTTCCTTTGTAACTTGAAGAAATTCTATCGTTCTCAATTATTTTATTTATGAAAATTGCTATCCGCGCGAAATCCGCGCCTGAACAAAATTAGCCAGCAAATCCGCGCCAGATCCGCGCGATACGCGCCATCCGCGCCATCCGCGCGATCCGCGCCGTCCGTAACAACCCTGCAAGTCGCTCACGTGCTCGCGTCCATGGCTATGAGCACAAAACCATTTGAACTTGACATTGGATCCAGTTTGCAGAAGAAAACAACAACAACAACTTGGCACAGTCGGGAAGCGCGATTTTTTTTTGTTGTTGCGAAATTTAAGGAGAAGAGAACGCGCCCGGAGAGTCAAACAACAAGAGAGAATGAGAATGTGTGAATAATTTATTAGAGGGAGGCTTGAGAAGGTGGTTATTCGCAAGTACCCACTTTCGGTGTGTTTAGTGTGTCGTTAGTTGTGAGGGGGAAGTTTCGTCGTGATTATTGATTGATCGATTAAAGTAGTTTGAAATCTACGGATTTTTTAAATGTTTTAAATTTGACCGGAAGTAAGTTTGAGACCTTCTCATAAATAGTTAGAAGAACAAACTTATTCTCAATTCAATTGGCATACTAACAAGAGTGTAATCCTAGTAGTCTTTGCGACCTACACTGACACTTTTAACCAGCAAACAAGGGAGAGCAAAGCCAGGTGACGTTCGACGCACGTTACACCTGCCTACTACCACCACTGCAGCGCGCGTTACATTGCGCGGCGCGTCGTGCAGTTGAATCACTCACGTTGTCCGGCTCGCGCGCGTGTCATCGCTAGTCAGTGCGCCTACTTGGTTGTGTTGTGTGTGTGTGTGTGCGGTGTGGTGCGTGGTATTGCGCACTTTTGGCCACTTTTGTTTTGCGCGCCGGCTGTTTTTTGTTTCGCTTCTCCTCTTTCGTCACGTCACACCGTATTGCGAATTTACTTCTTCTTGTTGCGTGAGTTGTTTGGTTCAAGAGTGACGATGACGAGTTTTGGGGCTTGTTTTTGCGCAAATTACCTTTGCAGTTGTGTTTGTGCGCGCGCTCTCAACTTTATCTCGCTTTTTTCGGGGTTTTCATGGGAGGGTGTCTGGCTCTCCATTAATTTACTTCCTCTTGCAGCTAAAGAGCTTGGTATTAACTCGTTCTTTCCACTCGCAGACTCAGTACCAGCATCAGCCGCGCCGGACAGCGCATCGGACGCGCAACAGCAGCAGCAACTGAACGGCGGCCCAACGCCGATGGACACATCGTCACCGGCGTCCGCAACAGCAGCAGCAGCCGCCGCAGCCACCCTGGCCGGTCTGGCCTCCGCGATCCCTGCCTCCCTGGCGCCAACCACGTCCATCCCGGCACCAACACCAACATCTGCCCCGTCAACAACCGGTCCACCAGCTGCCGTCGCGGACGAGTCGGCAGGTGGTGCCGCCGTAGTCAGCACGACCACATCGACGGCCAACAGCAGCACAACGACACCGGCACTGCCAACGATCGCGAGCAGTGCGAGCACGAACGCGACGACGACCACGACGCCACCGACGTCGGCCAATGGAACAATGACCAGCGCGAGCGTTGTGGCGGCTTCCTCACCTGCGCCAACGACGGTCACCAGCAACAATAGCTTGCCGCCGGCGAGTAAGGCCGGGCTGCCGACGGCCGATAAGGGAGGACTGCCGAAGGCGATGATTAAGCCGAACGTGCTGACGCACGTGATCGATGGATTTGTGATACAGGAGGCGCCGGATCCGTTTCCGGTGCAGCGGCAGAGGTATCCCGAGCGGGATAGTGGAGATGAACCGCCGAGTGAGTATTTTGCTTGCTGCTTTCTTGGGTGGGTTAGTTTTAAACGACGGGAGAAACTAAAAATTCACCTAAAAACATCTTTACAGGGGTTTAGATCGTGAAATTAAGTAGAAAATGGATTTTCCGAAGTAGGGTAAAATTTTGGAACTTTGGTGTCTTTAGAAAAGTCGTTGTAAATGGCTACTTCAGCTTTTGATTTATATCGTTTTTATATTTACGTAAGCAAATTTATTATCCTAGTTTCTGCCACACTGAAAAAAATATTCTATTTTCAGTTATTAGCAATGCAATTAAGCTTATATCTGTAAGCCCTTACATCCAATTGAAATGCTGTCAAAGGCAAACTTATGGGAAATTGGACGAGCTTTCCGGTAAAAATATTAACGAGACTGAAAAACTAAGTCTGTCGTATAGAAATTGCCAAAAACTCCCAAAAAACCCGTTTTTTCAACATTTTTATTTTTAAAACCGCTGTATCTTCCCACGGATTGGACATAGGACAATGGTCAATATGGAGACTTTTATGTAAAATTGTCTGGAAAATCGATTCCCACTACTGGTTTTTAAAAATTTTGACGTTTAGACCACTTTAAAAAAAAAATAGTTTTAGTAAATGATTTTTGTATTTTTTAGGAGAGACATACCATCCTGCATTTTTCGTCAGTCTTTTGATAACATTTTTGGCTATTTCCTCAAAAATTTTGAACGAAAAAAAATCGTGACATCACCTTTAAATTTAAGTTTTAGACTAAAATACCGAAAAATCTCATAGATGTGGCGTGTATTTTTGTTTCAGTGTATTTTTTTCAGAAAGCCCGTCCAATTTCCTACAAGTTTGTCTTTGACCACTTTTTGATACGACGCAACGGCTTCGAGATACAGTAATTTTTAAATTACAAAATACAAAAATATTTAAATACCTTACGCCCTCCTCAAATGTTATTTTCGAGTACTATTGGCTTCATATACACAAAAATGGCTTATATAGGCCTAGGATAACATGTCTACAAAGTTTCATTGAAATCGGAGAGGGTCGGGTACAAAAGTACCAGAAAAATTCCTGATTTGAGCTTGCTCAATAGCATTTATCTCTTAGAAAACTTTTTTTCTTTATTTAGGTCAATTTTAGGAAAAAAAAAACATTTTCATTTTTGAAAAAATAACATTTAAAAATTACATCTATTTTAACCCCCAACTTTCCAACTCCGCTTCTAGGCGGACAAAAATCTATTTTGCAACCAATTTCTGATTTTTAAAAAGCATGGAAAGAAGAACTCTTTAAATTTTGGAAAATTTTACGGTTGAAAGTGTGACTTGTTTTTAGGCCAATGTAAATGTAAATGTCATTTTTTGAAGTCGACTTAGGCTCTGTTTTTCACTAACGTTTTCTATATTAAATGTAAAAATAGGTATGCAGTAATGATTGTTAATGATAAAGGTACAGTGAAACCTCTTTTTACGCGGTGTGTTACGTTTTTCTTATTTGTCGATTTCTCTGGAGCGACGCAACATTTTTGCAATCTTTTAAAAGCAATTTGTAGGTTTTTGTTCAGATCTACAAAACGCTTTTTGAAGCTTGTAAAAAATCGAAATTGAAGGGTAAATTGATCGATTTTTATGGAAAACACATTGTATATGCAGTGCAATATTATTTGGCATGAGAGTCCCTATGGGTATCCTCTACTAGGGTAACCTCGGTTTGACTGATTCTGAGAACTTTTGGTTTTGGATGAAACACCCTAATATGCACACATATACACATTGTATATGCTTGTAAACTAACAGCCTCTCGTCACAAATAAACAATCAATTACAATTACAAAATTATGACACACATTCTAAAATTATGAATAAAAACATTTTTAGCCCAAAAATAATGTAAGTTAATATTTTAAATAATTTTTCGTATTTAAAATTAAGTATTTTCTTTTATATTTGGTCACTTTAGAAAGGTTGTCGTATTTTTTCATAGACATAGTATTTTCCATAAAAATCGATCAATTTACCCTTCAATTTACCGATTTTCAACTCGTATTCAATATGATTTCGAATAACATTTATGAATAAATTGATTAAAAACCATCAAATTTTAAATTGAGATAACTAAAAATAGGCATTAATAGACACGGAGATATTTTCAGTAAATGTAGTTGAAAGTGTGTACTTTCAGGTGCATTGTTCGGTTTGGCGCCAAAAAAGCGCCATTTTGAAAACATAGCAACTTGAAAATAAGCTCAAAATCACTTAAAATTTGTTATAGCTCCTCAATAAAGGCTCAACACAATTTGCTGTCTTCGGCAAAGATGTGTAATTTTATGTCATAAACAACTTTTCAGAACATAGTAGGCCACTAAAATGCTAATAGTTTGAGTTATCACCAAAAAGCGCTTTTTTAAACCATTTTTGCAAAAATTGTGTATATCTCGAGTAGATTAAGAGCTACAAATTTGGCGCCTTCGACAAACTTCCATGAAATTTTCTCCTATACAACTTTGCCGAAGACACCAAAGCCCTACAACGTCATCCAACAAAGTTAGTTTTTCTTTGACACCCCGGAAGGTCGTCACCCTGTATGTCAATAACTTCAAGCCCTTATCAAGTACAACAACTCTTCCTAAGACATCATTTGGCTAGGACGTCAAATAGTTAAAGAGTTATCAATTTATTCCACTTAATTTTGCCATTCCGAACACTGTGCACTGGAAAAATAAAAAAAGAATAGAAAAATATGGGCATTACTGGATTAAGGTAAAAAGATACGATTTTTAAACTCAAGGAGCTATTACACTACGGCAAACAAACTCTCACTTTGTCTGGCACAGTTCCAGTTTGTCTGCTTTGTTTGTTTGCCTGGTTTTTTTTTATACAAACGTCAGCCTGTATACATTTTGCCTGTCAAACACAAAAAAGTGCGAGTTTGTTTGTTTGAAGTAGTGTAATAGCTCCTTCAGATATCTAGAAAAATCGCAAGCAAATTTTAGACGTTGGGCCTTGAATGGAAAAAAACTAAAAAACAGAGCTGAATACACTTACAGATCAAATGACAATTTTGCTGATTTGAAACTCTCTGGACCAATACGCTCTAAGCTGAAAACATTTTTTCTATGATTTGTCAAGATGTTTCAAGTAACATATCCAGAAAAATATCAATATTTCATCACCGCCATTTTGGTCGCCATCTTGGAGTTTGAAATTCAAATTCACCATATTTGGATTTGTCTTGTTAAACATCCAGAAAAATCATAAAATGATGTTAGTTCAGCCGTTCCGGGCCTATTTATTTTGGCCAAGAAACTAACATGCTAAAATTTTAGCCATCTCGGAGCTCTTTTGATCTCGAATCCTGCTGGTTTGACGTAGAATTGCTGTGTAAAAATAGAAATGAAATAATTTAATAAGTTAACAAAAGTTGCTCAATGATAAGAAAAATAAAAATCTTTAAAAATATATCTATCTGAATCATTTTTTTTTAACTCCACATAAGTAATGAAAAAAAGCTTCGTTATTCTTGATTCTGAAATATGAACTACTAGTTGTTATTCGTAAAATTATTTGCAATCTCAACAGACCTGAAGTTTTTTTTAAAAGGCTAATAAAAATAGCTTTTTTTCAGACTTGCTTCTTCTCATGAATTGGTTTTGTTTGTTTACTCTTCTGCAGTGCTGGAATTCGAGCGAGAAGAAGGAAAGTATTGCTCGCGAGCGAGCGAGGGATGGAACTTGTAGTATTTTTCTCTTCTCGCTCGCGCTCCTTGCATTTTCGTTCGCATTCTCGCTCTCGCCTTGAAAACTCGCGAGCGCTTCGTGCTAGCCGTTCGTCCCAAGCAAAATAATTTGTTTATCAGGCTTATAAATACAAACCAGGCGATTGTATAGAGGTGTTACTTCAAACGCTTTGTGGTTTCTAACACGTTCTATTTTTCGCTCGCGGGCAATTCTGGCTCGCGAGCTAGCCCGTTCGCTAGCGGAGGAGAGCACGGGCAAGCGGTGAGTTTCTCTCGGCAGCTCGGGACTCGCTCGCGGCAAGAACTCGAGAGAGAGGAATTTTTCTCGCGAGAGCGCGAGAATACAAACACTGCTTTTCTGAATTGATTTTTTTGGCAGGAGAAACCGACAACTTCACTTTTTTTTTTCAAATGCAATAAATAAACAGCTAGTTGATTCAAAACTTTATCGGCATTCATCGTTTTAAGAAGTTTCAAGAACTGTCAGAAAAACTAAAACTAAAATTCCAAGTTCAACTTTCAAAGTACTAAAAAAAAATTTACCACAAATTGTTTTTAACACTATTACAGTTGTGCTTAGTTGTCAAAAATGTGCAAAATTTCAATGAATTCACAAACAAAAATATCCTCACGTTTCACATTTTTTTCCGATTTTGTGTCTCATAAATCTAAATCCTAAAGTGCGAAAAACCGAACCATGGGGTGTTCCCAATGTTAATTTTTTATTGTCTCCCTAGTGCATTCTAATTGTATTGGAGAAAACAATAAAAATAGATAAGCCCGTTTTTAAATGTAAAAGCCTTTGAAATTGGTCTAAAATGAGAAACATGAACTGAAAAATAAACTTTAAATTAATGCAAATTTATTAATATTTTTTAAATGCATATTTGTTTAAAATATAACATTTTACTAATAAACTAATCCCTTCCTTCTTCTCGCCTCTTCCAGAAAAACGCAACACCACCGAGTCCAACTCGCCCATCTCGCCGAGCCACCACCACAACCAGCAGTCCGGCAACCTTCAACCGCCGCAAAACCCATCCAGCGGCGGCCCCGACATGGGCAACTGCGAGATCTGCGGCAAGCCGGAACTGCGCGCCAAAATGAAGCGAAAGCGCTTCTGCAGCGTCGACTGCGCCCGGGCGGCCAAGCAAAACTCCACCGACCAGGTCTCGTCACCGGCGCACAACGGAACGGCCTCCGCCACGGCGGCTGGAAACGGAGAATCGGTCACGACGACGTCGTCGTCCACGGCGGTTAATCCGGTGGCGCCGTCCAACATTAAGTTGGAGCGGATGGAATCGATGGACACGACGCCTTCGGCGCCGCCACAGTTTGCGGCGGTGACGCCCGCGATGGACGCGGGTTCGGCTACGGTTACGGCAACGCCGCAGGCTGCGGCGGCGGCGGAGGACACTCCGGTCATCATGAAGTGGACCGTGCACGAGGTGTGCGACTTTATCAAGAATCTGCCCGGCTGCAGCGACTACGCGGAGGACTTTTTGATTCAGGAGATTGATGGGCAAGCGTTGTTGCTGCTCAAGGAGAATCACCTGGTGAACGCGATGGGCATGAAGCTCGGACCGGCGCTCAAGATTGTGGCCAAGGTGCAAGGCCTGGTGGCGAGCACGGCGCCCGAGGGACAACAGATGCAGTAGACTGTGTACTATAATTTAATCGCTATTATTAGTTTAGTTTTGTTCGTTTTCCCCCTTTTTTGTACATCAATCTTTCTGTACATAGGAAAAAAAAACCCTTTGTTGATTAGGATTTAGCATTATTATTTGCTTTTTAGAAAACTCTAGACGTTAGTTGCACATAATAGACTTGTAGAGCGCACTCGGAATTAGACTTAAGTTACAGAGATGACTATTAGACTTTAATTTATTTTTACCGCATAATGTAGCGAAATGTCCTTATTCAAATCTCAAATCTGCAGCAAAATAAAAGTGAAATCATTTTCTAATTGTGTAAATATCAACCATTTTTCCAAGTAGTCTTACGAAAAACCCTTGAAGCTTAACATTGTAGAATTTAAAAGTTTTATAAAGCAAACAAACAAACGAAACATTGAAACGCACTGAAAATCTGCTAAGAAGCAACAACGAGAATAAGAAATAGAAGAAAACTTGCCAAATTTTTGTAATGGTAGTTGGTTGCTTCGTCGCGAAAGAAAACGGAAACAAAAAATCTAAAAAACAAACTCTTCTAAAAGATAGCATATGATATACTTGTATTGATTAAAAGCTAAGCAGTGAAAATGATGTCACTATTTGAATGTAATTCATTATTGCAAACATTTCAAAAATAAAGAAAATATGATGTAATTTAAAATACCCCGTTTAATATTTTTGCAATAGAAGACCAACGAAAGAAAATCATCCCATTTCCCCAAGAAAGTTTGCAAAATCTCGAAATTTACCCTTTTCAGCAACATTGTAAAAAAAGACTTAACCGGTCTGAATGAGTCTGTCTTCCCTTCCTCACTGAGGCAAGGCTATAAAATCACTCGAAAAATGAACTTCTTAAATACACCTCCTAGATATACCTTTTCGTATACCTATCGACTCAGAATCAAATTCTGAACAAATGTCTGTGGGGATGTGTGTAGACACGATTTTTTCCACACGATTATCTCAGAACTGACTGAACCGATTTTGGCCGGATCCGCCTTATTCTGTTCGTTTTGGGGTCCCCTAAGACCCTATTAAATTTTATTTTATTTAGTAAAGTATTTAAACAGTTATGCCAAGAAAAAGATTTTTGAAGATACAAAAAAGGGTGATTTTTTGCATAACCTCAAAAGGCCGGGTCTTTTTGTTTACGTGCGAGAGTCGCGCCAGATGCGAAACGCCCGGTTGCCACATTGCTTCAAATCAGAGTCTGCATGTTTTCTGGAAAAGTCTGTATCAGGTATATATTTTTTTCGTAAACTTATTTTCATTATTTCTTTGTAAATGTGAGGAAGGCACCACCCACCTAATGGTGGATTAAGATACGATTTTTTAGTAAAAATTAAGTTTTCTTTATTAATTTTTTTTTGGAATATTTTATTTTTTTCCATGTTCAGGAGGTCATTTTGAGCAACATTTGTTCTACGAAAATCTTTACTTCTCTAGTGTATTGTTTTTCTTGTTATATTTTTAGTATTTTAATTCTCATTTATCTTGTTTAATTTATGTTTGTTTTTGGTAGCATTTGGCCTATTCTATTACCTCCAATCATTACATTTTGCCTATCTATTTTTTCATGTTTTTCAGTATTTTTTTTTTGCTTTTTTCACATTTTTTGCTATAGAATGATACCATTGGGAGCGTTCTTTTATTACGTTACGCAAAAAAATGGCTTTTTGGGACCCCTCCCCCCCTTCGTAACAAAATTTTCATACAAATTTTAAAATTTTTGTATGGAGCGTAACACGGCCTCCGACCCCCCCTCCCCCCCTACTGCGTTACGTAATAAAAGAACGCTCCCATTATAATTTAAATTGTTAACAAAAATACGTAGAGGCATAGTCTGGGACTCTACAAACATTACTACATAATTCTTTATACCTACGTAAGAGCGAGTCCACGAACAGGGCATACCCCTTTGTATGAGACGTCGTTTGGACCTCACCAATCTGCCTGAAATTTTCAGGGGTTGTTTGTAAATATAAAACTAGCTGGCAAAAATATGAGCACTCTAGGTCAACGGGAAGTGATAATTTCAACATATTCGTGCTCCTGAGACAATTTCACAATAGAAACATACATAAAAATGTTTATTTTCATCCATTTTAACCATTTTAAAAATGAAAGTTAAAAAAAATAAGAGGCAGTTCCCCTACTTGTAAATTCTGCTCGGTTTGTTCTAGAGGTCGTATCGAAGTGCTCCGATTTGGATGAAACTTTCAGCGTTTGTTTATCTAAACATGAGAATAGCTCATGCCAAATATGAGCCCTCTACGACATAGGGAAGTGGGGTAAAACGGGCTTCGAAGTTTGAGGTCCAAAAACCCTAAAAAAAAACTTAAAATTGCTCGCATTTCCGTAAAACTTCATCAATTCCAACTGTCTTAGATGCATTCTAAAGGTATTTTGAAGCACTTTAAAATGTGCCATAGACATCCAGGATTGGTTTGACTTTTTCTCATAGCTTTTGTAAATTACTGGTAAAAATGGATTTTTTAAAAACCTTAATATCTTTTTGCAACAGCCTCCAACACCCATACTCCTATGTGTCAAAAGATAGGTAATTTAATGGACTATAAGCCTACGGTAATAACTTTTTGACCAATCGCAGTTTTTCGCATAGTTTTTCGATTTTTCTACAACAAACATTTTACAACGTTAGTTTTTGCCCTGTAGGCCAAAATGACGGCACTTTTAGGGCTCATTTTTTACATAATAGGAATCCTCGGAAAATTTCATGTTAGTTAGAAGTATTGTAGTTGTAATTTGATTGGAAAAAATGAAATTTAAAATAAATTAAAACATTTTTTAACAATTTGTTGCATAAGGCATGAAACGGGTATTCGCCTACTTGATACAGTATTTGACGTATTGATCACAAGGTTAATAAGATCTTTTTGTTTTTTTTCAAAACAAAAAAAAAATAATTATTTTCAAATCAAATTTATTGCGCGTATTGAGAAAAAATCAGTTTTGGTGGTTTTCTTGTAGGGGTCTCAAAGATACGAGCGCAAGCGTTTTTGAAATTCATCGCAGCAACCGTGTTGATTTTCATTTTCCATTGCTGTCAATTTACAAAGGTTGAGAAAATTATGATCAGGAATTCCGCCAGATGCAACGGTTTCGTGGCCTTTGCGGCAGGCATGGCGATCCTCGGTGTCTGTACCGGGTCGGATGGACGCTCTGTGGGTGGTGATGTCTTTGTCGGGCCGAGTTGTCCCTCGTTGGTGAATCGGCGGTACTTGTATCCGCTATTCGAGCCGGGCCACCGGATGCTAGGGCTGCCGATTCAACTCCGAAGATTTCTGCCCGATGAAAGGAACGCAGTGCGTTCATCCAGCCAGGTGCGAAGCTAAAAAACCACCAAGCCCGCCGCGAAGTCCAATAGAACCGCTGCACAATGCCCAGAAAACCGGCCAACCGCATGCGTTCTTTTATAATGTAACACATTAAGGGGGTGGGGTTGGGGGTGGTTTGGCTACGGTGTCGAAGACTGTTACATTTGAGAAACCGGATGTGGCCACCGGGGAACATGGAAAACTTGTCCAGAAGACGAAATTGAACTAGAGACACTCTATATTCAAAAATTCAATTCAAGAAGTTCTATATGTAGCATGATCAGTTTATACTGTTTCCTCGATACGGTTCTGGATGTGGCCAGCGGAGAAATGAAATGAAATCAGTTTTCGTATGAATAAACTTGATGAAAATTCAACAAACTTTTGATCTTTGGTTCGTGCAGTGTGATTTTTCATTTCATTCTGTTTCTGTGTGAAAAAATCAAGCTTTTGTAGTTTGAACGAAACCATGTTTCTGTAAATGTTTTGGTCTATTTTCCCCGTCGTCTTGCGCCTTTTAGCGCCAACAAAATCAGGCGGCTTAACCTTCAAGAGAGTCTCCTTAGGACATTCCCCGATAAGCGTATGCCTGGGCAGCAGGTTCGCCAACGAGGGGAGGGGAGCCTGCCCGACGAAGCCAACAACGCCCGCAGTGCCTCCATTCGATGGTACATTACAGCTAATCCCGAAGGTCGCAGATTCCGGCACCAGTACGGATGCAACCGAGCCGGCCATGAAGCTCGCAGAACCGCAGATTCCGTCACCAAACATCAGTCAGCTAACACCAACAAGCAATCGACAGCCAGCAGCAAAAGTCCCTTCGATTTTGCTCATATTGACAATCAACATGTTTTAATTTTTTGTCTAAGCCTACTCTCTTGCCTTCTCTATAGGTTTTTCCATTGCGACGGTATCTTCCTGCGGCGATTAATTGGAGCGCAGGATTCTAATTTTTCTTGAAATTATTAATACAACTCCAATACTTCTAACTAACGTGAAATTTTCCGAGAATTCCGAATATGTAAAAATTGAGCCCTAAAAGTGCCGTCATTTTGGCATACAGGGCAAAAACTAACGTTGTGAAAAAGTTTGTTATAGAAAAATCGAAAAACTATGAGAAAAACTGCGATTGGCAAAAAAAGTTAATACCGTAGGCTTATAGTCCATTAAATTACCTATCTTTTGACACATAGGAGTATGGATGTTGGAGGCTGTTGCAAAAAGATATTAAGGTTTTAAAAAAATCCATTTTTAACAGTAATTTGCAAAAGCTATGAGAAAAAGTCAAACCTATCTTGGATGTTTATGGCACTTTTTAAAGTGCTTTAAAAACCCTTTCGAATGCATCTAAGAGAGTTGGAATTGATGAAGTTTTACGGAAATGCGAGCAATTTTATTTTTTTTTAAGTTTTTTGGACCTCAAACTTCGAAGTCCGTTTTACCCCACTTCCCTTTGTCGTAGAGGGCTCATATTTGGCATGAGTTCATCTCATGTATACACAAACAAACGCTGAAAGTTTCATCCAAATCGGAGCACCACGATACAACCTGTTTCATATTGGTAAAAAACTCGCTCTTAAGTGTTTTTTTTCTAAAACAAACATGGCCGCCAAATGGCTGACCGGGAATGATACCTTTCACAGCCTCAACACACAGTTTTCAATTATTTCTTAATGTTTTTTATTGCAAAAGTTTTCTCCCATAATCGAAATTACGAGTGCTTCCACGCTTGAAGTTTTTTCTTCTATTAATATGTTTTCTTTTTTAGTAAAACTGTATTTTTTTTATTTTAGGTCGCTGCAAATATTTTTAAAGTAGATGTCCCCCTTTCTAGAAAAAATACTGAAAGAAAAAAAGCTTGAAAAAAATTAATACAATTACAATTAAAGCATTTTCCTGCATTGAAAATCATTTTTAATATGGTTGGGATCCATAACAAATACTTCAAATTTTTGTGAAATTCCGATGAATAGCACCGCAAGATGTTTTTTTCATGCAAAAAAAATCGTCAATACTTTTTTTTGTTGAGCCTTATGACCACTGCGACCAACTAGAGGAATACTGGGGTGTGACTCTTTTTTTGTAGCAAATCAGGTTAACCCAACACCATGGAACGATGAGAGGCAGCTCCTGTTTACTGCATGTTGTCCCAGTTAGGGTCGACTTGTTTTATAAAGTCTATCACCCTACTAGGACGGAAATGGTTGATATTGGAGGGATGTAATAATATTCTAGTTTGAATCAGGGCACCACAATTACACAAAAGGTGCTCTGATGTTTCATTCTCAATATTACAAAATCTACAATTTGCGTTTGGAATTTTCCTCATATTAAATAAGTGGTATTTGCATGGACAGTAACCAGTTAGTAAACCAGTTCGTTTCCTAAAATTCCACAGTGCCCAAGAACCCAGTAAAGGTTGACCGAGTTCTTTTGGGACAATTGCTTTAGTAATTTGATTCCTTCCCATACTAGTCTTGACTGGTACTTTTGAATAAGCGAGGCATTGCATCTAATCACTCTTCCTGTAATGAAACCGTGATGATCCACTAATTTGCTTACATCATCATCATCATCACCGGTACCAGAAACAACACCACCAACAATAACTGGTAACAAGTTCACAAACGCATGTGTCTGAGAAACATGAAATGCGGGTGTTGAAGGTCTTCTTCGTGGAATCAGACGTCTTGCAGAATGAATCCATTTTTTTTTGTTCAAACGCGGTGGGAAAAGTTCAGCCACGCGTAAAGTTGAAGAACTTCACACCCCAGACGGCAGAACATCTTGCGTCTGGCGGCGGCGGACGTTTGTCGGGGGTAATTCAAGACACTATTTATTTATGTTGGGTTCGTGTCCTTGGTTGGTTTGGGACCTGGATGTGTTTTTGCGGTTTTCACTTCGGCGAAAATTCGCCTCACACACACTCATGCGTTTTGGCATCTGTCAAAATCGGCCATTGTCAAAATTATTGCTGCTTGAGAAAAACCGCGTGCACGTCGTGCTCGTTCCGCGTAGCATCCGCCCGGGAATTATCTTTTTTTTGTGTTGCTTGTCCCGAGTGCCGTTACCGTGTCCGTGTCCGTGTTCCGTGTTCGGAGTGTCCGTTTATGTGTTTCGAAGTGGTGAAGTGTCTAGGAGTGAACTCTCGCGATAATTTTGGTGGTCTCGATCGGGGAAAAATGTAAGTTTTTTTTATTCACTATTATAGTTGAAATTCCGTCAAAAGTGACCACAACCCGGCATGGCCGGTTCCCTTAGAAGTTATCGTTTGGGGGACACTTTAAGAACCATACGAGCATGGATTGTGATGCGGAAAGTGCTAATTGGCCGCTCTGGGAAAATGGCCACAACCCGGCATGGCCGGTTCCCTTGGGGGTGATAGTTTGGGGGACATTTTAAGAACCATACGATTGGCATGGATTGTGATGCGGAAAATGCAAATTGGTACCATACTAGCATGGATTGTGATAAAAGAATTATTTTTTTTAAAAATCAGAAATTTCAAAGCTTTTAAAAATTTATAAAATTTCAAAAACTTTAAAAACTTCAAAAATTTCAAACATTTTAAAAATTTAAAAAAAATATTTTTTTTTTCAAAATTTCCAAAAATTAAAAAATTAAAAAAATTCAGAAAAATTTCAAAACTTTCCAAAAATTTCAAAAGTTTAAAAAAAATTCTAAGATTTTTCAAAGTTTACCGTCCACCTTCAATATTGGGCTCAAAAATTCAAGGGGCAAAAACAATATTTTTCAAAAAACTTCAAAATTTCAATAAAATTACATGTGCAATCAACTGAAAACTATTCACAAAGCATTTCCCTGCGTTAATAATCACTTCAAGCATAATTGAAACACTTAAAAAAACAACTTTTTTTAATTTCAAAAATTTCAAAGATTTTAAAAAATTCAACATTTTTAAAAATTTTATAAAAATAAAAAATTTGACAATTCCTAAAATTTTTAAGATTTCTAAGATTGCTAACATTTCTAAAATCTCTAAATTTTTAAAAATTTCAATAATTTCTAAAATTTCAATAATTTCTAAAATTCAAAAAATGATAAATTTCTAAAATTTCTTAAATTAAAAAAAATAAAAGCATAAAAAAAATTAAATTTCTAAAAATTAAAAGTTTCAAATATTTTAAAATTCCCAAAATTTTAAAAATTTCAATTATTTCTAAAATTTCTCTTATTTCTAAAATTTCTCTTATTTTTTAAATTTCTCTAATTTTTAAAATTTCTCTAATTTTTTAAATTTCTAAAAATTTTAACATTCCTAACATATCAAAAATCTTAAAAATTTCAAAAACTTTAAAAAAAATTATATTTTTAAGATTAAAAAATTCCAAAAATTTTAAAAAATTCAAATATCTTAAAAAATAAAAAATAAAATTTTCAGACATATCAAAAATTTAAACAATTGTAATTCAAAGTTTACGTCGCCTATCCCCACTCCCTCCCTTCAATATTTGCTCAAAAATGCAAGGGGTAAAAACAATATTTTTTCAAAAAACTTCAAAATTTCAATGAAATTACACGTGCTATCAACTGAAAACTATTTACAAAGCAAAGATTTCAAAAAATTTAATAATGTTTAAAATTTCTTAAATTTTAAAAAAATTAAAACATTTTAAAATTTTTAAAATTTGAAAAAAATTGAAAACATCAAAAATTTAAAAAAAAATCATAAATTTAAAAATATGAAAATTTTTAAAAAATTTAGAAAATTCAGAAATTTTAATTTTTTTAAAATATCAAAATATCTAAATTTGTTTAAATTGTTTGATATTTAAAAAAAAATATTTTTTTGAAATTCTCTAAAAAAATATGTTTCAAGTTGTTTCAATTATGCTCAAAGTGATTATTTACGCAGGGAAATGCTTTGCAAATAGATTGATTGCACGTGATTACAAAATTGAAATTTTGAAGTTTTTTGAAAAAACATTGTTTTTACCCCTTGAATTTTTGAGCCAATATTGGGAGCGGGGGTATTGTCGACATAAACTTTGAAAAATGATGGTTTAAATTTTTGAAATGCTTGAAATATTTGTTTTTTATTTTCAAAAATATTTGAAATTTTTTTTTATAATATTTGAAATTTTTGGAATTTTTTAATCTTAAAAATATTAGAAAAATTTTAAGTCTTTGAAATTATCAAGATATTTGATATGTTTAAAAATTGAAATTTTAGAAATTTAATCAATTTTTGAATTTTTTTAAAGTTTTAAATCTTTGATATTTTTAAATTTTATGAAATTTTTGATATTTTGAAATTTGTTCAAATTTTATAAATTTTAAAAATATTAGAAATTGTTGAAATTTTAAACATTTTTATAAATTTTAAAATCTTTGATATTTTTGAATTTTTTTAAATAATTACAATCTTTGAATTTTAGAAATTATTGAAATTTTAGAAATTATTGATTTTTTTGAAATTCTTGAAATTTTAGAAATTATAGAAATTATTGAAATTTTAGAAATTATTAAAATTTTAGAATTATTGTAATTTTAGAAATTATTGAAATTTTAGAAATGTTAGGAATGTTAGAAATGTTAGAAATGTTAGAAATGTTAGTAATGTTCGAAATGTTAGAAATGTTAGAAATGTTCGAAATGTTCGAAATGTTATAAATTTTCAATTTTTTTTGATTTATTTGAAATTTTCAAATATTATGATTTATTTGAAATTTTTAAAACTTTTGAATTTGCAAACATTGAAATGTTTGAAAATGTTGAATTTTTTTTAATCTTTGAAATTTTTTAAAATTTAAAAATATGTTTTTAGTGTTTCAATCATGCTCAAAGTGAATATTAACGCAGGGAAATGCTCTGTAAAAAGTTTTCAGTTGATTGTTCGTGTAATTTCATTGAAATTTTGAAGCTTTTTGAAAAAAATATTGTTTTTGCCCCTTGAATTTTTGAGCCAATATTGAAGGTGGGCGACATAAACTTTAAAAAATGTTTGTTTAAACAAGGCCTGCCCAACGTGCCCGCGGATAGGATCCGGCCCGTGAAGCCATTTCATCCGGCCCACGTCGGCTTTTCAAAATAATTCTATGATCGGCCCTTCATGAAAATAAATTGGGTGTCTTAATTTAAAAAAATAAGCGTGAGATCATTTTTTTACAATCATAATTCATAGCAAAAAATTTATAAAAAACATTTTGTTTCTTTTTCATTTGTTTTTGCAATAAAAAAAATTCTTTAATTTCTAAAATTTTGAAAATTTCTAAAATTTTAAAAATTTCTGACTCTTCAATTGTAAACATTTCAAAAAAAATTTCAAAATTTCAGAAAATTTTAAAATTTTAAAAAATCAAGAATTTTGAAGTAAAAATGTGTTTTTGGCCCTTGAATTTTTGAGCCAATATTGGGACATAAACTTTAAAAAATGATGGTTTAAATTTTTGAAATGCTTGAAATATTTTTTTTTTATTTTCAAAAATATTAGATTTTTTTTTGATGATTCTTGAAATTTTTGGAATTTTTTAATCTTGAAAATATTTAAAAAAATTGAAGTCTTTGAAATTATCAAGATATTTGATATGTAAGAAATGTTAAAATTTTTATAAAATTATAAAAATTTGAGAAATTTTAGAAATTTGATAAATTTTTGAATTTTTTTAAAAGTTTTAAAATCTTTGATATTTTTAAATTTTATGAAATTTTTGATATTTTGAATTTTTTTCAAATTGTATAAATTTTAAAAATATTAGAAATTGTTGAAATTTTAGACATTTTTATAAATTTTAAAATCTGTTATGTTTTCGAAATTTTTCAAATGTTTACAATCTTTGAATTTTAGAAATTATTGAAATTTTAGAGAAAATTGAAATTTTAGAAATTATTGAAATTTTAGAAATTATTGAAATTTTAGAAATTATTGAAATTTTAGAAATGTTAGAAATGTTAAAAAAAAATCAAAAATTTCAAAAAATTCAAAAATTTCAAAAATTTCAACAATTTCAAAAATTTCAAAAATTTCAAAAAATTTCAAAAGATTCAAAAATTTCAAAAATTTCAAAAAAATCAAAAATTTCATACATTTCAAAATTTCAAAAAATTCAAAGGTATCCAATATTTTCAAAGACTTATAATTTCAAAAACTTTAAAAAAAATCAAAAAATTTAAATATTTAAAAAAAATATTTTTTTTTAATTTTAAATATTTTTAAAAATTAAAAAATTGCAAACATTTCAAAAATTTCAAAAATTTCAAAAAAATCAAAAATTTTAAAAATTTCATATATTTCAAAATTTCAAAAATTTCAAAGGAATCCAATATTTTCAAAGACTTATAATTTCAAAAATTAAAAAAAAAAATCAAAAAAATTTTACACCTCGGGCTGCTGCTGAACCTGCCGGAAGAGGCGAGGAGGAGGACGGTCCGAACAACCGGGACGTTGGACGAGTTCAAGAACAGCTGGAGAATCCATCGGAGACGGACGACCACCTCGGGCTGCTGCTGAACCTGCCGGGAGAGGCGAGAAGGAGGACGGTCAACACAGCCGGAACAGTGGCCAAGTTCAAGAACCTGTGAGTATGATGCCTCATTTCAAAGTTATTGAACTAAAAGTTTTCTTCCCGTTCCTTTTTCACAGATTCTAAATCCGATTCCAAGAACATCTCCTTGGCCCCCTCGAAAAGCTGAACTTGCTGGAAGAGGTGAGGAGGAGGACGGTTCGAATTTCCGGGACGTTGGCCGAGTTCAAGAAAAGCTGGAGAGTCCATCGGCGACGGACGACCACCTCGGGCTGCTGCTGAATCTGCCGGAAGATGCGAAGAGGAGGACGGTCAACACAGCCGGGACCGTGGCCAAGTTCAAGAACCTGTGAGTATGACGACGACCTCGGGCTGCTGCTGAACCTGCCGGAAGAGGCGAGGAGGAGGACGGTCCGAACTTCCGGGATGTTGGACGAGTTCAAGAAAAGCTGAGAGTCCATCGGCGACGGACGACGACCTCGGGCTGCTGCTGAACCTGCCGGAAGAGGCGAGGAGGAGGACGGTCCGAACAACCGGGTCGTTGGACGAGTTAAAGAACAGCTGGAGAATCCATCGGAGACGGACGACCTCGGGCTGCTGCTGAACCTGCCGGGAGAGGCGAGGAGGAGGACGGTCAACACAGCCGGAACCGTGGCCAAGTTCAAGAACCTGTGAGTATGATGCCTCATTTCAAAGTTATTGAACTAAAAGTTTTCTTCCCGTTCCTTTTTCACAGATTCTAAATGCGATTCCAAGAACATCTCCTTGGCCCCCTCGAAAAGATGAACCTGCAGGAAAAGGCGAGGAGGAGGACGGTTCGAACATCCGGGACGTTGGACGACAACCTCGGGCTGCTGTTGAACCTGCCGGAAGAGGCGAAGAGGAGGACGGTCGACACATCCGGGACGTTGGACGAGTTCAAGAGCAGCTGGAGAGTCGATCGGAGACGGACGAGCACCTCGGGCTGCTGCTGAACCTGCCGAAAGAGGCGAGGAGGAGGACGGTTTGCACAGCCGGGATTGACAGACTTGAGACTTTTCCGAAGACGGTTGACCACTTTCAGTTGTGGTTACTGAATCCGCCGGAAAAAGCAAATTCAAAGACGGTGCGCTGCTTATTCATTAACCCTATTTTTTACGTGATATTTTTACATTAATAAACTTTAATTGTTACGCTGAGTATATCTAAATTTGTTTTATTTTGTAGAAACTTGTTTATTACAGAAAACAGCAAAAAACAGTATAAAAAGAAGAAAACCAAGAAGAAAACCACTCCACGAAATACGTCCGATTTTTTGCCAGATTTGTGCTGCTCTATTGCCCGCAGTCGTGCGAAAATCTGGCGCAAAATCTGGCGTGTGTCTGGCAAAACCCATCTGTCAAAACGCATAACCGATTGAATCGGTTGAAACGGTTCGTTCGCCTCAATCGTGCACGACCGGTTTGTTGCATATTCGCCAGAATTCTGGCGAAAATCTTGGGCCAGTCGGGGGGAAAATCTGCCAGACGTCTTGCGCAGCGCCCAAGACAAAACGCCCGCCAGGCGCCCCCCGTTTCCGTCTGGGACTCTGCGCACTCTGAAGGCAGATGATCCGCACAACGTCAACGACTTTTGCGCTGACGCCGCTTGGTAACACATTCCAGCGGGGAGGTTGGGTCTGTTACAACATCTCGTGTAACACGTCTGTGATCGTATGACGCAATGGTGCTGGGTTGTCGTACAGAATTTAGTAAAATAAGTATAAAGATATAATTAATAACGAATTAAATGTTTTTAATAACAGTTTATTCAACTAGGTTACTAAATTACAATTATAAATACGATGTTGAAGTTCCGAGAACATAAACCTGGAAGCCGTATTTTTTACAGTGGTTTTCATGTGAATATAACTCGCAAAAGGCGCCTCATTTGATGTTTTCAACTGGAAAGGACCACTTCCTAAATGTAAGTTTGTAAATTTTTATCTCGGCACGTGATGCTTACCCAACGACGCAGTCTTCCGCCAGGTCACGTACGGGTCAACTTATTTAGTAAATCGACTCACCCGTGAAACGGTTCAGTCACCAACAGGGCGTCGTCGGGTGTGTGACATCATGGCGCTCAAGTTCGATCCCGACTTTGGCAAGTTGCCCTACATCGAGCTGGAGTGCGGCCACCGCATTCGGTGCTACGGGCGGTTGACGGAGGATCAGCTGGCTCAACGGGGTGAATCCCGCGAAAAGGTCCAGCAGCAGCTGGAGGTTGTGTACGAGCGATCGATGCGGGCCGGGTTCAATTTGCGGCCTTGCGAGACGTTGGTGTTGTCGGCGTTACGGTTCTACGAGTACGATGGCCAGAAGGCGGCAGAAGTTCTGGTTGCCACGCAGGGCATTATGAGGCGGTTGGAGATCAACAAGACGGCCGAACAGCTGCGGCACGTGTTCGAGGAGGGTCTGGTGTGGTTGGCACCGGTCCGCGAGGATAGCGGAGCGGCGGCCATCATCGTGCATCATGGAAGTGAGTTTTTGAAAACAATTTGGTGGGTGTCTCCACTAAGTTTAGGTGTGGACACTCACCATGCTAATTTTAGGACACAATTAGTCTAACCTACAAACCGTGTGACCCCGTACAGAACAGTGGAACACTGCCAAGGTGTCCTTCAAAGACCTGTGGGCCGCCGTCTACCTGACCGTGCAGGTCGTCCTGAACGACGAGACGGTTCACTTTACCAGCCTGGCGCTGATCCTCGACTACGACGGCATCTCGATGACGCAAACGTCCAAGATGAAGCCCAAGCTGATGAAGGCCATGATCGAGTTGCAGCAGCTGCGGTTGATCGAAACCACGGTGCACTCGGTGAACACTTCCAGGTTGTTCAAGGCCATCATGGAGTTTTTTGCGTTCGCCCAGAAGGGATGCCCGCACAAGGTGAGCCATCTGTTGAGATTTTTGGGAGACTATTAAGCTAAGACACAAACCAACTACGTTTTTTTTGAAAATCTATTTTTAAGACCTTCATCCACGGAACCGATTGGGCTTCGCTGCACCAGCACGTCAGTGCCAAGTGTCTGCCACCGCAGTATGGCGGAACCGCTCCGGACTACGACCATGGCTTGATGGCCAGCTTTATGCGGCACATGCAGCATAAGACGATTAGTAAGTTAGCTTGATATTGAATTTTAGATTGGATTTTTACTGCCAACGCCATCTCTTCAGAAAATTTGGTGCAAAGACTCAAACCACACAAACTAATTCATCTTCATTTTGTCTATTTCAGCATTCGGAATTGAAGGGTGATTCAATCAAAATATCGAGCCAAACATTTCATTAGGGCACAAAACCAAACCAAACGATTCGATAAAATCGCTGGCAAAAAGTGGACAACTTGTTTCAATTCCTATTTAAAAAGAAAGCTTGACTGGTGGTATTTTTACTGATGATACGATAAAACACATCATTATCCTCAACTCTGCTTTAATGTTTCTTAGTTTATGTTGATTTTGGCAATAAAACTCATAATTTAAAAAAAATCGTCATTGAGCCCTTTTAACTTTCCAGCTGTTGTTCATAATGCGCCCTTTCTAAATGCAATTTCGAAGAGAACTGAAAGGGCACTATAGTATACTATAGTAGCACACTATAGCTTTATAAAGCGCTGTCACCTGATTGTTGTTTTTAATGATGTTTATGGGCCTTTTAAATATTGAGGAATTCAGCGGAAATTTTGTTAATTGGTGAAGTTTTGTAATCGAATGGTGTAGATAAGGTATGCGAAACATAAAAATTCTACAAAAGTGTACCAAAAGCAGCCGCGGGACCGTATTAAATATTGTATTTCGACGAAGTTTTTTTTCTGCAGAAATCCTTGGTGAAACGTAAACCAAACTTTGTTTCGAAGTGAATTAGTGTTAAGAATGTATGAAAAGTTCACTTTATAACATAGAAAGTCCCTAACCACAAAAAACTAACGAAAAAGAAAAGGGAACAATTGAACTTTTTGTCTGGTTTGGAGTGAACATTGTTATGTGCCCTTTTGTGTTTTTGATTGTTTTAAATAGGAAATTGTTTGCTATCAATCTGATTTTTGGAGGGCATGTAGGGAGTGTAATAATGAATGGAATAGTGGAATAGTCCCAAATGTTTACGTTTTGGTTTTGTGCCCCAATGAAATGTTTGGCTCGAATATCTTCTTGAAAAAATGCAGACAAAAAATAATTAAATGATGATTAAGTTTTGGACAAATCTCAAACACGAATAAAATTATCGTTTTGAAAGAAATTTCCATCATTTTTAAGAGCTTACTAAGCCATAACTCATCTCGTAACGACAGCATAACTATTTTCCCTTCCCCAAAACCAACCCATATAAGACGCTGTAATAATTTCCATTATTTACAATTTCCTCCCCGGCTGGTCCAGTTTCCAGCCCAACCAGCATCGTCGGCCTGTTGATTGCAGTTTCCGAGATATCTCGCGTGGTGGGCCCTTTGCAGCCTCTCAGATAAGTGTATGTTTGTTTACACAAATGTGAGACAACAAACAAATAGAAATGAGGAAAGAAACAAGAGTCTGGTGGGCAGAGACGGCGTAATTTGCTCTTCTCACTTGCTTGATCTTAAGAAAATAAAATTCAAAAAAGGCACGAAGACAGGTTCGGCATGTTTGGATTGAGGTTATGCTTTGATTCTTGGAAATTTATGCCAGGCAAATAATAAGAATTCTATCGGACAACTCAGGATCAAAAATGTATCTTTTGTTGTTCTGAACATTTATGAAAATGCCTTTTGGAACAGTCTGTCTGACACTGATTTGTAAATTTGTATAAACCCTTATCTGATGAGTTACATTCTCTAAAGATCAGACAAGCCTGTGATATTTCATGTGCATTTGTGAAACTTTTCTTGGTCGGATGTTTGAAATATTCCGGTTTGAACATTTTTCAATAAGTTTTTGAAACATCAATCCGATGTAAAAAAAAGTTTGAGAATGGCAACCATTGCCGATTAAGAGATGTCTCTAAAATTTGTAAAGCTACCTGTTTAATTTTTTTTGCTAACCTGACGAAATTTTGTTTTGTCTCTTGGTTCTGGCCGGGGTCGAAGGGGAGCAAACAAAAACAAAATTAAATGATAATTCACAGTCTCAACATTTGTTCGAAAAAAGTGTTTTAGCATACATTTTAAACTAGTTCAGTTGGTCAAATTGAACGCCCAATTTGATGGCGTACTTAAAATTCCGAAAAAAAATCGAAAAAACACAAAATAAGTTTTAAAAATTCCGCCATTTTCCGTTACTCAATTCTAAAAAAATGGGAACATGTCAAATTTAATGTACTTTTCGAATCTACTTAACCCACAAGAAATATTTTTCATTTAAAACTTTTTTTTTCATTTTAAAATTTCGTGTTTTTTCTAACTTTGCAGGTTTATAGTCTAACTATGTTCAACAAAGTTGTAGAGCAGACAATTACAAAAAGAAATGATATATAATCCTTATAACCATCACTTTATTTAACTTAATTTAACATAGTTCATCCTCATTTATCTTTATTTCAATTAATTTATATTGTTTTATCTTAGAGCAATTCCAGCTCAAATCAGGATTTTTTCTGGTACTTTTGTACCCGACCCTCTCCGATTTCAATGAAACTTTGTAGACATGTTATCCTAGGCCTATAAAAGTCATTTTTGTGTATATGGAGCCAATAGTACTCGAGATTAACATTTGAGAAGGGCGTAAGGTATTTGAATATTTTTGTATTTTGCAATTTAAAAATTACTGTATCTCGAAGCAATTGCATCGTATCAAAAAGTGGTCAAAGACAAATTTGTAGGAAATTGGACGGGCTTTCTGGTAAAAATACACTGAAACAAAAATATCACGCCACTTTTATGTCATTTTTCAATTTTTAAGTTTAAAAGTTAAATTTAAAGGAGATGTCACGATTTTTTTTCGCTCAAAATTTTTGACGAAATACCCTAAGATGTTACCAAAAGACTGACGAAAAATGCAGGATGGTATGTCTCTCGTAAAAAAATACAAAAATCATTTACTAAAACTGTTTTTTTTGAAAAGTGGTCTAAACGTCAAAATTTTTAAAAACCGGTAGTGGGAATCGATTTCCCAGATAATTTTACATAAAAGTCTCCATATTGGCCATTGTCCTATGTCCAATCCTTAGGAAGATACAGCGGTTTTAAAAATAAAAATGTTGAGAAAACGGGATTTTTGGTGGTTTTTGGCATTTTCTTTATGACAGACTTGGTTTTTCAGTCTCGTAAATATTTTTACCGGAAAGCTCGTCCAATTTCCCATAAGTTTGCCTTTGACAGCTTTTTGATTTATATCGTTTTTATATTTACGTAATAAAATTTACTATCGTGGTTTCTACCACACTGAAAAAAAAAATCTATTTTCAGTTCTAAGCAATGTAATTAAGCTTATATCTGTAAGCCCTTACATCCAATTGAAATGCTGTCAAAGACAAACTTATGGGAAATTGGACGAGCTTTCCATTAAAAATATTTACGAGGCTGAAAAACCAAGTCTGTCATATAGAAATTGTAAAAAACCACAAAAAATCCCGTTTTTTCAACATTTTTATTTTTAAAACCGCTGTATCTTCCCAAGGATTGGAAATAGGACAATGGTCAATACGGAGACTTTTATGTAAAATTGTCTGGAGAATCGATTCCCACTACCGGTTTTTTTTTTAAATTTTGACGTTTAGACCACTTTTCAAAAAAACAGTTTTAGTAAATGATTTTTGTATTTTTTACGAGAGACATACCATCCTGCATTTTTCGTCAGTCTTTTAGTAACATTTTAGGCTTTTTCCTCAAAAATTTTGAACGAAAAAAAATCGTTACATCACCTTCAAATTTAACTTTTAAACTTAAAAATTGAAAAATGACATAAAAGTGGCGTGTATTTTTGTTTCAGTGTATTTTTATCAGAAAGCCCGTCCAATTTCCTACAAGTTTGTCTTTGACCAGTTTTTGATACGACGCAACGGCTTCGAGATACAGTAATTTTTAAATTACAGAATACAAAAATATTTAAATACCTTACGCCCTTCTCAAATGTTAATCTCGAGTACTATTTGCTCCATTTGCACAAAAATGGCTTATATAGGCCTAGGATAACATGTCTACAAAGTTTCATTGAAATCGGAGAGGGTCGGGTACAAAAGTACCAGAAAAAATCCTGATTTGAGCTGGAATTGATCCTTAATTTAATTTACCGTAATTCAACTTAATTTAACTTAATTCAACGTAATTTTACTTAATCAAACTTAGTGAAAAGTCAAAAGTAGAACTTTTCAGCATTTATTTTGAAAAGTGTTGCTATTCGATTCTGTTATTTTTGGTACAGAAAAATAGGCTATTTCGTCGTTCAAGAATGACAGGAATTGCACGGAATTGCAAAAAAGTTGTTTTTGATTGTAGAAATAAAAGATTTGTTCAAATCAAGTTTTGCAAAGTTATAGGATCATCTAGACATTCTTACAAATCACTGGAAACAAGAATCGTCACGATTGGAAGCAGCACAATTAAATAAACAGGTAGATATTTTATTTCCCAGATTTTTTTACCTTTTACAACCCCTCATTATTTAAGGTCGAGGGACATAAAATTGAAATAAAAATTTCAACGGTTTTAACTAAATTAAATTGAAGCAGAAAAATACAAAATTGGAAAAATGGTATAATAAGAATTGACCTATCATGCTTAAACTTTTCAATTGGCTTTGAAAAGTGTTATTATTAAATCCATTCTTTACTAATAAACTAAACTGAAAAATCATGAATTTGTATAGTAAAGACAATAAAACAAAACTTGCACGACAAGATTGTAACGTCTTAATTCACCACCACCACCGATCAACGTGATAAGATGAAATCACGGAAGGGGGCAAACACTAATGAACCCCGCCGAACCAACATGCCAAAACATGGGTTCTCGACTTTACGAACACAATGTGACCAAATCAACAGTAAATCAACAGCGATCTGTGCGACGACCCCCAAAAAAGTTCTCGCGACGGACTATGACCTCCAGGAGGCACGGAAGTTCTAACCAAGCTAAGCTCAAGAAGGGGTGGTGACTTCAACGGCAATTATCAGCCCCAACAGTCCGCTCAAGACCTGAGAGAGGTTGAGAAAAGCTGCCAAAGTTGAGACCCCTCGGTTCACGTGGCGTTCGGCGTTGGATCACCGACCGGCATAATTAAAATAATAATGAAAATCTCATAAAAGTAAAATAAACAGCAACTGCCGAGGGAAATTGTAGCACAACACAAATGCATGGGAAAATTGGCCCGGTCCAGAAGAAAGAACTCCATTGTTGGTGCTGTTGTTGCAGTATTGTTTGGGCTTAAGCCATTGTCGGATTGGCGCACGACTGAGTTCGGCTCAACTTCGGCTTGAGAGCAAATTGGAGAGAAGAGAGAGGAAAATGTGAGGGAAAAAACTCTTGAAAGAAACATTCCCAAAGAAAATAAGCGCTGAGAGAGAGACTCACGGTGGAAATTATGTGTGAGAGAACAAAAGAAACATAACGCAAAAAGTAATGCTGATGATGGTGGATCCATAAATGTGAAAAATATAGGCTCGCAAAAGCAAGGGAACAGCGTGGATCGCGAGAGAAAGAGAATTTAAAGTGCTGTTCAAATTGTGGATTTGCCTTGTTGCTGAATATAACAACTGAATTCCACTCTCTAATTTTCTAATCTTTGGTAAATTTTAACATTTAACATTTAACATTTAACATTTAACATTTAACATTTAACATTTAACATTTAACATTTAACATTTAACATTTAACATTTAACATTTAACATTTAACATTTAACATTCAACATTTAACATTTAACATTTAACATTTAACATTTAACATTTAACATTTAACATTTAACATTTAACATTTAACATTTAACATTTAACATTTACCATTTAACATTTAACATTTAACATTTAACATTTAACATTTAACATTTAACATTTAACATTTAACATTTAACATTTAACATTTAACATTTAACATTTAACATTTAACATTTAACATTTAACATTTAACATTTAACATTTAACATTTAACATTTAACATTTAACATTTAACATTTAACATTTAACATTTAACATTTAACATTTAACATTTAACATTTAACATTTAACATTTAACATTTAACATTTAACATTTAACATTTAACATTTAACATTTAACATTTAACATTTAACATTTAACATTTAACATTTAACATTTAACATTTAACATTTAACATTTAACATTTAACATTTAACATTTAACATTTAACATTTAACATTTAACATTTAACATTTAACATTTAACATTTAACATTTAACATTTAACATTTAACATTTAACATTTAACTTTGAACTTTGAACTTTGAACTTTGAACTTTGAACTTTGAACTTTGAACTTTGAACTTTGAACTTTTAACTTTTAACTTTTAACTTTTAACTTTTAACTTTTAACTTTTAACTTTTAACTTTTAACTTTTAACTTTTAACTTTTAACTTTTAACTTTTAACTTTTAACTTTTAACTTTTAACTTTTAACTTTTAACTTTTAACTTTTAACTTTTAACTTTTAACTTTTAACTTTTAACTTTTAACTTTTAACTTTTAACTTTTAACTTTTAACTTTTAACTTTTAACTTTTAACTTTTAACTTTTAACTTTTAACTTTTAACTTTTAACTTTTAACTTTTAACTTTTAACTTTTAACTTTTAACTTTTAACTTTTAACTTTTAACTTTTAACTTTTAACTTTTAACTTTTAACTTTTAACTTTTAACTTTTAACTTTTAACTTTTAACTTTTAACTTTTAACTTTTAACTTTTAACTTTTAACTTTTAACTTTAAACTTTTAACTTTTAACTTTTAACTTTTAACTTTTAACTTTTAACTTTTAACTTTTAACTTTTAACTTTTAACTTTTAACTTTTAACTTTTAACTTTTAACTTTTAACTTTTAACTTTTAACTTTTAACTTTTAACTTTTAACTTTAAACTTTAAACTTTTAACTTTTAACTTTTAACTTTTAACTTTTAACTTTTAACTTTTAACTTTTAACTTTTAACTTTTAACTTTTAACTTTTAACTTTTAACTTTTAACTTTTAACTTTTAACTTTTAACTTTTAACTTTTAACTTTTAACTTTTAACTTTTAACTTTTAACTTTTAACTTTTAACTTTTAACTTTTAACTTTTAACTTTTAACTTTTAACTTTTAACAATAAACAATAAACAATAAACAATAAACAATAAACAATAAACAATAAACAATAAACAATAAACAATAAACAATAAACAATAAACAATAAACAATAAACAATAAACAATAAACAATAAACAATAAACAATAAACAATAAACAATAAACAATAAACAATAAACAATAAACAATAAACAATAAACAATAAACAATAAACAATAAACAATAAACAATAAACAATAAACAATAAACAATAAACAATAAACAATAAACAATAAACAATAAACAATAAACAATAAACAATAAACAATAAACAATAAACAATAAACAATAAACAATAAACAATAAACAATAAACAATAAACAATAAACAATAAACAATAAACAATAAACAATAAACAATAAACAATAAACAATAAACAATAAACAATAAACAATAAACAATAAACAATAAACAATAAACAATAAACAATAAACAATAAACAATAAACAATAAACAATAAACAATAAACAATAAACAATAAACAATAAACAATAAACAATAAACAATAAACAATAAACAATAAACAATAAACAATAAACAATAAACAATAAACAATAAACAATAAACAATAAACAATAAACAATAAACAATAAACAATAAACAATAAACAATAAACAATAAACAATAAACAATAAACAATAAACAATAAACAATAAACAATAAACAATAAACAATAAACAATAAACAATAAACAATAAACAATAAACAATAAACAATAAACAATAAACAATAAACAATAAACAATAAACAATAAACAATAAACAATAAACAATAAACAATAAACAATAAACAATAAACAATAAACAATAAACAATAAACAATAAACAATAAACAATAAACAATAAACAATAAACAATAAACAATAAACAATAAACAATAAACAATAAACAATAAACAATAAACAATAAACAATAAACAATAAACAATAAACAATAAACAATAAACAATAAACAATAAACAATAAACAATAAACAATAAACAATAAACAATAAACAATAAACAATAAACAATAAACAATAAACAATAAACAATAAACAATAAACAATAAACAATAAACAATAAACAATAAACAATAAACAATAAACAATAAACAATAAACAATAAACAATAAACAATAAACAATAAACAATAAACAATAAACAATAAACAATAAACAATAAACAATAAACAATAAACAATAAACAATAAACAATAAACAATAAACAATAAACAATAAACAATAAACAATAAACAATAAACAATAAACAATAAACAATAAACAATAAACAATAAACAATAAACAATAAACAATAAACAATAAACAATAAACAATAAACAATAAACAATAAACAATAAACAATAAACAATAAACAATAAACAATAAACAATAAACAATAAACAATAAACAATAAACAATAAACAATAAACAATAAACAATAAACAATAAACAATAAACAATAAACAATAAACAATAAACAATAAACAATAAACAATAAACAATAAACAATAAACAATAAACAATAAACAATAAACAATAAACAATAAACAATAAACAATAAACAATAAACAATAAACAATAAACAATAAACAATAAACAATAAACAATAAACAATAAACAATAAACAATAAACAATAAACAATAAACAATAAACAATAAACAATAAACAATAAACAATAAACAATAAACAATAAAAAAAACAATTTAATGTTGACCGTGAGGAAACAAAAAAGCAGTCCGTAAAGTGCATTATTCTGTAGTTTGGTTAAATTTGGATGCCGGAATACGAAGTTAAAATTAAAAATGTTTACAATAGTCGGGCATGTACGTGTGACAAAACGTCTTCTGACTAAATTCCCTTTTGCCACTTGCAACAATTTACAGGGTAAGTCAATATAACACATTTTGGGGAACTGTGATGGATAGTGACAAATTGAAAGCTGCACAAATTGGCGTCCTCAACTCAATTTGGCACAAAATCGACGGGAGACGAGAAGCACGATCACGAGGACCTCCTGACATTACTGAAAAAAAACTTCGGACCTTCGAGTATGGATCTTTTCCTAAGTTCTTCCGATCATGATCCTCGGCAGATCTTTTTCCACCTTTTATTCCCCTCGCGATCGCACCGCATGTTTTATGCTGCTCGGCGTGATCACCTCCTCGTAATGAAAACAGAAACAAACAAAAAGAAAGAAAGGAATAATAAAACCCCGACGAAACAAAAGCCCAAAACAACGCGCAATCCGAGAGGTTACGACGCGCACCCCGGCCTGGCCAGCGCCAAAGTCGCTTCGTCAGTACGCTATCAGCTGCAACCCGGTGCGGACATTCTTCGGGGCTCATTTTTTTTCTGAGTGTGGCTGACCCCTCGTGCTTTTGTTTACGTTGTTCAAGAAGGTACAAAAAAAAAGTAACGACTTTTTCCGTTATCGCCGGTTTTGTCTCCACGCAACTTTCGTCGTCGCCGGGGTTCTGTCAGGTGTAAAGGGAGAGGGGATCGGGCCAGGATTTACGACCTCAGAACCTATTGGACCGGAAGCGAAGCCTGAAGCCTTGCGTCGGAGGAAGTTGGAACGGAAATTTGATCGATCAGCGTCATTGGTGGTGTGGTTCCAAAGGTCGTAAGTCACTTTTGGCTGTCAGTGCAGTGCAGTGTTGGGAAAGTTTGACAGTTTGAGATGCCGATAAAGAGCCGTTGCACAATTCAGTGACGGAATGCTGTGCCCGTTGTTGTTGACGTTTTTGTCGTCCAGTGTCAGGTGTTAACCGTTGTTACTCGTTAGAACAACAAGCCGAATAGTGAGAAGCAAAGCAAAGACTGTTTGGGTTTTGATGGATGTGTGAACTTATAATTGCAGTTTGAAAGTGCGCCAAGTGCGCATGGTCGTCGAGCGCGCCCCAGTCAGTGAGTCGACGTGTGACAAGCCGTGTGCCGGGGGTTTGTTTATAAACGAAAAATAAGTTCCCGTTGCCTTGGAGACTGTGCGAACGGCGGTTGCTGAATGGCAAAAGTGACTAATGTGATATCGTGTAATGTTATGTAGCTGAGATGCACAAGAATTTAAATCTGATTGGTCTAGAGAAGGTCCACTGTGGCGGGTTTCCATTCGTCAGGCAGCAAATAATCATTTCTCGGATTAGTTTTCAAAAAGACGTAAGAGCCAATGGTAAACAAAGCCTTTTTTGCCTCGGTATTCGACCTACCTACGAAAAACCAATTTTACAAATGCTTAAGATTGTTAATCTACACCCAAAGGAAAAATATATATCAAAATCTGCAACAGTGGATTTGCTGCAGAAAATGTTACATTTTCTAACAGTATTTGCAGCAAGCTCATAGCTCATTTTTGCCCGCGTGTAAACATGTCGTCCCCGAGCAACACTCCAGAGAGAAGATTATGTTGGTGCTCTGTCCCTCTCAAATCATCAAGCGTCCATGGCGCGGTGGTAGCGTGTCGGACCAATAACCAAGAAGTTGATGGTTCAATTCTCGTTCTGTTAAGATTTTTTTTCTCCAATACAATCAATCAGCCGTCGGTAATGTCGATAATTGTCGGTAACGGGCAAAAATGTCATACCCCTATATCGCAAAAAATACATGAGGACAGATTTCATGCAGATTCTGATATACTTTCATGCGACTGCCAGTTGGGTGTACACGTCTTTCAAGTTCCCCAAACTATAAATAAATGAAATTTAAAAACAATTTAGAAAAAAACGTATAATAGTGTTGGAGGTCACTATTATGGCTCTTACAGCATTTTGAAAACTCTCCCGAGATTTTAGGTCAAGTCTTCACGGGTAGAAATAATAAGACACATTCTCAACGATCTTCAACATTGTCACGAAATTAAATGTATGGAAAGAAATCAAATGTTTGGTTCCGAATCGTTGTAATTTTTCATTCTACAACGAATTGTAACTTTGTTTAAGATAGTCGAGGTCAGCATACTTCAAACTATAAGGAATTGAATTGAAAATTCCAACTAAGAGTGGAGGTGGGCAAAAAAGAGCCAGCCGGTTCACTAAAAAGAGCGAATGAACCATGGCTCACAAAAAAAGAGCCGCGGTTCTTTTTGAAACTCCGATCTTTCGAAAGAACCGTTCCAAGATGGAACGGTTGTAGTACTTCATTAGTATTTTTGCGGTAGTGTTGTATTAAATTAATATTTTTTGCAATTTCAAATATTTCAATATTTCAATTGATCCTATAATTATTCTATGGAATACTTTTTCAAGAACTTTAGGATAAAAGGTCTTTGAAATTCTAAAAGGGAATGATTTTATAAACAAAATAAAATAAAAACTTGTCATGGTACAACCGATCGTACATTAACGTGTTACCCGTACAAATTCGAGCATTTTAAATTGCTTAGCTTTTAAAATTTAACCAAAATAGTCCACGAGATTATGAACATGTCGACTTTATCGATTGAATCAAAATATAGAAAAGAGTAATAAGTAATAATAATTTATAAAAGTCCAACCCGGGCAGACGGTAATAACAAAATTCATGCCATTTCAATAACAAATACTGTTAAAATAACAAAAAGCGTTATGGAATATTCTTGCAAATTCCATTTTTGAATAAGAGTTGAATAACAGTTTTTGGTATCATAACACAATTTGTTATTGGTCTGATATTGATTGAATGCCAAAACAACTTTGGAATAACATTTTTTGTTATGGAAGCATACCGCCAACTGTTATTGGGATGATCGGATTAGTTGATAAAACAACAAAAAAATAATAACATAATAATAATCTTTGTTATTTTTTGTTTGTTTTATCAACTAATCCGATCATCCCAATAACAGTTGGCGGTATTCTTCCATAACAAAAAATGTTATTCCAAAGTTGTTTTGGCATTCAATCAATATCAGACCAATAACAAGAATAACTAAAAATGTTATTAGTCTGTTATTACCATAACAATCCAATAACAAAAAAAAAATCATAACGACGAATAACAATTCTTTTTATAAATAACATAAAATGTTATTGTCCTAATATTTTCAAGTACCAAAAATGTTTTTCCCACGTTATTTCCGTCTGCTCGGGAAAAACAAAAACATAAACAAGCACACCTTATTAAAAAAACGTTACTTAATCCACCTTTAGGTGGTTGGTGCCTTCCTCACATTAATAAAGTCAATACATTCAGTAAAAATAGCAACATTCCTCTTAACATGTTTAACAAATCAACTTTATTACTCATTTCTTTTGATATCGATCGCAGACCTTCAATATATCTGGCTCATCGGCAAGGTCTGATAAAAAACCTATTCAACGATAGTTTGCATGGAAGATTCAGACAATATTTCTATCACAATATCTGAAATCCGGCCTCCAAAAAGTGTATAAATAACACTTAAGTGCTAATAACTTTTGATACGGTTGTCAGATCCTTGATGCTCTAGGCTCATTTGAAAGGTCTTTCGATTATCTAACTAACGACAGGTCGCATGATGGACCAAGACATCATTTTTTTGGAAATATCTGAGATCCGGCCTCCAAAAAGTGTACCCGAACAGACGGTAATAACTGAATTCATGCCATTTGAATAACAAATACTGTTAAAATAACAGAAAGTGTTATGGAATATTCTTGAAAAATCATTTTTTGCATAAGAGTTCAATAACAGTTTATGTTATCATAACAAAATTTGTTATCGGTCTGATATTGATTGAAAGCCAGAACAACTTGTGAATAACATTTTTCGTTATGGAAGAATAACTCCAACTGTTATTGGCATGATCGGATTAGTTGTTAAAATAACAAAAAATAATAACAAAGATTTGTTCGAAGAATAACGTAAAATGTTATTAGTCTGTTATTACAATAACAATCCAATAACAAAAAAATCATAACGGCGAATAACACATCTTGTTATGAATAACATAGAATGTTATTGGCCTAGTATTTTCAAATATCAAAAAATGTTATTCCCAAGTTATTTCCGTCTGCTCGGGAACACTTAAGTGCTAATAACTTTTGATACGGTTGTCAGATCCTTGAAGTTCTAGGCTCATTTGGAAGATCTTTCAAGTATCTATCTAACGACAGGTCGCATGATGGACCCGGACATATTTTTTTTTGAAATATCTGAGATCCGGCCTCCAAAAAGTGTATAAATAACACTTAAAGTGTATAAATAACACTTAAGTGCTAATAACTTTTGATAGTGTTGTCAGATCCTCGATGTTTTAGGCTCATTTGAAAGGTCTTTCGATTATCTAACTAACGACAGGCCGCATGATGGACCCAGACATCATTTTCATTGAAATTTCTGAGATCCGGCCTCCAAAAAGTGTATAAATAATAGCCCGGGTCAAAAAAATTAAAGTTGCTCAAATCAAAAATTATATGAGATTGCCCGAAAGAGTACTCAAAATGGAGGCTCAGGCCAAAATTTCAGCCCATTTGGTTGAAAACTGGCTTGCCTTGAGCAGGAACAAGTTTAAATGGGAATTAACCCGTAAAATTGGAGCATTTAGGTAAATTGCTCTGTACAAGTCAGCCGATAACAAATGATGACTTTTACATACCATGGGGTCCTAGGGGATGGTCTGGGGAGCAATTCTTCCGAAGGGTCCAAGACAATCTGAGGCCCCAGGTCTTGCCTTGAACCGGATTCATTCCGGCGTCGCAGAAATTCTCATGGTCCCAGCAAAATGTATTGGGAAAAATCAAAGCACACTAAGAAGGCTGCCTCGATCAGAGGACGCCACATGGCAATCAGCCACCACGTGGCAGGAGGGTATAATCAATTTTTGCTTTTAAAGTAGTCTATTTTTATAATTTTGTTTATACACTCGAACCCCGATGGTATGACACCAACTGTTGTCAAACGATCGGGGTCACTTTTTAGTTTGACACCCCTTTTACACGGAGTTCACAAACACAACCAAACGTTTGTTTTGATAGTGTGCGTGAGCGCCGTGTAAAAAGTGACAGTTCGTCACTTTTTAGTTTGACTTTGACCAACCAGCGGGGTACAAACTAAAAAAGTGTCAAACGAAAAAGTGACCAACCACCGGGGGTTGAGTGTAATTCAATTCGGTTATTGCCGTAAAATTACCATATTTCGATATCGCCGGTTGGAAATACCATCGGCGATAAACTTATCTTTTAACAAGGTGATAGGTATCTTTGATACGGTTTAGATGGAAATCCGTGAAATTGGTATGAAATTATGTTTTTTTTAATCTTTGATTTAGATTGTTTTTTTAAAGATGTTGGTTTGGCGCTTTCACTCTAAATAGAGAAAAATAGGAAACGTAATCTAAATCTATCCTCCGCAGCATTTTTGAAATCGTCATCTGACTTTTGTGTGAAACTGTTGTTTTCTTCAGTTTTAAACGCGTCAAAACTCAGGTAAAGCTTTGTTACATTTATTGGCTAATTGATTTGATTCAGGCATATTTTTGAAACGGGGATACAATATATTGTTTGAATAATGTTCCAAAAAAAAGTAATCCCGAAATTCTGAATTCTGTACCTGAGCAATTCGCTACCAAAACCGGAAATGGATTTTATTTGTATTTTTTTTATCTGGCTCAAACTTTGTGGGGGCCTTTCCTATGACCAAATAAGCTATTTTGTGTCATTGGTTCACCCAATGACTGCTGTCCATACAAAAATGGTATGTAAATATTCAAACAGCTGTAACTTTTGAGTGAATTTTCTGATCAATTTTGTGTCTTCGGCAAAGTTGTAGGTATTGCTGAGGACTTTTGAGAAAAAAAATAGGTACACGGAAAACAATTTGCAGATTTTTTTATCAACATTTTTTTTACTAAAACTCAATTTCCCAAAATATGTATTTTTTGATTTTCGAGATTTTTTTATATGCTTTAGGGGACAAAATCCGCAACTGTTGAGCCATAGAGAAACATGGTTAAAAAATCTGCCGTCGAGTTATGAATTTTTGAAAAAAGTGATTTTTGGAAAAAAAATCGAAGTTTTATGCAAAAACAAGTTTGACATTATTTTTTTTATGCAAAATTGAATTTGCAATCGAAAAGTACTTTACAGATTTTTTGATAAAGGGCTCCGTTTTCAAGATATAGCCACCGAAAGTTTGATTTTAGTGAAATATTTGCAGTTTTTTTTTATTTTTAAAAATAGTGTCCATGAGTGACCATTTCTAAAAATATATGTTTTTAAAAGTTCAGAAAATTTGCTATAAAATTGTCTAAGAGCCATTGAAGATTGGACCTCGGGTTGCTGAGATAGAGCCGCTTTAAGAAAAAGAAACACGAAAATTGAAGTTTTCTAAATCTCACCAAAACAACCCACCATTTTCTAATGTCGATATCTCAGCAACTAATAGTCCAATATACAATGTTAATACATGAATCCTTCGTGAAATTTTCCGATCTTTTCGAAAAAAATATTTTGAAGATTTATAAATCAAGACTAACATTTTAAAATAGCCAAACATTGAATATTACGCCCATTTAAAATGCTAGTCTTGATTTATAAAAAATATTTTTCCCGTGTACCTATTTTTTCTCAAAAGTGCTCAACAATACCTACAACTTTGCCGAAGACACCAAATTGATCAGAAAATTCACTCAAAAGTTACAGCTGTTTGAATGTTCACATACCATTTTTGTATGGACAGCAGCCAAAATTGTATGGAGACTTGTATGGGTGAACCAATGACGCAACATAGCTTTTTCGGTCATAGGGAAGGCCCCCACAAAGTTTGAGTCAAATAAAAAAATACAAATAAAATCCATTTCTGGTTTTGGTAGAGAATTGCTCTAGTGATGATCATTTTTCTTCGAAAATGATCAACGGCTTCACCTTAAATTAGTATTTTTTTCAGTTTGTATTAGTTCTAGTGGATAAAGCTCCAACTTTTCTTTTGTAGTGTAAGATAAAAATTTATGTTGTGTAATAGTTATTTTCGGAATGCAAAGAAAATACATTCGAACTGCAAATGATGCATACAAGTTTTCTGACCTTCCCCTAATTGTCAAATCTACGTTAGCTTGATTTTTTGGTAGACATTCTAAGTTTTTTTACCCTGCTTAGATAATGTTATCGAAATGATCTGAATAAACAAAATATATGTTTAATTGAAATTCAAGCAACATTCGACACTTTCGCCATTTTCGCTCACTTTTGGTTCGCAACCCCTATTCACCACCCCCCGGCGACTCGCGACAACACTTCCGTTGAGGGAGGAGTGGTTGCCGGTCGTTGGCAAGAAACCTCCGGTGTCGGAAGAAGGAGGTACACAACTACCTCACAAAATGATAACAACCCCCAGAGGTTTGTTCAGTTCCCTGGTGAAGTTCTGCCACGAAGCACACCCGCCTTTTTTCCGTTGAGAAGTGGGTCGTCCACCTGTCGGGAAAAGCCCCCGCGCAAAATTTCCATTGAATAGTTTGGGAAAACTGGTAACTTTTGAAGGAAAGACACTTTTTTTTGCGAGCGAAATAACCGACCACAAATGAGCCGGGCGTGAAATCTTTCGACAGTCTCCGGGCTAATTACGACCGGCCTTCGACGGTCTCAACAACAACGGCACAGCTTCGTCGGAGATCCAACGATCCGACCCGCCGCGCCATGGAGCACCAGAAGCTGTTTTGCGTGATCTTGGCGTTTGCCCTTCTGAGCGCGGTGGCCATTTATGCCATTTTCACCGTTGCTTTCTGGTTCTGCTGTGAAGAGTAGTAGAAGAAGAAATTGGTGATGATGATCCCATTTTCGGCCTAACGTGGCGCCATTTTCGACCCATTGCAGTGAGTCTTTGACACCTGGGAAGAACGAGTGGAAAAAAAAGTTGAAGAATTTCCGAAGATGATGTGTTCATCGAAGAAGTGACCACCAAATTCGTGTCCGACAAATATGAGCGGTGAAGGAGAAAATCATCATCATTAGTCGCTGAAACAACCAAAGAAGCAAAAAAGAAGAAAATAACAGAGGAAAACAAAGTATAGTGCGACCAAGAGTGCACTTTAGAGTGCAGTTTCAATAACGGTCGAATCGTTTAAGGAAAAGTGAGTGAAGTGTGTGTGTTTGTGAGTGGTCTGCCACGTGGAGAGCGCCGAAAGTCGTTAGAGCCTACTACGATTTGACGAAAGAAGGTGGTCGTAGTGGCTGGCACTTAAGTGTACTAATGCTGACTTCACCTGATCGTGGTGATTGTTTTGTGATTGAAGGATAATTAGCCGGAGATTTGCTGGCAGAAGCGAAAATATCTGAAGAAAGGTAAGAGCGTTGTAATTTTATTTTTATTTTATTTTATGGTCAGAGTAAAACATTTAAAATATTTCAAATAATTTAAGAGGCAGTATTTGTAAATATTGCTCGGTTTGTTCTAGGGGTCGTATCGAGGTGCTCAGATTTGGATGAAACTTTCAGCGTTTGTTTGTCTATACATGATATGTCTCTTTGATTATACTTTTCGGTTTCAACTTGGACTTTGACTTATTTTACTCAATATATATTATTTTCAATATAAAAAATGCAAAAGCATGGTATTTTTACAAAAAATGCTGATTTTTCGTATAAAACATTCTAAAGAAATGCTAGCTATTAAGTTTTTACTTAAACAGGATTAAATCATATTTTCAAAATGTTTTTTTTTTGCAAAAACAAAAATAAATTTTACTAAAAGAATATAAAATACTTAGAAATAAGTACGAATTCAGACTTTTAATCGTGAAAGTTTTTAAATGACTGCTCATTAGGGTGATCAAAATAAGGGACTTACGTTCAAAATTTCGCTCCACACGCTGAATAATGTTACTTGTACTATGTCCGGACTCTGGGCCAAATATGAGCCAAATCGGTCAACATTTACTCATAGATATTCAAAGGTGAAGTTTGTATTATAAAAAAACGAAAAAATGTATGAAAACCTCAATTTTCTTACGCTTTTTCCACAGGGTATTCCTAAAAGTAAGATTTTTATCGGCAACTTTGTCGAACAAACCAAAGCCGTGACTTAATCCTGAAAAGTTATTAGTGATTTAAAAAAGTAATTTTTGTATGAAAAACATTTTTTTTCATCAACTTTGCCCAAAATTTGCACAAATGCTTAATTTAACAAAAAAATAACGATTTCCGTGGAACAGGAGGTACCCTACTGCTCATGTTTAGAAGAATGGAAAACTTCACTGATATATTACAGAAACAAGAAAAATAATTTTGAATAGGGTAATTTTCTACCAACTCTCACGAAATCGGGAAAAGTTGCCCCAACCCCTCTTCGATTTGCGTGAAATTTTGATGAGATAGAAATTTGGTGTCAAAGGTACTTTTATGTAAAATTAGACGCCCGATTCGATGGCTTACTCAGAATTCCGAAAAAAAGTATTTTTCATCGAAAAAAACACTAAAAAAGTTTTAAAAATTCTCCCATTTTCCGTTACTCGACTGTAAAAATTTTTGGAACATGTCATTTTATGGGAAATTTAATGTACTTTTCGAATCTACATTGTCCCAGAAGGGTAATTTTTTCATTTAGAACAAAATTTTTCATTTTAAAATTTCGTGTTTTTCTAACTTTGCAGGGTTATTTTTTAGAGTGTAACAATGTTCTACAAAGTTGTAGAACAGACAATTACAAAAAATTTGATATATAGACATAAGGGGTTTGCTTATAAACATCACGAGTTATCGCGATTTTACGAAAAAAAGTTTTGAAAAAGTTGGTCGTCATCGATCATGGCCATTCATAGTCACCCGCGACAGACACGGACGACGAAACAAAGAGAAACGCAAAAAGTAACTTTTTCAAATAAAAAAATTTAATAGCGATTCTGATTTGAAAGATTTCAAGCATTTCCATCTTTTATCGCGAAATCATAGATTCATTCGAAATCTGTAGACAACACAGAGGAAATTCAATTCGTCTCTATTTCTCCAAACTCAGTAACGGCAAACATACCATGAAGGTCTCCACGGTGTTCAGCCACCACCATGATCTCTTCTTCCACACCCCACCCAGCCGCGTCCAAATGAATCTATCAAAACTAGCCGGGGTTAGACCGCCGCCGATCCGACCTCCAGCAGCCAGCAGTAGTCCAGTCAGTCTGCCACAGTGTATAGGTAACGGTCAGCAATATCGATCCAAACAGCATCACGCACGCTCGCAGAGAAGAGCTCTTCTTCACTACCGACTGTCAAGGTTAATGAGTTGAAAATTTTACGCCAGCTTTGGCTCGGTACATTAATTAAATTGATTCGATGGAAAGCTTCCCCCCAACTCTTGGCATCGATGTCGTCTGTTGGAGCGGATTTGCTGAAATGGTGAAATTGACCGGTTGATTTGAATGTTGAAGCAACGAGGGTTGCAGAGTTGAACTAGGTTGGTTTCATCAGAACTTTTTTTAGTATCTTAAGATTGTTAATAAGTACACTCATGGCATGCCATCGTCCAAGACTCTCCGGAATACCCGGGGGACCCGGTAATGACGTACCTAACAACCATCCGGAAGTATCCACTTTTCAACGTTGAAGTCAGCAACAGTCCGCAACCACGAGCCAAGATGTTTCAAGTTTAATTGAATTAGTTACGGTCGTCGTCGGTTGTAGGATACCTTCGCGAAGTTTGATGAGCATCGTTGTGTGCTGTGTTGTGGTTTGCAGAAATAATGAAGCGAAAATAGTTGGCAGATTCGCACGCCGACTCCAGTACAGAGGTTGTACTGTGCTGTAGAAAGTATTTCAAGCCCAATTTAGACGATGTTGTTGCCAAATCGTTTCGCGGAGAAATTTTCCTACTTGCTAACCTATAAACCTTTAGAAAGGTTTCCGAAATCTGGGTGGTACAGACCCGCTTTCAATTCTTTTGTGAACATCCGATAATGATGTTTGAAGCAGATCAACATTTGCTCTAACCCCGAAACTCGTTACAACTAACGGTTTACCTACAACCAATCAACAAAACAACGTCGGAGTGCCATCCAAACTACAATGCCACGAACTGAAGCTAATTGATTGAGTTCAATGGAATAATCTAACCCACTATTTGAACAATGACAGCATAAGTTGCTTAACTTCGCAGAATATTTCGGTTAACTCACCCTGCTAGAAAATCAACCATGAAGTTATCAGTCCTATCAAGCGTGAAAGTTCAAACAACTGACGGGCGTCGTTGAATCGATTCGACAGAACTTGAACGAGGGTGGAATTGGAATATCATTTAAGGTGGGAATCCAAGTTGAAAACAGTTCGTAACGGCTGTCAATATCACAAACTTTGATATTGAATTAAGTTGTCTACTAAGGAATCGTAATTTGTAAAATGATTAATCATTTCACAAAATTAAAAAAAATCGTTTCGAGAATCAACCTAAAAAAAACAAAATTCAATTTTCAATTTAAAGTCCTCCACTCGAATTCCCTACACATGCTGCTCATCTTCTATCTTCTTTTTCAAACCTGCTCGCCTTTAAACCGCAAACAGGTTGCTTCCACAAAGCAGAAACAGAACAAGAATGTGGAGGTATGCAATTTAAAAGTCCACCTGCACCTGCTACCAGAGAGTTGTCGTAACACGCGGGAATCTTCCTACGCTGACGGTGGCGGCGTGTTGTCTTTCGAAGTTTGCGGTTGATGACCATGCTGCTGCCGGTTCCCAACCAGAAAAATGACTTAAAGAGCGATGGTAGCGATGGGAATTGTAACGTGGGGTAACTTTGAACACTTTTATGATGGCGTTTGAAGATTTTCAGAATTCATGATTTTTATCAAGAATTTCGGAAGAAGTTTCCACGGTCCCAACACAAAAAGTGTATAAAATAAAAAATGTAAACCTTCATTGAAAAAAAAAATAAAAAAAAAAATAAAAAAAACGTCTAAATTTAAGATTTCATGACTTTCAGATTTGATGAACAAATAATCAATTCTCTCCAAGATTAGCCAATTTTACCATTTTCCATCGTATTTTTTATTCACAAAATAAAATGAAAAAGAAAACGATATGAAAAAAAAACATTAAAAACATTTTCTTTACGATACGATTATCGATTTATACGATTTTCAAGGCCATACGGATATCAAATCTAAAGTTTTTTTAATAGGTCTTATAAACATATGAAAGACAATAGTTTGTAGGACCTTTAAAAAAAAAACTCTAGTAATGTTGTTTGAAATTAACCCTCTAAAGCACATTTTTTTTCAAAAAAAAAATGTTTTCCCTTGTTTAGGAGGTCATCCAAGCAACTTCTGTTCTACGAAAAGTTTTACTTCTCTTGTTTTATATTTATCTTGTTTCATTTTGCCTTCCTCACCTTATTGAGGAATGGCTATAAAATCACTCGGAAAATGAACTTTTTAGTTAGACCTCCTAGACCTACCTTCATTTGTATTTATCGACTCAGAATCACCAGCTGAGCAATTGTCTGTGTGTTTGGCTGTATGTAGACATGTGTACCAAATCAATGTCACTGGAATATCTCGTCACAGGGTCAACCGATTTTGGCCGGAAAGGTTTTAATCGATCCGTCTTAACGTCCCCTAAGTTGCTATTTAAATTCATGCAGTTTTGTCATGTATTGAAAAAGTTATGTTAAAAACACTGTTTCATATTAATTTAAAATTATGGTAAAAAGGGTGGTTTTTTCATGGAACCCTCACATGTGATATATTTTTAGAAAGCATATGAGAAGACCTTTTAGGTGGAGTAAGAATTTTCTAGATCTGACTTATCTATCTTGAATAACAAGCAGTTTAAAAAATGGTCTGAATTCACATAACCTCAACTGGTCGGGTCTGATCGCCACGAAAAAGCCGTGTAGAGGGTTGCCATTTTCCTCAATGGCCGTGTCTGTATAATCTTGACAAAAAGTCTGTAGGTAGTCTGTTATTTTTATTAGGACCTCTTAGGTGCTGTGATCACGTTAGAGAGGATCCATAAACCATGTGGACACTTTAGGCGAATTGGAATCACTCTATAAATGAGAGGAAGGCACCAACCACCTAAAGGTGGATTATGTAACGTTTTTAATATTATATTCGCATTTATCTGGTTAAGTTTATGTTTGTTTTTGATAGAATTAGGCTAATTCTACCTCTTCCTATCATAATAACCTTTGGCTATACAGCAATTCCCCACGATAACAGCATGATTCGAAAAAAAAGTTCTCCGATCGGGCTTAAATTTTTTCTGGGGGTTCCTTGGCCGAAATAATTAGACCCGTATTTTTTGTTTGGCTGTTAGGGTAACCTACGCCGTGTTAGAGTGGTCCAAAAAATGGCAATTTTCGCAAAAACCACTTTTTTCAAAAAATCATGTCTCCGCGCAATTTCTTCCAATTTTAGCAGTCCTAGATGCTAAAGAAAGGTGATTAGTTTGGCTATTTGGGAAAATTAGTAAGAAGTTTCAAAAATCTAGCTTAACATTTGAAAATGTCGTATGTAAACTTAAAATGCTGTTTTGAAGTTCTCGGAACCAAAGAGCCTATGTCTGAAAATGTTTTTATCGGATTCCTCGGAAAATTTCACATAATTTATCAAAAAATGGTGAAGTTATGTTTTCAATACTCTGAGATACGATTTTTTGAAAATAAAAACTGGGTTTTTCGACGCGCCACGCGCAAAAATGGGAAAATGACGAAAACGGGAAAAATCGACTTTTTTCACTAAAACTGCGATAACTTCCAATCCAATTCTTCTGGGTACCATTTTTTTTTGTAATTGATATACGCAGCTCTTGAAAAAAAGTTGGATTTAAAATAAAATAGTTTAAATTACATAGTTTTATATTTTCCCAAACACAATCTGTTATAGAAACAATGGTTATTCGAAAAAAATGTTTATAAATTTTGCCCTATTCATAAATGAAAAGTTATTTGAATTATTTAAGAAAATGATTTTCATTAATTTCTGAAATTGTTTGGAAATCTTCCAAAAATGAGCAAAAATTAAAAAAAATGTTTTGCAAAAAAAATCTATGGGATTTTGAATTATTTTCAACATTAAAAAGAACACATTTCTGGAAGTTTTTGCAATTTTTCAAGCACGATTAATCCTGGAAGTCAAAACTACTCCCAAGTTTTCTCAGCACTGACTGGTCCGATTTTAGCTCGGGAGGTTTCATTCGATCCGGTTGGGAGTCTCATAGATTGTTATTGTTTGTTTTAAGATCTGGAAATTTATGTAATTTTTTTAGGACGAATGCAGCGAGTTCAAAATGTTGAAGATTTGGCAATCCTGTCTCGAGTTATGAGCACTGAAGTGATATTTATGTACTTTTTTTTGCTAGATCTGTGAAAATATCATAAAATTTGAATCCAAAACCCATCATATTATCCAATGTTGGTGAAGAGTTTGGTCAACCACATAGGTGGAGTTTTTAATATGAGTTTTTGTAGTTTTTTCAACATGACTAGTTCTAGAAAAATGAATAGCGTTTTTAAGAGTTTTTGTATTCCTTCAGGCATGAGCAGTTTTTTGATAACTAAAAAAATATATCTATGATTTGAGTATACTTTTAAATTGAGCAGTTCACTGAATGATTTAAAGAGATAATTATATTTTATGTTTTTGCATTTTTAGATGTAATTTTCATTTATTTTACAAAGTTGAACGCTTTCTTGGAATCAAAGTTAAAAGTTGGACTAAAAAAATAATCAAAGCAAGAGTAGGGTAGAGTAGTCATCAATGAGACACGGGGAACAATGATAAAATGACTCTCACAAGACGTAGTTTCAATCAATCAGGCTCATATTTGGGGGAAAGGTGTGTCTACTAGATACACGTCTGCTATAATTGTGGCTTTGGTTATGGATGCTCCCTTGTAAAGTTATTCATACATGTTTGATTCTGGGGTGTAAAAGTAAATTATGACTAAAAATTACATTTTCGCTCATAGGCTGCCATTAACACAAAAACTAATATTTCTCCAAATTTCTTTCGTCATTTTACAGGGCATAAGTTGGGCTACAATGTTCTTTTATTGGGTTTGACCAAAATTTAGAATAAACCCAGAATCCAGGGCTGTCTCATTGTTCCCCACTCTTTGCTACCCATGGGTAACAATGAGACACTTTGAGTTTTCTTCATTAAACTTTTCAAAATCTGTGGAAATCTTTCAAAACATGAATTAGAAGTGATTTTTTGCATATTTATTGAGTTTGAACTTCATTTAACCAAAAATATAAAGTTATTTGATAAAATATATGGATTTTACAAAATTTAAATACTTTTTAGTATAACTTTTGTAAATTGAAGTTTCATGTTGACAAAATTGCTTGAAAATATTCAAAGCATGTCACCTGCAATGGAACAATATAAAAGCATGATGTTTTACTAGAAAAGTATTGATTTTTGTAGAGTGTCTCATTGTTCCCCAGCTGTCTCATTGTTCCTGCCAAGTGCGTCTACAATGAGACAGTTGAATAACTCTGACTGTAGACGTCAGATCGATCTCATATTTTGGTCAATGTTAGAACAAACTAAAAGAAAGAAAAGGCAACAAAAAGTTCTTTAAAATATGCTAAAGAAAAAAAAAATACAAAAATCGTTGAAGTTAAAAAACCAAAAGTGTCTCATTGATGACTACCCTACCCTACAACATAATTTATTTAAAGGGAAAATGCTCGTATGTTTGGCAGGTTAAGGACCCGGTACTAATTTCGTACCAATCAAATTTTTGCAAATTAAGTTGTTTGAATAGTAAAAATCAAAGTATTGATTGGAAATGGGATTGACTTCTTAAGGGGATTCTTAGGGGTGAACAGATTCAACGAGATTTAAAGAAATTAAAAAGGATTCAAAGAGATTGATTATAGTAACATTAGTTTCAAAACCAGAAATTTAAGGATTTTTAGATTCTAATAGATTCAAACGGATTCAATGAGATTCTCAAAGAGTTTGATTGGATTTCAAGAGTTTCTGAAAGATTTTAATTGATTTTGAAGGAATCTAAAGGATCATTAAGAAAATTCAAAAAGACTCTAAGAGATAAGAAAGGATGTAATTCTCAAGATTCTCATCGAGATTTATTCAGAATTTAAGATTTTTAAGGAGAATACAGAAATTTTATAGGAATCAAGAGAGATTTCAGAAGACGCAAGGATGTTCAGATTCTGAAAGATTAATACAGATTCAAAAAGATTCTATAGAGATTAAAGAATATTCAATGATATTCAAGGATATTCCATTTGCTTATATAAATTTTGAATAAGATTTCAAAAGATTGCAAGAGATTATCTACCCGAGCAGACGGAAAGAACTTGGGAATACATTTTTTTGATATTTGAAAATACTAGGCCAATAACATTTCATATTATTTACAACAAGGTTTGTTATTCGTCGTTATGATTTTTTTGTTATTGGATTGTTATTGTAATAACAGACTAATAACATTTTTAGTCATTCTTCGAACAAATCTTTGTTATTTGTTTTTTGTTATTTTAACAACTAATCCGATCATCCCAATAACAGTTGGTGGTATTCTTCCATAACAAAAAATGTTATTTCAAAGTTGTTTAGGCTTTCAATCAATATCAGACCAAAACATTTTTTTTATGATAACAAAAACTGTTATTAAACCCTTATGCAAAAATGGATTTTCAAGAAGATTCCGCAACACCTTTTGTTATTTTAACATTATTTGTTATTGAAATGGCATGAGTTTAGTTATTACCGTCTGCCCGGGTAAGAAATTTACTGTGTTACAACTAGGTTGCTCATTGGATTTGCAGAAGGTTTAACAAATAAAATTTAAATCACAACATATTCAGAGTTTCAAAGTAACAATTTCCTTCTTAAAGTTTCGCAAACCAAAAATCGAAACCTGCCATCCAAAGTCCGTCCTCGTGAAGAGTCCAAATTAAAGGAAAAATTAAAAGCCACAAACATGCCGGTTGGAAATGGTTCGCCGCAACAAAACATGCGTTTTTGTTCACGTGAGAACCACCTTTCCTACCCCCTCTTCCCTTGTCACCGTCCTGGCAGACCCGGATCGATGTCCGTGGGTATGCGAAAATCTGTTGCTCGGCGGGGCATTCCCGAAGGTTTGCACATGCCTCGCTGGAGGTCGGACCTCGTATTTCATTGGCCTCTCTGTATCGCGCTCGCTGGTGGGAAGAAATGGTGGCGTTTCCGCTTCGAGATTACCGTGTGAGAACTCACACGGAGATATCTTCCGTTCTGACTGGGATTTGGGAACTGCGAGCTGGTATTCGAAGTCATGGTAACCTTGCGGAGTGTGTTTTTTTGTTTGGTTTGTGTTTTATTACGTCGAATTAGCTTGTCACAGGAAAGTGGCTTATTCTGGATATACCTTCTGCGAAGTTATGGTTGAAGTTTTCGGCGAAGAATGTGCACTTTGCGTGACTAGAGGCTTCTTACTTTACTTGGTTGGTCGGGATATTGAGACTGCCTTGCCTGATATTTTAGTCGCTATTCAAGTCCAAGCACCCGTATATGTATAGTATGGATGGATGGTTGAGGAAATTCATGATAACGCTCTGGCCGCGGCAGCCATGGATGCGTTGTTTAGTCTACATAACTTAGAAACAGGCCTGACGAGGAATGGCAAATATTTATCATGGGATAGTGTGACTGTGCAACCAGTGGGAGAAATTGTATGTGGGTAATTCTCTACCAACTCACACGAAATCGGGAAAAGTGTCCCTGATCACGAATCCGAGATCCGCTTTTTTGATGTCTGGTAACGGAGGGGCGGTACGACCCCTTCCACTTTTAAACATGCGAAAAAAGAGGTGTTTTTCAATAATTTGCAGCCTGAAACGGTGATGAGATAGAAATTTGATGTCACAGAGACTTTTATGTAAAATTAGACGCCCGAATTGATGGCGTACTTAGAATTCCGTAAAGAACGTATTTATCATCGAAAAAAGGTGCAGGTGGTTATGTTCTACATGACCAATAGGACAAAGAACTTTGTACAAAACTCCTAAAAAATATTCTATTTTATTTTATATTTTTAAAACATTGCCTATGTATTTAATCCTAAATAATTTATTCCTATAAAATGTTTTCAATCTTTGGCACCTCTGTGGAAATAAATTGCCAAAACAAGTATGGTTCGGAAAATGTCCAATCAAAATGGTAATTTTCATGTCCAGTATCAAAAACCATGAATTTTGGTACCCATATTGCCCCAAATCGAATAGTTCGATTAATGTCCCCCCGGTAGAACCTTCCCGAGGGCAACTGCCACTCCGGGTGTGGCCAATCCGGTCAAAATGGCCATTTTCATTACAAGTTTCAAAAATCATGAATTTTGATACCCATATTGCCCCAAGTCGTATGGTTCGATAAATGTCCCCACGGTAGAACCTTCCCGAGGGCACTGGCCACTCCGGGTGTTGCCAATCCTGCCAAAATGGCCATTTTCATCACCAGTTTCAAAAATCATGAATTTTGATACCCATATTGCCCCAAGTCGTATGGTACGATTAATGTCCCCCCGGTAGAACCTTCCCGAGGGCACTGGCCACTCCGGGTGTGGCCAATCCGGTCAAAATGGCCATTTTCATTACCAGTTTAAAAAACCATGAATTTTGATACCCATATTGGCCCAAGTCGTATGGTACGATTAATGTCCCCCCGGTAGAACCTTCCCGAGGGCACTGGCCACTCCGGGTGTGGCCAATCCGGTCAAAATGGCCATTTTCATTACAAGTTTCAAAAACCATGAATTTTGATACCCATATTGCCCCAAGTCATATGGTTCGATTAATGTACTCCCCCGGTAGAACCTTCCCCAGGGCAATGGCCACTCCGGGTGTGGCCAATCCGGTCAAAATGGCCATTTTCATTACCAGTTTAAAAAACCATGAATTTTGATACCTATATTGCCCCAAGTCGTATGGTTCGATTAATGTCCCCGATTAATGTGTGGCCAATTCTGCCAAAATGGCCATTTTCATCACCAGTATCAAAAACCATGAATTTTGATACGCATATTGCCCCAAGACGTATGGTTCCGTAAATGTCCTACCGGTAGAACCTTCCCTGAGGGCAATGGCCACTCCGGGTGTGGCCAATCCAGTCAAAATGGCCATTTTGATTGCCAGTTTCAAAAACCATGAATTTTGATACGCATATTGCCCCAAGACGTATGGTTCCGTAAATGTCCTCCCGGTAGAACCTTCCCTGAGGGCAATGGCCACTCCGGGTGTGGCCAATCCAGTCAAAATGGCCATTTTGATTGCCAGTTTCAAAAACCATGAATTTTGATACGCATATTGCCCCAAGACGTATGGTTCCGTAAATGTCCTCCCGGTAGAACCTTCCCTCAGGGCACTGGCCACTCCGGGTGTGGCCAATCCGGTCAAAATGGCCATTTTCATTACAAGTTTCAAAAACCATGAATTTTGATACCCATATTGCCCCAAGTCATATGGTTCGATTAATGTACTCCCCCGGTAGAACCTTCCCCAGGGCAATTCATCACCAGTATCAAAAACCATGAATTTTGATACGCATATTGCCCCAAGTCGTATGGTTCCGTAAATGTCCTCCCGGTAGAACCTTCCCTCAGGGCACTGGCCACTCCGGGTGTGGCCAATTCTGCCAAAATGGCCATTTTCATCACCAGTATCAAAAACCATGATATTTGATACCCATATTGCCCAAATTTGTATGGTTCCGTAAATGTCCTCCCGGTAGAACATTCCCTCAGGGCACTGGCCACTCCGGGTGTGGCCAATCCTGCCAAAATGGTCATTTTCATTACCAGTATCAAAAACCATGAATTTTGATACCCATATTGCCCAAATTTGTATGGTTCCGTAAATGTCCTCCCTGAGGGCAATGGCCACTCCGGGTGTGGCCAATCCTGCCAAAATGGCCATTTTTATCACCAGTATCAAAAACCATGAATTTTGATACCCATATTGCCCCAAGTCGAATAGTTCGATTAATGTCCCCCCGGTAGAACCTTCCCGAGGGCAATTGCCACTCCGGGTGTGGCCAATCCGGTCAAAATGGCCATTTTCATTACCAGTTTCAAAAATCATGAATTTTGATACCCATATTGCCCAAATTTGTATGGTTCCGTAAATGTCCTCCCGGTAGAACCTTCCCTCAGGGCAATGGCCACTCCGGGTGTGGCCAATCCTGCCAAAATGGCAATTTTCATCACCAGTATCAAAAACCATGAATTTTGATACCCATATTGCCCAAATTTGTTTGGTTCCGTAAATGTCCTCCCGGTAGAACATTCCCTCAGGGCAATGGCCACTCCGGGTGTGGCAAATCCTGCCAAAATGGTCATTTTCATTACCAGTATCAAAAACCATGAATTTTGATACCCATATTGGCCAAATTTGTATGGTTCCGTAAATGTCCTCCCGGTAGAACCTTCCCAAAGGGCACTGGCCACTCCGGGTGTGGCCGATATCCTACCAAATTGTTCCCAATAATTTTGGTATTCCGGTGACCGTTCTGGCTACCGTCAAGTTCGTGCACCACCTGCGTGTGTGTGTGTGAGCAATAAAATTCCCAACGTAAGGTCCGTCTTTGATGAAAGTCTGATGGACACTAAATCCTCCAGAGGCTAACTTTTAGCTTAAATAGTTTTCACGGCATCTACGCAACAGAAACAGAATGTCACGCCGAGGGCTTGCGACGGTAACGCTACATTTTCGAAAAATTTTGCATTGACACCGCAGATGGGACCATCCATAAACCACGTGGACACTTTAGGGGGGGGGGGGGTATGGCGATTGTCCACGCTCCATACAAAAAAGGTTTTTTTTGTATGGGCAATTGTCCACGAGGGGGGGGGGGGGGGGGGTTGAGATTTCCAAAAAAAGTGTCCACGTGGTTTGTGAATGGTCCCGATAGAGCTTTAAGACAAAGTCCTTTGTCAAAAACGTTATTTAACTGTAATGGAACATGTCATTTTTTGGGAAATTTAATGTACTTTTCGAATCTACGTTGACCTAGAAGGGTCATTTTTTTTCATTTAGAACATTTTTTTTTCATTTTAAAATTTCGTGTCTTTCCTAACTTTGCAGGGTTATTTTTTAGAGTGTTACAATGTTGTACAAAGTTGTAGAGCAGACAATAACAAAAAAAATATACATAAACATAAGGGGTTTGCTTGTCACGAGTAATCGCTATTTTACGTAAAAAAAAGTTTTGAAAAAGTTGGTCGTCGTTAATCATGGCTAGGGTTAGTGAAATTTCACGATTTCGCGGACAGCGTGAAATCCGCGAAATTTGTCTTTTTCCGCGAAATTCCGTGAAATTTTATGTTTGTGTGAAACTGTAACGATTTTTTAAATATTTTATCAAACTCAAAAAGGAATAAAAATAATTCAAAGATCTACTGTAGAATTAAGCGAGTGAAAATACCCTTGTTCAATTGCTAATATAGGGTTAGTGAAATTTGATGACCGTTCGCGAGCAGTGTGAAATTCTTGATATTTATAAATTTTCTCAGATCATTTTTTTCTTCAAAAACATCAATATTTCAACTATAAAGACTTTTTAAGTAAATTTTATAAGTTTTCAATTAAAAAGCTTGATATGAATCATTTGAAGAATTGTTTAAATTTATCAGTTTTTAGGAACTAACAAAATTTAGTAATATTTTTTCACTTTAGTAAAAAATTTACTACTATTTAGTTTGAAAATTAAAATTTCAAAAAAAAAAATAAGCTTTGTTTTACCCAAAACTAAGTAAAGAGTATTTATTATCTTCGAAATCTCATTTTAAAAACATGTCAGATTTTTCTCTAAGTTCTGTTTAATTTTAAAGATATTTGATTATGTGGGTGAATGATTCCCCTTTTTTTGTTTTCTGTTCTCATTTTAAATAAAAAATTGATTTTGTTACAAATTATATTATTTTTGCTTATTGATTCAAAATTTAGTTTTTGAAAAGAGAGATGAAATCCTTAAAAAATATTTTGAATGGTATAAATGTTGCAAAAAATTCAAACTATTTCACTCATTTTGGGTGGACAAGATTGAATCTTGCTTTGATATGAAATTCAATGAAATGTAAACTGCTAAAACAGAAGCAAATCAGTTTTTGCTTTATTAGTTGAATATCAAAAATGTAGATCAATAAATGATTATACGCATGCCCTACATTTTGTTTTAAAATATAAAAAGAGCTCGTCCATAAACTAGGTGGAAACTTTTTTGAAAATTATGAGATTTTTTTTGTTTCACGTTTGAATTTAGTGAAGATTTTTTTAGTTTATTGAAAAATAATATATAATGAAGCATAAAAAGTAGTTTCTGTGATTTAAACAAAAGATTTTCAGAGTTATTTTAACATTTTTCACGTTCCGCGAAATTTGCGTGAAATTTTGTGTTTTGAAATTGAGGTCCCCGTGAAATTTGCTATTTTCGAGCGTGAAAAATCACTAAGCCTAATCATGGCCGTTCATGATCACCCGCGACAGACACGGACGAAAAATCAAAGAGAAATGCAAAACGTTTGTGATCGAGAAATACTTAACAAAAATTGTGGTATTTTTAGTAGAATTTGGACATCTCCCACTTTCCTTATAACTTTGGCCAATCAGAGCACAATAATGTTGAAAGGATCGACCTCCTTGAAAAACATTTTTTTTGAAAATTCTAAAATCAAGATTAACAATTCAAAAGGGCCTATTTCATTAAAGAAGGTAGCTTTGATTTTAAAACTTTCAAAATATCTTTTTTAATAGATCACGAAATTTTACGAATGATTTTTTTTATATTGAAATTCGGACCATAATTTTTTGAGTCATTGGCATTTGAAAATTCAGTGCTGTTTGGGTGACATTTAAAAATTTCAATTTTATTATTTCTTCATTTTTGAGTGGCTGTATTTCAGGGACGAATAGACCAATCTTCAATATGTCAATATTTGCAAAATAAAAAAAAAAGTTTTTTTTCTCGGGTTTCTCAAGTTGTGATTTTACATTTTTTTTTAATCACTATTTTTCAAAAATGCCCATTCTTCTCGATCCCTCAAAAGATGCATTGTTGGTCCCCTGAAGCATATTACAATGTTTTAAAAATCTAAAAGTACGGATTTTAGGAATTCAACTTATAGTGATAAAACCAAGTTTGCTTTACTTTTCACCAGGGATTTCTGTAGAGAAAAACTTCGTTGAGCTAGAACATTTAAATAGCTCCCGTGGCTGCTGTTCAGTACACTTTTGATGATTGTTTTTTGTTTCACTATCTGCACATTTTTTTCACAAAACTTCACTAATTATCAATATTATCACTGAGTTCCAACTAAATGAAAGGGCCTATAAACAGCATTCAAAACAATAATCAGGTTACAGTTCTTTTGTGCCGTTTCAGTCCTCTTCTGAACAGCATTTGGAAAGGGCCCTTTTAGAATAACAATTAGAAAAGTTAAAGGGCCTAAATTGTGAGGTTTATTGCGAAAATCAACATAAATTAGAATCATTAAAGTTAAGTTGACGAAAATGATGAATGTTGACGTATGATCAGTAAAAATTCCACCAGTCCAGCTTCTTTTTCAAATAATAATTGAAAAAAAAAGTTGTCCACTGTTTGCCAGTGATTTACTCCAATCGTAATTTTTGATTTTGTGCCCTAATGAAATGTTTGGCTCGATAATTTCTTGCGATATTTGAAACTTTTTATTAGCCAACAGCGGATAGTATTGTTTTTTAAATTATATTTTTCAATTTACCATACAACTACTAAACAGATTTCAGCAAAAAAAAAAAAATAAAATCACATTATAAATCATACTGTGCCTTAACATTACTTTTCGCACACACGTCCAATCATTTACAGTCATGCCCCGGTTTTGCACTGCCTCGGTTTTGATTCGTTCAGCTGCCTCGGTTAAGCACGGTCCAGTGCTTAACTGAAGCACAGAGCTTATGGGATTTTGGCTATATGGGAGACATTTACTTTATTCGTATGAAAAATCATGCAAACATCAAAATATTATAGTGTTTTGAAATCGGGATGATGCCAACTATCCATTGAAATTATTATTTCATGAAAAATACATATTTTTCCAGTATTTTGACATTACAATTTATTTTTTTATCTCGAAAAAATACTCAAAATTATTGTTATTGCAATATGGGTATCAAATGATTGGATTTTTTTCATACATTTCGAATGTAAAATATATTTTTTTGAAAACCCTCGAAATTTTCACAAAATTACGTATTTTGGAAAAAAATACTCAAAATTTAAGTTTTTACAATTTGGGTATAAAACGATTGGGATTTTTTTTAAACATTTCGAATGTAATAACAACATATTTTGAAAACACTCAACATTTTAACAAAACTACGTATTTTTGAAAAAAATCAAAATTTCAGTGTTCACAATATGGGTATCAAGCGATCAGGACTTTTTCATACATTTCGAATGTAATAACAACTTTTTTTAAATACTCAAAATTTTCTCAACACTACGAATTTTCGAAAAAATACTCCAGTTTTCAGTTTTTTACAATATGAGTATCACACGATCGGGATTTTTTCATACATTTCGAATGTGATTACAACATATTTTGAAAACACTCAAAATTTTCATAAAACTTCGATTTTTCGAAAAAATCGCAAAATTTCAGTTTTTACAATATGGGTATCAAAAAATCAGGATTTTTTCATTCATTTCGAATGTATTAATAATATTTTTTGAAAATACTCAACATTTTCACAAAACTACGTATTTTCGAAAAAATACTCAAAATTTCCGTTTTAGCAATAAGGGTATCAAACGATCGAGATTTTTCATACATTTCGAATAAAATAACAATATTTCTTGAAAATACCTTTAAAAATTGTGTATTTTTTCAAAAATACGTAGTAAAGTGATAATTTGGAGTATTTTCCGATCGTTTGATACCCATATTGTAAAAAACTGAAATTTGGAGTATTTTTTCGAAAATACGTAGTTTCGGGAAAATTTTGATTATTTCGAAAAAAAATTGTTATTACATTCGAAATGTATGAAAAAATCCTGAACGTTTTATACCCATATTGTAAAAACCGAAATTTTGAGTATTTTTTTCAAAAATACGTTGTTTTTTGGAAATTTTGAGTTTTTTTCAAAAAATGTTGTTATTATATGGGTAATTCTCCGCCAACTCACACAGCAGTTGCCCCGACCCCTCTTCGATTTGCGTGAAAGTTTGTCCTAAGGGGTAATTTTGTCCCTGATCACGAATCCGAGGTCCGCTTTTTGATATCTCGTGACGGAGGGGCGGTACGACCCCTTCAATTTTTGAACATGCGAAAAAAGAGGTATTTTTCAATAATTTGCAGCCTGAAACGGTGATGAGATAGAAATTTGGTGTCAAAGGGACTTTTATGTAAAATTAGACGCCCGATTTAATGGCGTACTCAGAATTCCGAAAAAACGTATTTCTCATCGAAAAAAACACTAAAAACGTTTTAAAAATTCTCCAATTTTCCGTTACTCGACTGTAAAAAATTTTGGAACATGTCATTTTATGGGAAATTTAATGTACTTTTCGAATCAACATTGTCCCAGAAGGGTCATTTTTTCATTTAGAACAAAATTTTTCATTTTAAAATTTCGTGTTTTTTCTAACTTTGCAGGGTTAGTTTTTAGAGTGTAACAATGTTTTACAAAGTTGTAGAGCAGACAATTACAAAAATTTTGATATATAGACATAAGGGGTTTGCTTATAAACATCACGAGTTATCGCGATTTTACGCAAAAAAGTTTTGAAAAAGTTACTTTTTGCGTTCCTCTTTGTTTCGTCGTCCGTGTCTGTCGCGGGTGACCATGAACGGCCATGATCGATGACGACCATTTTTTTCAAAACTTTGTTTCGTAAAATCGCGATAACTCGTGATGTTTATAAGCAAACCCCTTATGTCTATATATTAAAAATTTTGTAATTGTCTGTTCTACAACTTTGTAGAACATTGTTACACTCTAAAAAATAATCCTGCAAAGTTAGAAAAAACACGAAATTTTAAAATGAAAAATTTTGTTCTAAATGAAAAAATTACCCTTCTGGGACAATGTTGATTCGTAAAGTACATTAAATTTCCCATAAAATGTCATGTTCCAAAAATTTTAAAGTCGAGTAACGGAAAGTGGGAGAATTTTTAAAACTTTTTAAGTGTTTTTTTCGATGAGAAATACGTTTTTTCGGAATTCTGAGTACGCCATCAAATCGGGCGTCTAATTTTACATAAAAGTCCTTTTGACACCAAATTTCTATCTCATCACCGTTTCAGGCTGCACATTATTGAAAAACACCTCTTTTTTCGCATGTTCAAAAATGGAAGGGGTCGTACCGCCCCTCCGTTACGAGATATCAAAAAACGGACCTCGGATTCGTGATCAGGGACAAAAGTTCGTTAGAGAAAAAAATGCATTTTCAAAATACAGGAAAAATACGCATTTTTCTATTTTTTAAATGAAATTTTAATATTAATGGATAGCTGACATCATCCCGATTTTTTTTATTTTTGCATGATTTTTCACACGATTATAGGCAATGTTACCCATATAGCCAAAATCCCATAAGCTCTGTGCTTCAGTTATGCACGCCTCGGTTTTGCATCCCCCATATGCGGTGCTAAGCCGAGGCACGACTGTAGTTTCTTGACAACAATCAAGCACACATTCTTCGGTGGAGTGCTGATGTTATTCGCTTTGCTGTAATTCAAGTGGCGATAAAGCAGCATCCATCATCAACGATCGTGTTTCGTAAGTGGCATGCTTGTTTGACGCAATGTATATTTAAAAAAAAAAAATTAAGTGTTCAAAATGATCAAATATTGCTACAATTCATAAATTGACAGAGTGACCGTTCAATTACACCTCGAGGGCATGACAGCAGCGATGACAATTTATGAAACTGCAATTGCGGTGGTCGAGCCTTAAGCGATGATGCTTTTCATCTTGATTCAATTCATATTGTTCATTTCGATGTTTTCTTCTTCGTCAATTTAAGTTGGATTTATCTTCGCCATTATGAGAGCCATTTTCTTTCCCTAAGGGAGCAAAGAGAGGCTCTTAAGGTGGATTGTGTATACTGTTTCAATCACAACCGCGAGCTGATGATAATCGCGCTGATGATGGTGATGATGCTGCATCTTGAATAGTTTCAAGCAGAAGATGAAAAATTGCGTAATTTCATTTTTTTCTGCTTCTTCTTCTGGGCTGTTCCTCTTCTTTAGTTTATGACCACTGAAGGTGTTTGAAACGGTTACGAGGTGCCAAAGCGTGGAAGATGATTATTGTGTTTTTTCTTTAAGTTTTAGCCATTTTGGGCGTACGCAAGTCATCATCTGGGAAAATCACGTTAAAATTTGATGTTCACTGCGTACGCCATAAGCGTTCATTTGCTGCGAGCAAACAGATTTGCACGTTAAACAAAAACTAGCGAAATCATGAAAATCTATCTCGATCTCGGAAAGCAAACAAATTTGAACCCAAGGTAACCTCAAACAATTCCATGGCGACATTATGGCCCGATTTGTCCCGCCACTGCCAGACTCTACCAGGTAGATTTAGTTGAAAAGATATGCAAGAGTAGCTGGGGAGTGGGGGTGGGCTACAAAGTTATGCATAATTTATTCCACGTACCAGTCAATAAAAGCAGTGATAAATTTTCCCACAACATGAACCAGACATCAGACCCCTTCCATCTGAACCAGCTTTTACTTGTCATCACAGTCCTGAAATAGTCCCTATCTTCCTTCCACTTGCTCTATTTCCGTTTTATGTCCTTTTACCTCCCTCTTTCCCTTAAAAAAAAGTGAAAAGCAATATTTATAAACCTTTCATGCGGAAAACTATCAACCTGTCTGAGCACAGTAAACTAGTGAAATTTTTAGAAAGGGGGTTGGAAGGGGGAATGTTCTGGAACCATTCTGTTCCAGTAACCGGTTGGTCATGCCTGTTAATTTTAATTTGAGTAGTTTTTAGAAATCAAATTAAAAAAGTATCAAAATTTTAACATTGAAAAAAAAACTAACTTAATCCACCTATGTGGTTGATGCCTTCCTCACTTGTTACCAACAATGGGTAATATGAGTGGTTTGGACACATATTTCAGCTATTTTTTTAGGTCCAGAAAAATAAGTACACAGATATAACTTAAGTTGTCATAACTCGAGACAGGGTTGCCAGATCTTCAATTATGTGGACCCGTTGGAAAAGTCTCTCGATTACCTAACCAATGATGGGTAAGATGATGGATCCGGACATCGTTTACATACATTTAAGTAAGATCCGGCTTCAAAAAAGTACATAAATATCACTTAAGTGGTCATAACTCGAGACAGGGTTGCCAGATCTTCGATATTGTGGACTCGTTGGAAAGGCCTCTTGATTACCTAACCAATGATGGGTCGGATGATTGATCCGGACATCGTTTACATGCATTTAAGTGAGTTCCGGCTTCAAAAAAGTACATAAATATCACTTAAGTGGTCATAACTCGAGACAGGGTTGCCAGATCTTCGATGTTGTGGACTCGTTGGAAAGTTCTTTTGATTACCTAACCAACGATGAGTCGGATGATGGTTCCGGACATCATTTACATACATTTAAGTGAGATCCGGCTTCAAAAAAGTACATACATATCACTTAAGTGGTCATAACTCGAGACAGGGTTGCCAGATCTTCGATGTTGTGGACTCGTTGAAAAGGTCTCTCGATTACCTAACCAACGATGGGTCGGATAATGGATCCGGACTTCGTTTACATGCATTTAAGTGAGATCCGGCTTCAAAAAAGTACTTAAATATCACTTAAGTGGTCATAACTCGAGACAGGGTTGCCAGATCTTCAATTATGTGGACTCGTTCGAAAGGTCTCTCGATTATCTAACCAACGATAGGTCGGATGATGGATCCGGACATCGTTTACATGCATTTAAGTGAGATCCGGCTTCAAAAAAGTACATAAATATCACTTAAGTGGTCATAACTCGAGACAGGGTTGCCAGATCTTCGATGTTGTGGACTTGTTGGAAAGGTCTTTTGATGACCTAACCAACGATGGGTTGGATGATGGATCTGGACATCGTTTACATGCATTTAAGTGAGATCCGGCTTCAAAAAAGTACTTAAATATCACTTAAGTGGTCATAACTCGAGACAGGGTTGCCAGATCTTCAATGTTGTGGACTCGTTGGAAAGATCTCTCAATTATCTAACCAACGATGGGTCGGATGATGGATCTGGACATCGTTTACATGCATTTAAGTGAGATCCGGCTTAAAAAAGCACATAAATATCACTTAAGTGGTCATAACTCGAGACAGGGTTGCCAGATCTTCGATGTTGTGGACTTGTTGGAAAGGTCTTTTGATTACCTAACCAACGATGGGTTGGATGATGGATCTGGACATCGTTTACATGCATATAATTGAGATCCTGATATATGTGAAAACACATTTTTATACATAACTTTTGAACTACTTATCGAAACTTCAAACAATTCAATAGCGATGTATGGGACCCTAAACCAAGTCGAATGCAACTGGTTCGATCAAAATCGGTTCAGCCAGTGCTGAGAAAACTTGGCAAGATTTTTGAACACATACATACATACACACACACACACATACACACACACAGACATTTGTTCAGTTTTCGATTCTGAGTCGATATGTATATATGAAGGTGGGTCTTCGAGCTTTTAATAAAAAGTTCATTTTTAGAGCAGGATTATAGCCTTACCTCAGTGAGGAAGGCAAAAAACTGAAATCAAGTGAAGAAATTTACAAACAAATAGTTGAATTAATCGCCCATTTCCACCCTCACATTTTCGCATGTCTTTGGCAATCCAGCAGCACAAACTTTGACATGAAGTAACTCCGTATGGCATGGCGGCGACTAACCATAGTGCAAAAGTTTTGCGTTTGCCATCGGAAAACCGCAAGCTTTACTAGAAGTAGGGGAGGGGAACGAGTAATTGTGGCGAAAGGAAATTTGTGCGGGCGATAAGCCGAATGTCTCCACCCCGAAAGTCGATCGGGAGGAAAGTGGTTTTGGATATTATTTAGTGAGAACAGGATGTTGGTTTGGGGTATTGTGGTGACATGAAGGCTGTTGCAGTTGGGAGTTTTATTTTTAATAAGGAGAAAAAAATCTATTGCAATTATTTAGACCATCAGCCATTTGAAAATTAATAAGAGCTTACAAAAAGCATGTTTGATTGTAAAAAAAATGATTTATCAATAATAGGTGGACATAATCTTTGTAAAATATTTACAACTTAAAAAGGTAAATAAACAAAATCTCCGATTCACATTTATTGAAAATCAGGTTCGTTTCCTAAGATCAACGGTCCTGGTTTTCGATTCAATGAACAGAAACCACTCACTCATCGCCTATCTATTCGTCGCCTATTCCAACCCGCGAGCATTCATGAGCGAATGAGACTCGCATGCAGCCAGCGAGTGGCCCGAACTGTTCACTCCGCGAACAAAAACATCGTGGAAATATTTGCCTACTCCGTCGCTCGACGACACTCACACACTAACATGCTCAGCGAAGAGCCATTCTCACAAAATGCCAGCGCTGTTGTCTTTTTGTCTTCACGCCCTCAGTTTGCCATCAATTTGATTTTTTGTTGGTGGAAGTTTCTTTGAATGGTGTCTAATATTATGAAATCAAAATAAATGCACAATTTAATTGATAACATTGATTTTAGGCAACCCAAATCAATGAGTATAACGCAGCGCATCAGAGAAAAAATGTTTTCAGTTCAGAGTTATCGGAGCCGGTCGGCCGCCTGAGCCGTTCGGAGACTGAGCCGATCAGAGAGAGAAGGAGAGTAGAAGAAAGAGTGTTCGGGAGCGAATGATGCGAAAGTGACAAACGGTAGGAATTCATCAGGGCAGTATCGCGTCGCCTGCTATTTGTGCTCGCGAGTGGAGTGGTTGATTTTGAGCAATCAGGACCCTTGCCTAAGATACTAGATGTCACCCAAAAAAGCAGATTCTGATTTGATTTAAGGGTATAGCCGGGCATGTTATTATAACAAAATGAAGGGAATTTCAATAAGTAATTTGGTTAAAATAACATAAACTGTAACCGAAACCAACCAAAAAAAATCAAAATATTGCGCTCCAACATGGTTAAAACTGCTATTCCAATTCCATGTGTCCCGATTGACCCCAGTTTACGGTGTCATACTAGCATTTGCTATTGGAATAGTCTAGTATTGAATATGGGAAATATTATAGCAATTACAACATTTTGTTCATATGGTATTCTGACTTAGAAAATAAAACGTACCTGATATTGGATTTTTATAAAATCCTTCTCAGTAAAGTATCCATTACACTACCGCAAACAAACAAAAAAAACTCACACTTTTCCGTGTTTGACAGTTGAGCAATTCTCTACGAAATCGATATTTTTACTTAAATTTTATTTTTTGTATTTATTAATCCGACTGGAACTTCTTTGGTGCCTTCGGTATGCCCAAAGAAGCCATTTTGCATCATTAGTTTGTCCACATAATTTTCCATACAAATTTGGCAGCTGTCCATACAAAATCGATATGTGAAAATTCAAAAATCTCTATCTTTTGAAGGAATTTTTTAATCAATTTGGTGTCTTCGGCAAAGTTGCGCGAACTACACTGGAAAAAAATGATACACGGTATAAAAATTTGTGATTTTTTATTTAACTTTTTGTCACTAATACTTGATTTGCAAAAAAACACTATTTTTATTTATTTTCATTTTCTGATATGTTTTAGAGGACATCAAATGCCAACTTTTCAGAAATTTCCAGGTTGTGCAACAAATCATTGACCGAGTTATGATTTTATGAATCAATACTGATTTAAAAAAAAACGAAATATTGGTCGCTAAAATTTTTCAACCTCTTTTTTCGATGTAAAATCAAATTTGCAATCAAAAAGTATTTTTGTGAAATTTTGATAAAGTCCACCGTTTTCAAGTTAAATCCATTTTCAGGTGACTTTTTAAACCAAGACTAACATTTTAAAAGGGCGTAATATTGAATGTCTGGTCCTTTTAACAATGTAAATCGGACCGTTAGTTGCTGAGATATCGACTTTAGAAAATGGTGGGTTGTTTGGTTGAGACTTTGAAAAGAAGAAGGTGGGGCAAGACGACCATATGGGGCAAGAGGAACAATCGCTCGTACGGCCGTAATTTTTACAATTTTGATTATATCCAGTATGAGGAATTGTTGCTAGCAATGCAATTAGCTGATTCTACTACCACATAACCGCCAAAACGACGTAAACGCCACGGGGCATAAGATTTAATTAAGTTTTTTCAAAACCTTTGTTTTCTTATAATATTTGGTATGTACAAAATAAGGCTTAGGGTTCGTTTTAAGACTCATTTTATCAAAATGCTATTTTTCCTAGATCAGTAGTGTCCCTACCAATGTCATGCACCTATTACAAAGTGTGATTTAACTTTTGGTTATTTTTGTTGAGCGCTTTTAAAAAATCTTGTTAAGGTGGGGCAAGCAGACATGCATCGGCACTATGAGCTCTTTTTAACGGCACTCAGCTTGTTATAGATGGCATTTTCGTTCAAAGCAATGTTATGCTTGTTGCTAGGTAAAAATCTCTTGATTTTGGCTTGAATAATGTGTAGAAAACATTGGTTCATTGGAAAACCCGATTTTAGCTATATGTTCATGTAAATGTTCTCTTAAGCTCTCAAGAAGAACTTCTTAAAAGCTCTTTGAGTGCAATTAAGAGTTCTTAACCTATATCTCGGTTGGGTTTCAAAATAATCTCTCAGGGTCTTCGGGAGCCTAAAAGACAAGCGTAATTAGCGTATTCTAATCACTGGCACAACATGCTGGGTATCTTCTACGTGAAATGCCAAACAAGTTCTTCTAAAAGAGGAGTTAGAGCGGATGCATGTCTGGGGGCAAGTGTACTATATGGATTTTTAGTATGGAAAAAATTACGAATTGCTGCAACAACACATATTGTTGGGAAATAAATACATGAAAGTACTTACAAACTGATAAACAATTGTTTAAAAAAATGTCCATACAAAATATAGTGATTTTATGAAAATTTACTATTTATCATCTAAGTAATATTTTTTCCGTAAAAACGATGATTTTTTTAGTAAAATATTATTATTTAGGCTAAAAATGTAAGAAATCTTTCAAATACATTCTAATTTGTTATATCTAAGTGATAACAGTTCAATTGTTAGCAAATTAACATGTTTTTTCATGCATTGTTCCTCTTGCCCCAACGGGTTGTTCGTCTTGCCCCACTAGTCGAGTAGAACGTACGGAAAATCAAAAAAATTATCAATTTTTTAGATTAAAAAACAGGATTTTTTAAAAACTTGTTCCAGCAAAGTCTTAATCAAGACCCAGAATAAGATGATTATAATAAAATCCGACAGATTTATTAACTTATTAATGGGTTATAACGAGCATTTCCTTAGCTTGTTACACTTGCCCCACTTTCCCCAACATCAATTTACTGTTTTTAAAGCTTTGCATGGCAATATCTCAGCAACTAAGGGTCGTATTTACAAAGTTCTTAAAAGCAAAATATAGAGAATTTTCTCAGCTTTTCAAAACATATTTTTTCAAAAGTGGGCAATCATGTGCACTAATTAAAAAACTGAAAAAATGCGAGTTTTTTCAAAAAAGTCACCTGAAAATGGATTTAACTTGAAAACGGTACACTTTATCAAAATTTCACTAAAGTACTTTATGATTGCAAATTTGATTTTAAATCGAAAAATCAAGTTGAAAAATTTTTGCGACCAATATTTCAATATTTTGAAAAAAATCGGTATTGATTGAAAAAATCATAACTCGGTCAATGATTTTTGCACAACCTGAAAATTTCTGAAAAGTTGTCCTCTGAAACATATCAGAGAATGAAAAAAAAAATAAAAATACTGTTTTTTTTTTTGCAAATCAAGTTTTAGTGACAAAAAGTTAAATGAAAAATCACTAATTTTTTTTACCGTGTATAATTTTTTTCCAGTGTAGTCCATATTACCTACAAGTTTGCCGAAGACACCAAATCGATAAAAAATTCCTTCAAAAGATACAGATTTTTGTATGGACAGCTGCCAAATTTGTATGGAAATTTATATGGACAAACTAATGATGCAAAATGGCTTCTTTGGGCACGGCGTGTTTTCTAGAACAAACTTTTCAGGAAAAAATAGTCATCGCTACTTTCAAATGTGTCTTATAGGAAATTTTCTCAGCTTTCCAATGCTTCTAAGAGCAAAATGTTTCATCGGGAAATTTCTGAGATATCTGTATTTTAAGTTTTTTTTATTTTATATTCCTTTATTATTTATTGGAAACTTAATACTAACAGTTCAGAAAACGTATCAAATGATTTGTTTCATGTGTCATTTACTCATTAAAATGTGTAAAATAAGACAATTAACAATTTTGTAGAAGGTTGCAAACCGCTAAACATTTTGAAAATTATGTTTTGCATGAGTTTTTGAAGATATGGGATGTATTCAGAAATTAAAATCATAAAACAGTCTGAAAATCTATTTTTACAAGAATTATTACACAATTTTTGTGTACAAATATCATGTGTCTGCTCTGATTTAGCTTGTTCAACCGAAACTTTGGCAAATTTGTGAATAAATTTTAAATTTTCTTAAGCAAAAATTAATAAAATATGATTTAAACATCGAAATTGTGCTGTATATTACTGTTGCAAGCTTCAAAAGTCATATTTTCATGAGTATAAAATAAAAATAAAAATTTATAAATTGTATACTGTTGAAAATGCACATAAAAGAAGCAATAAAACTCGAGTCTTTCAACTAGGAAAAATGAAAAGAAACTATTTTTTTTGTTTGATCAAAAATTAAATATAATTTTAACAAAAAAATCAAATAAAAAGTTCCATTCCAAACTATTTGAACAAAAATCAAGGTACATATTTTTTAAAAAAAATATGAGTTTTATAAGACTTATATTAAGTTTTATATTGCTGATTCCTTGATCATTTAATACAACAAAACTAAAACAATAATTTCATACTAATGAAAAGATTTTATTCTAAAGCTTTCAACAGTAGTTTGCAGTTCAATTTCGAGTATTAAACATGTTTTGTTTCCATGCAACTGGTTGGTTAAGTAAATATTATACTTATTCATAAAAATCTAGTAATACCCTATCAATCTCAAACCTGCAAACAATCGGTTGTATCAACTAATTCCAAGCTGAATCAGAGCAGACCGGTGTTATTTGTACACAACAATTATGTAATAATCTATTTGTTCTTGTAAAAATCGTATTTTAAAACGGTTTTATGATTTTAATTTCTGAATAAATCCCATATCATCAAAAAATCATTTTTTAAATGTTTAGCTAATTGCATCCTTCTACAAAGTTGTTTCTTGTCTAATTTTGCACATTTTAATGAGTAAATGACACATGAAACACATCATTTGACAAGTTTCCTGAACTGTTATTTAAAAGTTTCCAATAAATGATTAAGGATTTTAAAATAAAAAACTTAAAATATAGTTATCTCAGAAATTTCCCGATGAAACATTTCGCTCTTAGAAGCATTGAAAAGCTGAGAAAATTTCCTATAAGACACATTTGAAAGTAGCGATGACTATTTTTTCTCCTTAAGGTTGCCCAGAAAACACACCGTGTGGGCATACCGAAGGCACCAAAAGCTCAGCCGGATTAAAAAAATACAAAAATTAAAATTCAAGAAAAAAGACCGTTTTCGAGGAGAATTGCTCAGCTACAACACCCTTGGTTTTAAAGAAGCATGCGATAAAACCGTTTAGCATGGCTTTGCCATTGGCCACTTTCATAAAACCTTATTGCAAGCCATTTGGCTTTTATTGTCACCAGGTCCTAGGCATAAACCTTCTTAGAGCCTTTTAATCAGCCCATGCTTATTTGTTGCTGATAATGCCGAAATAAAACTAATAAGCATTTAAGATGCTGCCATAAAACCTTAATAAAACTAGTTTGTTTAAAAATGATACTTTTGGGATGCTTGTGTGTTCTCTAGTTTTTTTTTATATTTTTTTCAGGAGCTCAAGAGGGATGAGCTCGTTTAAATATTACGTAACGCCAACTCAAACTTTATTTTTGCTTCCTATTTACACGTAACAATATTTTACAAATTTATACTTTGAAATTAAAGATAGACTAAAAATACAATTATTTATTGATGTGTTACGTAATATTAGAATGTTTGATAGTTTTGATCACCGAGAATTTTTGTTTTTTGGCTTTAGTTTTTCTCACCGAAAAACATCAACTAAAGTAATATTAGAATGGACCATTTCGTTTTGCTGCCTGCTTCATACATTTTAAAATAGGCATTCAGGTCTCATTCTTTCTCACTAATATTTTTTCTTGTAGCTGAAAAAGTAGGTTTATAATCATTGAAATTGTTATTATTTCTCTGTTATTGAATTTTCTTATAATAATTTTTGATAGCAAACTGAGTTATTTTTCGAACAAATCTCTGTTATTATTTTCTGTTGTTATAACATCTTTCAATAACAAACCCCGATCTTCTGACGTTAAAAGAAGTTGAAATTTTCCAGTTATTTCTACCTGCTGGGTTAAATGGATCATTTCATGTTTGTAATGTGAAATCGGCTCTGGAATTTTAATCTGAGTCTTTTACATAAAGTTTAACTTAGCTTATTTCCCGTATAAACAACTTATTTTGAAGTATTATCAATTTGTAGAAATTTTATATTGATCTAATTTTGAATTGGGAATAGTTAAAAACAATACTAGTAGGTGGAGCCTTTGGTGATTTTTTACGAAACGCTTATTAAAAAATGAAAATGTCAAAAGTCAAGTAAATTTCGAACAAATCATACGAAAACCTGTGAGAAGATTTTGACTTCCAGCGTTGAAAAAAAACACAAGAAAATTGACGTTTATGACGTCGGCGGAAAACCGGTTTTGCTTTTGCTTCACTTTGACTCAGGACTTGAAATGCACATAATTTTCCATTCATTATCGTTCTTTTTTTGCGTTCAACGCTTGGCTGCACCGCCCGTAGCGGCAGCAGTTGCTTCAGTTAAAAGTCCCATGTTTTGGGGGCTGAAACAGGAGGCAAACTGTTCTATTTCAGTGCACTTTTCCCACGCCGCCAACGACGACGACGACGACGCCGACGAAGGTAACAATCAACCTCCAAGAAGGGGGAGGGTCAGCAGCGCCAAACTGTCTTCTCGTTTTGCTTTTCTAGCTTGGAACAGCTTGAAACTTGGAAGTCACACTTCGACAAAAGGTGAAGCACCTGTTGTTGTCAGGCTGCTATCAAACGGGTGCCCTCAATTTGTGGAATAAAAAGTGTTGGGGAATTTAAATTGAGATATTAAAACTGGTTTGTGGTGGATATTAGTAATTTTTGTGTATGAAACTTTTTTCCTGTTTTTTATAAAAAAAATAATCTTTTTTTTATTTTAGGTTTCAGGCTAAATTTTTTGACAGACATAAATTTTATTTGATGAACTTGGTTGAATATACTAGCCTCATGATTTCTGAATCTGAAAATTTGGGAATTTCTTAGTGCTGTGATGCATTGAAGTTCTTTCAATATCATTCTTACCTTATATTCCAAATCAAAAATGCAAAAATAGCGGGAAAAACGCACCGTCCTTAAATGCAGCTCAAGTTCAAACGACAAGTGCATCCATAAAAAAAGGAACAAGCGGAACCGACACAAGACGGCGTCACCTGATAATTTAATAGCCATTCTGTAAGGGCTTTTTTCGAACCACTTTTTCATCCTGTCCTTCTCACACAACAAGGTATGACGTGGTATCGGTCGGTCGGTCAAGGACGGTTTTTCTAAAACATACGTTCAACAACAAAAAAGTGTAAAACTGGCATTGGGGTTGGCCTTTTTTCCGGTTTTCGCTCGATACAAGATGAATTATTCATGAGCGATTCCGATCCAGAGAACGGCACCATCACCATGGCTAAAAGGGGTTCTGCTCGGGGAACACACTTTAAGGATTCTTGAGTTTAAGGTTGCTTCAGGTATCCTTCGGTCGATGGACAGGTGTTTTGATTTCGAGTTTGCTGCTGGAAATTGAGTTTGGTGGAAATTTATCCGTTGCCTGATGGAATCAGATTGACGCCTGTCAGTCAAAGTAAGGTTTGTTTTGTAACGTTAAAATCAAATCTCAATTTTTTTTTTTTTTTAATTTATATTTATTCAAATTTCTTTTCCATGTACATTCATTCAGTTAAAATATTATTGAGTGTCCAATCACAAACGATGACTTTTCACCTCAATTTTAAATACTAGCAACTTTCATTTATTCATGAAATATTGTAGCTTTCGCTATTCAGTGATTTCAAATGTAGGAGGTCCTACATGTACAAAAGGGAAAAGGGATACCTTAAAACTAACTTATAAACTATATAAAGAGCGGATCAATGCAGCTGAAGACTGCAATGATTTTTGTCGAAATGCATCAATTATCTTATTGGACATAACATCCAAAGTGTCAACTTCGGCTAATTGATGAAGTTCACTGGTGCTGAACCAGGGAGGAAGTTTCAGAATCATTTTCAGAATTTTGTTCTGAATCCTCTGAAGTTTTTTCTTCCTGGTTAAGCAACAGCTTGTCCAGATCGGCACAGCATAAAGCATGGCAGGTCTGAAAATTTGTTTATAAATTAACAGTTTATTCTTGAGACAAAGTCTAGAATTCCTGTTTATAAGTGGATACAAACATTTAATATATTTGTTACATTTAACCTGGATACTTTCAATGTGATCCTTGTAAGTAAGGTTTTTGTCAAAACCAAGTCCAAGATATTTCACTTGATCCTCCCACTTTAAATTTACCTCATTCATCTTTATAATGTGATGACTTTTTGGTTTAAGAAAATCAGCCCTTGGTTTGTGAGGGAAAATAATAAGTTGAGTTTTTGCAGCATTTGGAGTAATTTTCCATTCTTTCAAATAAGAATTGAAAATATCCAAGCTTTTTTGTAATCTTCTTGTGATGACACGAAGGCTTCTGCCTTTGGCGGAGATGCTTGTGTCATCAGCAAAAAGTGATTTCTGACATCCTGGGGGCAAATCAGGCAAGTCAGAAGTAAAAATATTGTATAAAATTGGACCCAAAATGCTTCCTTGAGGGACGCCAGCACGTACAGGTAGTTGATCAGATTTGCTATTCTGATAACATACCTGCAGAGTACGATCCGTCAAATAATTTTGAATAATTTTCACGATATAAATCGGAAAATTAAACCTTTTCAATTTCGCAATCAAACCTTTATGCCAAACACTGTCAAATGCTTTTTCTATGTCTAGAAGAGCAGCGCCAGTAGAATAGCCCTCAGATTTGTTGCTTCGAATTAAATTTGAAACTCTCAACAACTGATGAGTAGTTGAATGCCCAAGGCGAAATCCAAACTGCTCATCAGCGAAAATTGAATTTTCATTAATGTGCGTCATCATTCTATTAAGAATTATTCTTTCGAATAATTTACTAATAGATGAAAGCAAACTAATGGGCCGATAGCTTGAGGCTTCAGCAGGATTTTTATCCGGTTTCAAAATCGGAATTACTTTGGCATTTTTCCAACTACTGGGAAAATATGCCAAATCAAAACATTTGTTGAAAATTTTGACCAAGCAACTTAAAGTTGCTTCTGGTAATTTTTTAATTAAAATGTAAAAAATGCCATCCTCACCAGAGGCTTTCATATTTTTAAATTTTTTGATAATAGATTTTATTTCATTCAGATCCGTATTAAAAACTTCATCTGATGAAAATTCTTGTTCAACAATATTCTGAAATTCTATTGAAATTTGATTTTCAATAGGACTCAAAACATTCAAGTTGAAATTATGAGCACTCTCAAACTGCTGAGCAAGTTTTTGAGCTTTTTCCCCATTAGTTAATAGAATATTATCACCATCTTTTAAAGAAGGGATGGGTTTTTGAGGTTTCTTAAGAACCTTTGAAAGTTTCCAAAAAGGTTTGGAATAAGGTTTAATTTGTTCGACATCTCTTGCGAACTTTTCATTTCGCAGGAGAGTGAATCTGTGGTCAATAACCTTTTGCAAATCTTTTTGAATTCGCTTCAGTGCAGGATCACGAGAACGTTGATACTGTCTTCGGCGAACATTTTTTAGACGAATCAAAAGCTGAAGGTCGTCATCAATAATGGGAGAATCAAATTTGACTTGGACTTTAGGAATAGCAATATTCCTAGCATCCAAAATTGCAGTAGTTAAAGATTCCAAGGCTGAATCAATATCAGCTTTGGTTTCTAAAACAAAATCATGATTTAAATTATTCTCAATATGATGCTGATACCTGTCCCAATTAGCTTTGTGGTAATTAAACACAGAACTATTGGGTCTGGTAACTGCTTCATGAGAAAGTGAAAAAGTTACTGGAAGATGATCAGAATCAAAATCAGCATGAGTCACTAAAGGACCACAATACTGACTTTGATTTGTCAACACCAAATCAATTGTTGATGGATTTTTAACAGAAGAAAAGCAAGTTGGCCCATTCGGGTATAAAACCGAATAAAGACCAGAAGTGCAATCTCTGAACAGAATTTTACCATTGGAATTTACTTTTGAATTATTCCATGATTGGTGTTTGCCATTAAAATCACCGATGATCAAAAATCGAGATCTATGCCGAGTAAGTTTATTCAAATCCCTTTTGAAATAATTTTTATTTTCCCCAGTGCATTGGAATGGCAAATATGCAGCTGCAATCATAATTTTCCCAAAAGAAGTTTCAAGTTCAATGCCCAAACTTTCAATAACTTTTAACTTAAAGTCACGTAACGTGCTATAAGTCATACTACGGTGGATAACTATTGCAACTCCACCGCCATTTCGATTCATTCGGTTATTAGTTATAACTTTATAATCTGGATCACTTTTCAAATAAGTGCCAGTTTTTAAAAATGTTTCGGTTATAACAGCAACATGCACGTTATGAACTCGTAAAAAGTTGAAAAATTCATTTTCTTTCGCTTTTAAAGAGCGAGCATTAAAATTCATAATATTGATGGAATTACTTAGATCCATGATTAAACTTCAGGGTAAGTACAACATCATTCGCAAATTTTAATCCAATCTGGATAGCTTCCATCATGGATGTAGCATTACTCATTGTTTGAATCAAACCAAACAGTGAGTTTTGCAAAAAAGTCATTTTTTCAAACGTAACATCGCCGAGATCAGAAGATCCCAAAGCGTTGCCAGCAGAAAAATTTTCAAATGAGATTTGAGGTACCTGCCCAATTTCAGAAAGATTGGTAGAGGATTTGAAATTCGTGGATGAACCCGAAACGACGTTAGCATAAGAAATGCCATTGTTGTTACCTAACTTTTCCACGGTAGGGGTATTTCTAGAATTGTTCGAGTGAGACAGCACGAACGTTTGATTTAAAGATGCAGGTACAACCTGACTTTGAGAAAATTTCGGTTTGGATTTCGGCTGATGCTTAGCACGAGAATCCAAAACCTTTTTTCTGATGGGGCAATCCCAAAAATTTGATTTGTGATTTCCACCACAATTTGCACATTTAAATTGGGTGACTTCTTTCACGGGACAATTGTCTTTGTCGTGAGAAGAATCCCCGCAAACCATGCATTTTGGAACCATGGCGCAATGATCAGTACCGTGACCGAATGCCTGGCAACGCCGGCACTGTGTCAGATTCTGGCCATTACCGCCATGTTTCTTAAAATGCTCCCACTTTACCCGTACATGGAACAAAAACTGAACTTTGTCCAAAAGTTTCAAATTGTTGATTTCATTTCTGTTGAAATGAATCAGATAAAATTGTGAAGTCAAACCAAAGCGAGAAATATTCCCGTTTGATTTTTTCTTCATTGGTATTACTTGGGATGGGGCAAAGCCAAGCAACACCTTAAGTTCGTTTTTGATCTCATCCACCGACAAGTCGTTGGAGAGACCTTTCAAGACCGCCTTGAATGGACGAGCATTCTTGGTCTCATACGTGTAGAAATTGTGTTTGTGGTTTTTCAAATAACCAACAAAAGTTTGGTGATCTTGTAAAGATTCCGTCAACAAGCGACATTCTCCTCTTCGACCAAGCTGGAACGAAACTTTCAAATTGCAAGTTTCCTTGCAATTCTTCAGTTGCGTTCGAAAGCTGGCCAAATCGGAGACGGAAGTCACTACAATTGGCGGAGCCTTTACTCGTTTCTCGACGGCAGAAGGCTCAGTACGAGGAGAAGGTTCCTTGTCATCAGTTTCGGATAAAACACCGAAACTGTTTGTCAATGGAATTGGAGGATTGACCTCACATTCAGAATCAGAATCAGACCTCAGAAGAGGCTGTTTTCTTTTTCTGTTTCCGTTAGCCGGTTTAGCGTTCAAACGCTTCACCGACGTAACGACCAAATCTTCAGAAGATTTGCGTTTACCTTTGTTTTGACGCATTTTGCAAGCAAAGTTCTCTTAAAAAGATGGCTTCGTTTGTAAAATACAACAAAATTTCAGGTGGGGTTAGTCTTGAAAAGACTGTTTAGAATTTTGGAAAATAACTCAGGTAGTCTTTAAAAAGACTGTGAATTTTGTTTTGAAATAACTCTGAGCTTAGGTAGTAAAAATACCGCAGCTCTAGTGTCCGTTCACCACGAAGGTTCGCAAGACACTGGAAATATCAAATTCTTCGGTAAACCATTAATGGTGTCATATAGTATGTCACGCATAAATCGGCAAAAAATGCTTTGTTGTCCCGTGTGAAACATAGTAACTTTATTGAGCGTTACAAATTTTATTTTTAGTTTTTTTAGCCCTACTCCCCTTCAAAATTTAATTAAAAAATCAGGGGGCAAAACAATTGCCAAAAAATTACTTCTTGATCGAATAAACTTGTAAAGTATTTGGAATATATTGCATATTGTTTTTTTTTAGAGGTGGGCAAAATCGCTCTTTTTTAGGAGCCGCTCATTTTCGCTCGCTCATTAAAATGGGCAATTCTTTTGAACTGCTCTTTCGCTCTTTTTCAAAATGTTGTTGAAAAGGCTTTTTTGCGATTCCGCTATGAAACTATCAACTTTTCCTGTCCTTCTGGAGAAACGCAATGACATACTTTTCCCTACCAAAAATAACTGAATGGAAAATGCATACCTTTCATTTTTCAGCACTGAACTGGGTGCTGAAAGTTGATCTTTCCAACACTAGTATCGAAAAGTAACATTTTTAGAAACTTTTTTTTGTTCTGAACGGTGAATTTACTAAATACATTAATGTTTGACATAATATTCCATTCAACAAGCGTTTCGGAATTGCAAAAAATGTTGCAGCAGCAACTCGTTGCAAAACTTGATTTTTTCAGCAATCGTAGTATTTATCCAACTCGGTTTGACGTTCCGAGAAAAACGCGTTTCAATGTTTGACTTTGAATAAACAAAAACATATCGGAGCGTTTGGTACGGTATGTCCACGCATCCTTCCTCCCCTGTAGAAATTGCGAAATGTGATCCGTTCTTAGAATCCATTCTGCGGTAAACACAACGCAGAAGGGCTGACCGCTTTAATTTTTGTAATACATTGTAGAACATTGGAAGTACTGCAAATATTAATATTGACGGGGAAAGTGCTTGGGGCGTAATCTAATCACAAGGCTTTCCAGCATGCTTTCATCGGACTGACCTTGAATAAACAAAAACAAGAGCACGCAATGTAAACAATAACAAATACGTTTTGTTTTGTTGACCATTCTGTGCATTGCCCCAAAGTTTGGTTGAATTTGGTTGCCGGAGTCCCGAGTTATAATTGAAAATGTTTACCCTAGTAGAGCTTGTATCTGTGTCAAACGCGTTCTGACCTGAAATCCAATTGTCATCAATTTTCAGGCTATGTCCGGTAGCACGACAAGATTGAGACTTCTTTCATATGAAATGTGACAAAAATGCATGGAGCTTTTTTTTGGCTTTTATTAAATATCTCAGCTTTTAAATCGAATTTTAAGGATCTGTGAAGGTCAAAAGGTGAGGCATTGTGAGATGCACAAAATGGCGTTCTTAACTCAATTTGGCCCAAAAAGCACGTACGACAAGTTAGCACGACGGCGATCAAATGCCAAGTTTAAACGGGCAAGAGAATTTTAATCTGAAATCTCTAGTTAAAAGAAATTTTTGGTTAAATGCTCAAATTTGTATTCGGATAATACTTTAATGTATCTTTACAATAAGTTGTGCATCAAATCAAAAATCCAATCAAATTATTCGCTCTACAGCATTGCCTTGGCGTTCTCGATTACGAGATTCCTACTCGAAACTAGGTGCTCGAAGGCTTGATTGTTGAGGCAATTGCAAATCTCTTTTTACACCTTAGCTTCCATCCATCACGGGATTCGAACTAACGACCTTTGGATTGTGAGTCCAACTGCCTACCAGCGACTCCACCGAGACAGGACCCAGGGAGACGACTCCTACACCTAGACTGAGCTAACGACCTAACCTCTAGGTTAGACCGGGGCCAACATTTACTTTCCTGTCCGACGGAAGGCGTGATCAGACAAATCTCGACTCAAAATTTGCCACTGGGACCTTCTGGGATCGAACCCAGGCCGACTGGGTGAGAGGCAACCACGCTTACCCCTACACCACGGTCCCGGCAAGTTGTGTATCGATAAGTTTTTATTTATTTTGTTTGTAAATTAAAAAAACTAAAAATATAGATTGAAAAGATTCAAATTACTTTTTCAAATTATAAAAACACATGTGTTACTAGAATTTGTTGGAAATTCAATGATCTTGAACTTTAAAAAATACACAAGTTTAAAAATCTTATCAAACCTTGAACGGTTCTATCAAAAGACCGGAGTTTTAAAAACAACCATGATTTTTTTTGTGAGCCATGGTTCGTTCACTCCCTGCATTTTTTTTATTAAACCGGCTCTTTGAGCGGCCCACTCTTTTTTATGCATTTTTCAACAAATAAAGAATAAAACAGTATCATAATTGCATAAAGTATTTTTTGATACCTGACTTCGTTTTTTTTTATTGACTTGACTTCGTTGATTTTTTGAGGAAAACTTTAAATTTTGGTACATGAAAAAATGTTCAATGTTGTAGTGTAGTATAGGAATGTGTCTTAATCTTTTCAATGAAACTTAGGAATTTTGAAAAATAATTAGATGACTTATATATATGACACATTCTCCGGCAATGTAGGGGAGAGTGGGGAGACTTGATCCCCTTTTTTGTATCGCACATAACTCTGTCAATTACTCACAAAACTATAAACTTTTTGCATGAATTGATAGCTTAAACATTCATCTATGTTCTTCGAATCATGCCAAGCGTTTTAAAAAAATATTTTAAACCGATCCTCCTTTCAACATTTTGAAGAAATCTTAAGCAAAATGTTTCTTATTCATCCAAACTTTTAATTTTCTATAAGTTACAGCCATTTCACATAAAACCTGTACGTTTGTGTTCAAAATTTAACAAGTTTAGTATGTGAAATATTTAAAAACTTAAAATATTATTTTTTAGATCAAAATGAAGCATGTTTACAAAAGCTGGAAATTTTTGTTTACAAAACTTTTGAAAAAAGGTTCAAACTGCAGTAAGTTATGTTCAACTAAAGGAAACTATGTATGAAATCCCAGCCCAATTAATTAATCTCGAGGATGATTCCAGTGACTGCAAAAATGCAGGGATCAAGTCTCCCTAAACGCACTTTTTTAAACAATTGATTGTAAAGAGCAGTTCTCTACGGAATCGGTTTTTTTTCTTTAATTTTAATTTTTGTATTTTTTAATCCGGCTGAAACTTTTTTGGTGCTTTCGGTATGCCCAAAGAAGCCATTTTGCATCATTGGTTTGTCCATATAATTTTCCATACAAATTTGGCAGCTGTCCAAACAAAAATGATATGTGAAAATTCAAAAATCTGTATCTTTTGAAGGAATTTGATTTTTGAAAAATTTAAAATCAAGACTAACATTTCCAATGAGCGTAATATTGAATGTTTGGCCCATTTGAAATGTTAGTCTAGATTATAAATTTTTGAAAATACTTTTTTCGAAAAGTTCGGAAAATTTCACGAATGTTTCATATTTTGACATTGTAAATCGGACCTATAGTTGCTGAGATATCGACATTAGAAAATTGTGGGTTGTTTGGGTGAGACTTAGAAAACATCAATTTTCCTGTTTTTTAACCTTTGCATGGCAATATCTCAGCAACTAAGGGTCGTATCAACAAAGTCCGAAAAAGCAAAATATAGAGAATTTTCTCAGCTTTTCAAAAATATTTTTTTCAAAAGTGGGCAAACATGGGCACTATTTTTAAAAAATGAAAAACTGCGACTTTTTTCAAAAAAGTTACCTAAAAATGGCTATAACTTGAAAACGGTGCACTTTATCAAAAATTCACTAAAGTACTTTTTGATTGCAAATTCAATTTTACATCGAAAAATGAAGTTGAAAAATTTTTGCGACCGATATTTCGATTTTTTTTTTAAATCTGTATTGATTCAAAAAATCATAACTCGGTCAAAGATTTTTTGCCCATTCTGGAAATTTCTGAAAAGATGGCATTTTATGTCCTCTAAAACATATAAAAAAAATAAAAAAAAATAAAAATAGTGTTTTTTTGCAAATCAAGTTTTAGTGACAAAAAGTTAAATAAAAAATCACCAATTTTTTTTTTACCGTGTATCATTTTTTTTCAGTGTAGTCCATATCCATACCTACAACTTTGTCGAAGACACCAAATCGATCAAAAAATTCCTTCAAAAGATACAGATTTTTGAATTTTTACATATCATTTTTGTATGGACAGCTGCCAAATTTGTATGGAAAATTATATGGACAAACCAATGATGCAAAATGGCTTCTTTGGGCATACCGAAGGCACCAAAAAAGTTTCAGCCGGATTAAAAAATACAAAAAAAATCGAATGACCGAAATCTCAGAGAATTGCTCAAAAATAGTATGACATTTTTTAATTTTTTTTCTTTGTTTTCTACAATGATTTTTAGTTAATTTCGCACAACTTTCTAGAACAATGCTAATTGTTTTACCCACATGCTGATGAGATATAGGCTTGGAATCAAGTCTCCCCACTCTTCCCTACACCTTAGGATGAAATTTTGAAAAGCGTGTATGAGCTATTTGGATATTTTTCCTCGATTCTAGACCACTTGAAGCTTCAAAAATCATGGTTTTCATTAATTGAACTTTTGAATATCATTATGTACAAGTTGGTTAAGTTATGCAACAATTCGTGATAAAATCAGCGTTTTAAAACATTTTTCTAAAAACTCCTGGTTTTCAGCGAAATAAAATCCAAAAATTATTCTTTTGATTGCATTTTGTAGGTTTTTAGATGTACTAAACGGAAATGTCATGGATTTACAGTTTATCTTAAGTTAAGTATTTTTTAAACTAGTGTAAGTTTACCATTTTATTGCGTTGCAACGTCACGAAAAAGGGACAGTTGGTTATGTCAACATAAAACTAAACATTCAATCATTTTGATACTTCGGATGCTCTTTGTACTTGAAAAAAAGAGCTTTCAAATGCAACCTAGAGCGGCTAAATTGTGGTTTGGTTGAGCGTTTTAGCAGAATGCATTACTGTGAAGGAACAACTCGTCTCTTTGTATTCACAGTATTCACGACTAAATTGGTTGTCTAGATCCAAAGTTACAACAGGTTTAAGTTTGCGTTGCAACGTCACGAAATTTTAAATCATATTGGTCACATGGCAAAAAAGGTGTATGCGTAGTTGATTGTTGGAGATCAAAGGATAATAAATATTATATATGTTTTATACATGGGTCATTCACAAATTCCGTCACTTAGGTTTGTAGCAACTCGAAAAAAAAGGAGGTATTTTATAAAACTTGTTGAGTAAATCAAAATAGACCGATGTTCACAATGTGGAAAATTCTAAAACTTTCAAAAAAATAATCACGTGGTTACTGGATGGCCCCTTTATGATAAACTGATTTATGTGAGGGTTCATTCTGTCCTTCGTGATAATGGAATAATACAAATATATTTTTTTTACTTTGAAAATGCTTGGGCCAATCAATTCACATGTCCTTGTACTGTCTATTAATGTCTTATAATAAAATCATAACCTACAGTTGCTCAAACTAACAAAAACTATGATTTATTTTGAAACTAAAATTTCGTGACGTTGCACGCAACGAAAAACCCTGTTTTCAAAAACAGTGCGTTGCAACGTCACGAAATGTAAATGGTCTTTAAATTTTTTTTCGAAAAACTAATGATTGCATTCGATTTGTTGGCCAATTTTACACTAAAAATGGAAGAAGAACTCCAATTTTGCCATTTAACAGAGCAGAGTTAATGGCGAAACATGAATTGGGTCAGGATTGAGAAAAACTCACGGGTTGCAACGTCACGCTACATATTCCCCTCTCAAAAATAGAATATTTGCTTAAAATAATTCTTATAGGAAATTTAATGTCCTTTCCGAATCTGTAATAACATCTGTACCTTTTCAATGTATTTTTTGAGTTACAGCCGAAATACTGAAAAAAGAAAAGTCAAAGCGTTGCAACGTCACGGCGGAATGTGTCATATATATTTTTTGTATTTGTAACAGACGAAACTATTGATGCATAAAATGGTAAAGGGCAAAAGAACTTCTTTTTAGCAATCAAAAAAGATTTTTCAAATCGGCTCCCCTCCCACTAACATTTACACACAAGATCCTCTGTAATTACTCTTAGTTTTAAGAAAAATGTAATTACAAAAGCGGACTCGGTAAATAATTTTATGAAAAAAAAGTTTTTTCAATTCGAGGGAATTTTCTTAGCTCCTTAAAAAAATAAAGTGTTTATCCCTCATGAATAATAAAAACTTCAAATTCTTTTAATCAATTTTTTTCTATTCTGAAAATATGTCTGAATATTTTTTTCAAAACAATATTAAAATAAAACAACACGGGTATTAGATTGTTCAGCATCATGTTCTGATTTAATAGTACTTTATGCAACAAGTTGGAAAAGAATGATTTTTTCAGTACGAGTTGTACATTTAAGCAACAAGGTTCACCGAGTTGGATAAGTACGACAAGTGCTGAAAAATCAAGTTTTGCAACGAGTTCCACAAAAAATTTGCAATTCCGAAAAACAAATTTCTGTGCTGAAAAGTAGAAATTTTCAGCATTTGTTTTGAAAAGTGTTTCTATTCGATTCTGTTATTTTTAGTAGAGAAAAGTAGGCTGTTTCGTCGTACTAGAATGACAGGAAAAGTAAGTAGTTTCAGAACAAAAATGCAAAACGATTAATAAACATAATATAGACTTTCTTAGTGAGCGAGACAAAAGTAATGTTTAGTGATAAATTGTAATTATGTCTCCTAAATCTAATTCCTACCACTTTTCCGAAGACAACGAGTCGATCAGAAATTAGCTTATGGTACATATTTGTATATGTTCTCATATTCTTTTTGTTTGAAAAGCCCGATCAATTTTACAGAGACTGCCATTGAAAAATTGATGAAGCTAAAAAGCTTGTTTTTGAAATATCCATGCATCCCGACAAAGTTATATTATAACCTCAAAACACAAAACAAATATTGATTTGTGAAAATTTGCGGAAATAACTCATCATATTGCTAAACTTAAAATTTCATCGCTCAACCCATCACCCTTCAGGCGCAATCTAACAAGATCATCGTTCAAAAGTTGCCTACTTCCAGGCAACTACAAACCCTGGAAATTCCCAACACTTTTCCCCCTCGAATACCGGAGCGGTCATTGGTCCACTCCGTCGTCGACAGTTCCTCTGCTTCTGCTGCCTCGGTGGCCGGCAGATTCTCGAACAATGCAGATGTTTGTATAATTTATGGACTTTCTCACACATAAATTACATCATCTAGTGGTGTGGTGTCTAACTTTTGCTTCTTCTTTTTTCTTCTTTTCTCATTTCTCACCACACGATGCCGGCTATCAATCCTGCTCCAATTGGGGATGATCTTTTTCTGCCTGCTTCCACCTCTCTTTTCTGACTGTTGTTGTTGTTGTTGTTGGCAGAGCTGTGAACATAAAAAGCAACATTATGCTGCAAATGCTGGTATGCGCTCTTGAGGAAGCAAAGAGGCTCGCGAGAGAAGGGCTAAATTGCCACTAGACCGGGAGGATTATCGTAAAAACAGAAGTAATCGACGAAAGTATATCGTCACGGTGGAAGTTATTGCTGATTACGCACTACCGCGGCTGATTCCGGTAGAAACATGTAATTCGCCAATCGGTAATGGATCGTACATGGTGATAAAATTTCACGGTCACGCGGATCGGATTAGCAGCTATTACGACTTTTTTTTGTGGCTTTCGCACAATTATTACTGAACATAACCTCAATGTTTTGAATCTCGAATCTACAAGCCTAAATTAAGGCGAATACAACTTTTACCCCGATTTTGACGTAGGTCATCCTTTATGGAAGAGGAATGAAGAAACAGGATGATATCCATTACACCTGCTTTGGTGTAGACATCCACGAACACGAGGTTCAGCAACTTCACGAAGGTGGTATGCCGGAACGTAGACCTACCTCGAGGGGGCATTTAAATGCCAGTGAAAGGGTTGTAGTTAGTTGAAACGGTGAATTTATTGAAATTTATTATGAAATCTTCAATAATGTAATTCTATTGGATGTAAAAATTTTAAACAATTACGAGAGTAACGTTAAAATTAGTAAGTGAGAGACTGAGTGTACAGTAAAAAAAAATCATGGTAATATTACATCCGGGAAGGGGTACATTTTTTATGTCAGAAAAATGTGTAATTTTACCTCTGAAAATGTGCAGTTTAACCACTGTTCTGTTTTAATGTCACTTTTTAAGTATAAATTAGCTTAGCTTAGCTTAGCTTGGTTGACCGTACTCTAGCCGAGCATAAAGCTCGCAATAGCTAGGTTGGCGCCGATAAGGAAAATAAATGCGTCAGGAATGTGCCGAATGACACATCACCATTCATTTGTCCTTTTGGTCGACTCCTCACGATCAACGGGGGAGGTGGGGAGGGATTTGATGATTGGATATCCTATAGAGATGCCTAAGAACTTAGACGACCTCCAAGATATCCGGATTTGGAAGGGGAAAGGGTTTTATGGGATACTTCACCGACGAATGAAGTAGTGGGCGTTGGTAAATAATGAGAAAATTGAAATGCAATAATATAATAAGGAAGAAATTAGAACGCTCTCACCAAATTCATATCTGGGATCATCCAACCAGCTCCCAACTCCGATGTAAATCTCTTCCGTAGGCCACGTAGCCTCCCCCAGTTAGGTCAGCAGTTGACGCTGTTGACGCCATCCACATCCGGCATCCGCAAACCACCGACGTCGTCCAAGAAAATATCTGCAGAAGCACTTTCAAAACTTGGTCCTTTCCCTTCCACTTCCATGGAATCTCCTGCGATGCCGGATGTAGAATCCAGCTGGTCCACCGCAGTAACGACTGCCGCCGTCACCGTCGAACTGGTTTCCAGCTTCCGCAGGCGTTTGGCCCTGATTTTTCCAGAATGAGCTCCTTCTCGGATTGTTCCGCTTAAGAAACTTTCACTACTGAAGCCATTTTTATTCCATAGCTTTTCAAACAATTTCTTCTTATGAATTTGAAAAAAAAAATATATTTATATTCAATAAACAAGAATTTTTTGAAAAAAAAAAGTGACAACTCGAAAAATGAACGCGCCTGCACGCCCCGACTACTACGATCCATCTGTCACTTTTTAAGTCTAAATTGAGGTAAAATTAAATCTTAAAAGAGGTAATATTAAACCTTCCAAAATTACAGCTACAAAACATTAACATTTTTTTACTGTGTAAGTGAGTGAATGAGTAAGTGAGAGACTGAGTTAGTGAGTGAATGAGTAAGTGAGAGACTGAGTTAGTGAGAGATTTAATGTTGAGAGATTGAGTAAGGAGGTGAAAGACTGAGTAAGTGCGTGAATGATTAAGAGATTTAATAAGTGAATTCCCGTACTTGCAGAATTGCAGAATTAATATAATAAAAAAAACGTTACTTAATCCACCTTTGCCTTCCTCACATTCATAAAGTCAATACAATCAGTAAAAATAGCAACATTCCCCCTTAACATGTTTAACAAATCAACTTTATTACTCATTTCTTTTGATAGGGTTCGCAGACCTTCAATATTTCTGGCTCATCGGCAAGTCTGATAAAAAACCTATTCAACGATAGTTTGCATGGAAGATTCAGACAATATTTTTATCACAATATCTGAAATCTGGAGCAACATTTGAAAAGGGCGCATAAGCATTTTGATAGCTGCAACTATTTAGCAAATTCAGAGAAAACAAGTAACTATTTAACAAATCCCAAAGTTTTGAGAGGTAGCTCGGGAGGCAAGCTATTGTTTTACACTTCGAGTTTTGTGAAACAGTTTCCCGAAGGTTGATAATTAGCAAATTAGTTCAAACTGTCAAAGTGCTTATCCGCCCTTTTCTCGTGTTGCTCCAGAAATCTGGCCTCCAAAATGTGTATAAATAACACTTAAGTGCTAATAACTTTTGATAGGGTTGTCAGATCTTCAATGTTTTGGACTCATTGGAAAGGTCTTTTTAATATTTTAATATTTTAATATAATTTTTATGAAAATGTATAACATGATAGGTTTTCTTGCAAAAAACACCCTTTTTACAATCTTCCGGACATACGCCAAAATCGTTTTTTTTTAGCATAACTTTTGAAGTACTCAAATAAACTTGCTGATTTCAAATAGAGACCTATGGGACCCCAAGACGGATCGAATGAGACTAATGCGGTCAAAATCCGATCATCCAGTCCGGAGATAACCGAGTGACAATTTTTTGTCCACCCACCTACACACATCCACACAGACATTTGCTCAGAACATGATTCTGAGTCGATATGTTCACGTGAAGGTGGGTCTACGAGGTCAAACTAATTAGTTTATTTTTCGAGTGATTTTATAGCCTTTCCTCAGTATGGTGAGGAAGACAAAAACTAATTAAAAATTTAAAAAATTAAGGATGAAAATTTTTAAAACTCAGATCCTCAAAAATCCAAATATTTTAAAACTCGATTTAAAAAAATTCAAGAGTTTGATTATTTAAGAGATCAGTATATCAAAAATTGATCAACAGTTACAAATTCAAAGAAAATGTAATTTCAAAAATTGAAGTAAAACTTAAAAAAAAATCAAACATTTTAAAACTCGAATATAAAAAATAGAAATAGTTTGTATCGAGACTTCGTTCTCTATTATCCGAAGATCTCGTTACAATTTCGAATCTCCAAATTCCTAAAAAAGAGTTTCTAACCTAAAATTTGATTGAAATTTTTTCCAAAAATGTGTTATTTTTATGATTAAAGATTTTTAAGAAGAGAATACAAAAAGTCTGAATTTTTAATAAAAATTATTTCAATTTTAAAGAAAATTAAATAGGATGTGTAAACAACGTGACATTTTTTGAGCAAAAATCAATTATATAATTAATTATATTTATTTTTTGTTTGACATAGTCTAATATCTCCTTTATTATTCCTTCATAGAAAGTTCGATAAAAATGCATCAAGTATTTTGGTTCATATAAGAATAAAAATTGGTAGCACCGTTACAGATACAATGTATTATTTACGTAAATTTACCTATTATTTTTACACACATAATTAGTCTGTTCAAAAACAATTGAAGATCAAAAATTAATCCTTGAACAAACATTTATTAGAAATTTATTTAACTCAAAATAAATGTGTTCTTTGAAAGCAAAAAAAAAATAAACAAAATTGTTTATTGTAATACCGTCTTTAGTTATCAACTTTTTATCAGGCTAAAATATTAACCCTTAAAAATATTAAACTCCCTATACGATTACATTATTGAACTAAGCTTGAAATCGGTTACATAATAAAATCGATCCCAATAAAACCAGACATTGAAAAAAAAACTACCCCAAAATCCATCAATTCGAAATATACAAACGTCCCTTCAAAAAGACTACTTCAAATTACTAAAATAATAAAACATCAAATTTATAACAACTAAAAATAAAGTGCTTGATTCCAACCAACTAGCAAGATTGAGTAAGTTTATTTATTTATTTTTTAACCCATTAAGGCTGTTTCGGCTCTAGACTGAGTAAGTGAGAGACTGAGTGAGTGAGAAACTGAGTGAGTAAATGAGAGATTTGGTGAGTGAGAAACTGATTAATTGGAAGAATGAATTGGTGAGACACAGAGTATGTGAGTAAGTAAATGATTGATTAAGTGATTGAACGAGTGGGGACCATCCACAAACCACGTGGACACTTTTTTGGAATTCTCAACCCCCCTCCCCCCCATCGTGGACAATTTCCATACAAATAAAATCTTTTTTGTATGGAGCGTGGACAATCGTCGAAACCCCCCCCCCCCTCAAGTTGTCCACGTGGTTTATGGATGGTCCCGTGAGATACTGAGTTAGTGAGAGACTGAGTGATTGAGTGAGTAAATGATTGAATGAGTGAGATACTCAGTATGTGAGAGACTGAGTAGTGAATGAGTTAATGATTGAATGAGTGAGATACTTATTAGGTGAAAGATTGAGTAACATTATTTTTTTATCAGAGAGCCTTTTAAGCCATTAAGGCTGTTTCGGCTCTAGATTGAGTAAGTGATAGACTGAGTGAGTGAGAAACTGAGTGAGTGAATGAGTAAGTGAGAGATTTAGTGAGTGAAAAAATGGTTAGTTGGAAAAATGAGTAGGTGAGACACAGATTATGTGAGTTAGTAAATGATTGAGATACTGAGCTAGTGAGAGACTGAGTGATTGAGTGAGTGAGATACTGAGTAAGTAAGATACTGAGTAAATGAGAGACTAAGTTCGTGAGAGACTGAGTAAGTAAGAGACTGATTAAGTGAGAGTCTGAGTAAGTGAGTGAGTAGATTATTGAGTGAGTGAGAGACTGAGAGAGTGAAAGACTGAGTGAGTAAGTGAGAGTAGTCAGTGGAAAATAGATTAATTCGAAGAATGAGTAGGTGAGACACAGAGTGTGTGAGTAAGAAAGTGATTGATTTAGTGATTGAACGAGTGAGATACCGAGTGAGTAAGATACTGAACAGGTGAGAGACTGAGTGAGTGAATGAGTAAGTGTAAGACTGAGTAAGTGAGAGATTTAGTCGATAAGAAACTGATTAATTGACGGAATGAGTAAGTGAGATACTAAATAAGTGAGTAAGTAAGTTATTGATTAAGAAATTGAACGAGCGAGATACTGAGTAAGTGAGAAACTGAGTGAGTGAGAGACTGAGTAAGTGAGAGACTAATTAAGTAAGAGAATTATTAAGTAAAAGACTGAGTAAGTGAGTGAGTAAATGATTGAGTGAGTGAGATAATGAGTACGTGAAAAATTGATTAAATGGGTAACTGAGTAAGTGACAAATTTGTGATTGATAAAAGTGAGAGAAAGAAAATTTGAGTATGACTTGACTAGTTAAAGTCTGTCAAACTATGTTTTGTCCACGACCAATATTCATGAACTAACTCTATATCTTGCCAACCGCAGACTTCACCACTGACCCTTACCATGACTCTTGAAAACTGCTGCTTCGTTTGCTCCTTTGAACTCGCGTGCTTCACATGATTCCTTACCCAGGCTACTGCTCTACCTCGTAATTCTTTACAAAGTCTTCTCCGTCTACTTCGTCATCGTCGGAATCTCCCAACCTGCCCGAAGGCCGGAAGGCTTCTTCTTACCTCAACTTCTACTTCTTGCTCTACGGCGTGAACATGATGGACGTGTGACGGCGCCGGAATTGGGTGCTATTGCAAGGTTCGACCTCGACTTTAGCTCGATGCGAAGGAGCGGAGGATTGTAGAGGATTTAAAGTTGGTTGGAATTAGCCTGTCTGGGGAACGACTTGCGGTTTCTCGCTGGGCGAACCTAAAGTGAACATGCAAATGAGATTAGCTCGGGAAGTGATTTAAAGTACGTAAGTTGCTGGATTAGTGGATCAATTACACGGCATTCCCTTAGATTTTTCTGTGATTAGTGATTAGTTATTGAACACATCAAATTCGCTGGATTTTTTTTTCATTCGGTCCAGTTTGGGGTCCCATAAATCCGTTTTGAAAATTATTAAGGTTAAAACAAATTTTGGTAGAGGCAAAAAAGGATTGGTTTTCAGATAACCTCAAAAGTTTCGGCTTATGTCGGAAATCAAGTTCTTGACAATCGACCTCTAGCGGATACATTTGGAAACCAGTTTTTCTAAGCTTTTATGAAGGCTTTTTGCATGCATTCAGGCGCAATAAAAAACAAACAGCAAGCCTCTGCAATTGATTTTGTAAGAAATTTCAGACGAAGGTTCGGATATCATCACCCTTACTGAAAATCTGTTACGATGGTTTTGAATCCGCGGCCACACTTCTCCATCGACTACTAAATGATAGCTGCGACGGTTTTATTATGCAACACGTGCGTGGGAGTTTTCGCACTAAAATAAAGGAAGCAGACAGCTCGCGCACAGAACTAACCTAATTTCCCGTTTCGAGCCGCGTTGAAGCTGCTTGAATTTCAAATTTCACGCCATCACAGTCGCCCCCTAATCAAATGCAAACACTAAACGGAAACTTCCGGCCGATGCAGCGCAGCACCAACGAAGCCTGAAATTACAATTCACTCCCATCCCTACCCCCCTCGAAAGAACCGGCCAAGTTCTGTGCAAACAATCTCCGGATTCAATTTAACGAAGAGCTGCAAACAATTCCGAGTCCTTTCACCGCTGCGCCGTGGGCCACGTGGCACTTGTTCTTCTTCGTGTTACAAGGACCTTGCCCAAATTTCAGCTGAGCAGCTGAGTCACACGTGGGATGGTGCAGTGTCCTGAATTTCGGGGATATTGGGGCTGCGTCACCGCCAGGGCCACGGGATCGAAACAGCTGGGCGATTCTCTGCCAAGTCGACAATCGTGGAGAATTTCCCTTGCACCCTTAAAAAGGTGACCATTCTCCAGAGAACCTCCCAAAATCGAGAGCGGTGAACGACTTTTGGCAAGGATTTTCGACGGTGTTCCAGCCAGCAACAGCAGCAGCAGCCATTGCATCATCGTCCTCGTTGGGTGTTCCTGCCCTATGCCAAGGACTTTCTTTGTCAGCACCGCGCGCGCCACTGACTATCGAACTCTTGGCTGGATTGTGCCACGGGGTGAATTCCACCATAACTAACTTGGCTGGTTCGTGGTATGGTGCTGATGTTCTTGATGGGGTGCTCGCTGCTGCTGATTTTGAGGTTGGTGATAAAAGGCGAAGATTTTCAAGATGTGGTTCGAGGGAAAATGGCGCGGTTTTGGCGTTCTGGTGGACCGTGTTTTACAATGATGGATAATTGTGGTGTCTTGAAATGATGTGGTGTAAGTTCCATAGATTATTACTCTCTTATCTCTTCAATGCATTTTGCAGTAAGCAAAAGGAAAAGACTTGAAAATTATAGAAAAATCCAAATTTCATTTCACTTACTGAAAACAGATATGTCTTGGATTCGCGCAAAAATGTACTTGCAAAATCAAGAGAATGAACTCTCTGTGGTGATCGATGTGATGATGTGATGATCAAAGGTAATATTCGGGGCACTTTTAGAGCTCTTAAAAACTTTAGTAACAGTCATTTTAAGCAAATTTAAAACTTAAATATCTCGAAAAATTGCAGGCCAAATTTTAAGCGTCACATCGCATTCAAAAGGGGAGAATCGCTGAACAAATCTCAGGGGTGTTTTTCTTTAAAGTCGAGATATCTTCATTTGAAAATGTCTAATTTTCAAGGGAAAAGTGTTTGGAACCACCCTAACGAAATTCAATAATTGTCCAACTATACGTTTTTCAAGTAATTTTGCCCGCTGTGTCCGAATCTGTCCAAATTGGTACACAGAAAAAAAAATCATGATAATATTACATCTGGGAAGGGGTATATCTTTTATGTCTTTTACCTCTGGAAATGTGTAATTTTGCCACTATTCTGCTGTAATGTCACTTTTTCAGTCTAAATTGTGGTAAAATTACATCATAAAAGAGGTAGTATTCAACCTTCCAAATTTACATTATTTTTTACTGTGTACGTCAAAACACAAAAATGTTTGTTATTTAGAGCTCTGAAAGTGCCCGAACATGAGCTTTCTCTATAAATTTGCCCTGAATTGCTATGTTTAAAAAAAAAATTGAAGGTTAGCTCAGATGTTTTCACTAATTTGGTCGTAGAAGGCGTAGATAAAATCTTGGTGTCTTCGACAAAGTTGCTTGGCTAGAATACAAAAAACTCCCAAAAATATTACTGAGCAGTTCTCTGCGACATCGGTCTATTTTTATTAATTTTAATTTTTGATTTTTTCATTCCGGCTACACAGGGATGGAAAAATCGCGTAAAAATCAATTTCGCTTGCGAACTTTCTTCCCCCGCGAAAGAGAGAGGAGGCAAATAACGCAATAGAAAATCGCTCCCGAAATTTGCTAAAAAACACAATTTTTATTTTTTTATTTTTTGATATGTTTTAAGGGACATGCCAACTTTTATGAAATTTCTAAGTTGTGGAAAAAATCTTTGACCAAGTTATGAATTGTTGAATCAATACTGATTTTTTTTCAAAAACTCGAAATATTGTTTGCAACAATTTTTTAACTTCACTTTTGTAAAATGTAAAATTGAATTTGCATCTGCTAAAATATTTTTGAAAAACTGAAAAAATTCTCTATATTTTGCTTTTTAGAACATTTTTGATACGACTTTAAGGTGCTGAGATATTGCCATGCAAAGATTTAAAAACAGGAAAATTCATGTTTTCTTAGTCTCACCCAATTTTTTAATGCCGATATATCAGCAACTAATGGTTCGATTTTGAATGTGAAAATATGAAAAAATCGTGAAATTTAACAATCTTTTCGAAAACAATGTTTTCAATTATTTTTTAAATCAAGAAAAACATTTCAATTGGGCGTAATATTGAATATTTGGCCCTTTTGAAATGTTATTTTTTATTTTTTTTAAATTTATTTTTTTTTAAATAATAAAATGTAGTTTTCAGAAAATTTTACGAAAATTTCCTATTTTAACATTGAAAATTGAACCATTAGTTGCTGAGATATCGACATAAGAAAATTGTGGGTTATTTGGCTGCCAAATTTGTATGGAAAATAATTTGGACAAATAAATGATGCAAAATGGCTTCTTTGGGTATGCCGAAGGCACAAAAAAAAAGTTTCTGACGGATTAAAAAATACAAAAAAATATCCAATAATCGAAATCTCAGAGAACTGCTCTACTAAAAAGTTAGACTTTGAAAATCACCATAATCGTGAACTACCCTAATGTTCAACCAAACCAAAAGTTGCCCCTTTTTATTTAAATTTACAACTTTTTTGAAGACACCAAAGCTAAAAACTTCACAATTTTTTGGAAAATCCATTTTACACTTCATTTTGCAATTTCAATCACTTGAAAAATCTAATAACATTGGCTAATGGCATTCTTTAGGTCTCAAATAAGCTGTTAACATCAAAACATTCGATATGTTTCATAAAATTTTGCTAGAATTTAAAAAAAATCAGAACCATAATTTTCTGCTTTGCCTTCTCGGTGCTTCGGACGTCAGTGAAATGTTACACATTGTTGGTAAACTTATAATTTTATTTTATTTAATTGTTTTGGCATTAACAACAGCGTTTAACGGTGCACATCAACCAGAGCTTTTGCACCCAGATTTGTGTTACAGACATTTTAGTATCTTCAAAACTACGGGAACTATCGATATAATTTTTGATTCATCCCCTAAAGTACAGTCTACCAAATAATTTATAACAAAGTTTGACTATTTTTACAATCAGATTTTTGCAGGATTGGGTCCGTAAGTTTGACTATTTTGGTAAAAGAAGACAACAACTTCCTTGGTTGCTGTGCACCCTTAAACAAACTTTAAATGAAAGTTGATCTTAGAATTCATCAAATAACACGGTTTTGAAATTCATAATGCGAACTTATATCCAAGTAATTGATAAAACAAGATGAGGTGTCCGGGTTTCGAAGCGTCCGGGAATTCGAATCATGACGTTAGAAGTGGCGTGTATTGTTTTATTCACAAAGCCCATTCAATTGCCTACAAGTTTGGTTTTTACCACTTTTGATACGATGAATGGCTTTGAGATACAGTATGTAAAAATGGCATAGGGTAGAGGACCCAGTTTTCGCCCTGCTCCAGTTTTCGCCCACCTACTGGATTTAATCTGTATTTAGCAAACTCATACCGTTTTTTGGTTGAATTTATAATGCAGGTTTACATATTCATTCATTTCTAGTACTAATTGAAACTTTCCTAATGAATATCTTTTGTTTATTATGTTTTTATAAGCTTTTCAAAAAAGCCTTACTGCAGCCGCCATATTTTTGTCAATTTAGACTACAGCGGGTAATAATGTTAATGAGGGAAAACAACTCATTTTGTCCGAAAATAATGCAAATGAATAATTAATTAGTTCACTGTATGTCTGAATTTCATGAAAATCTAGTGATTTACCTGTTTTAAACGTTTACCAAAGGTTATTTCAATAAAATAAAGAGGGCGATTTCTGGGGTCATGAAAAAACATGAGATCCAATTTTCGCCCAGGGCGAAATCTAGTATTGTGTTTTCAGATTTTATCTAGAACCAGTTTTCGTTTACCATAAAAACGAATCTGATCGCAGTGAAATGTGCTTGAAAATATATTTGGAACATTCTAGATTATTTTTAAAGGTTAAATAATCATTTTAATTACTTTCATTCATAAGGGGTTTTGGTTCAAATGTTGTAAAAGTTTACTGGTACATAGGAGAACAAATTAAGCAGAGGATGGAGAAGTAGTTACACATGTGCTTTAATATTTTTATTAAGAGGTACTCGATGTTTTATATTGAGTCAATTCGAGAGCAAATGACCCATAAGGTTAAAGCTCCCCTAACAAAATCCACAACAACATGGAGCTAATTGTAACTGTGTGCCCTTATCTTGGGTGAACAGGGACACATGAGTTCTATCACAAATTTTGATTCAGTCATATTTTTTTAATGAGAGTGAGAACATGTTTTGGTTTTAGTTGTAATAGACAGAGAATCTCAAAATAAGTAGGATAATATCTGAAAAAAAAACTCCTAGGATTTTTTGAACCTCAATTTATAATATGTACGTCAAAATATGTGCACATCAATGAAATTTAGCTTCGGGAACATGTTGTGTATCAATAAGTGACCATATTTGCTTAGCTTTGTGTCATAATTTCATTTGATTTATTGATTTTTGTCGTGGGCGAAAACTGGTTCCAAGGGTGGGCGAAAATTGGATTTAGGGGGGCGAAAATAGGCTCTTCAGAGCACTTTATTAAAACGCAAAATTTTATAAAAAATGAACATGTAATTGTAAAAACCTTGTGGAAACTTAAAATCAAATAGTTTATGAACGTTCTACAACAAATAGAACCAAAAACCATAAATTGTCATCAAATTCTCATCAAATTTCCTAGATTGCCACTATAAAGTGGGCGATTTCTGGGTCCTCTACCCTATATAAACCTACAGGATACATGTCTTCAAAGTTTCATTGAAATCAAGAGGGTTGGGTATAAAAGAACCAGAAAAATTCCTGATTTACTCAAACACACAAATAAAACCAAAAATGAAGCGAAACACCCCACAACCGTGTAATTATCCAATAATCCAGCAACTTACGTACTTCAAATCACTTCCACAGCTAATCTCATTTGCAGGAAAAGGGGGTGCATAACAGGCAAAGAAAACTTTATTTTCAAATGGCTAATTATTAGAAATATATTTATAGAAATTAATTGTTAGAAAAACAGTCACAATTATTCAACGGACTTCAGATTTCATGGTTCTATTTGTTAAAATGTCGCAGAACAGGAACCTGTAATCTGCATTTTTGCCTTCCTCACTGAGGTAAGGCTATAATCCTGCTCGAAAAATAAACTTTTTAAAAACAGCTCGTAGACCTATATTCATGTATACCTATCGACTAAGAATCGAAAACTGAACAAATGTCTGTGTGTGTATGTGTGTGCGTATTCACTTTGGTGCTCAAAATTCTTGACAAGTTTTCTCGGCACTTGCTGATCCGATTTGAGTCAAACAAGTTGCATTCGATTTGTTTTGGTGCCCCATACTGCACTATTGAATTGTTTGAAGATCCGATAAGTAGTTCAAAAGTTACGTATAAAAAAGTGTCAGAGTTGCGAATCAGGTGCTGGAATTTTGATGCCGGATCTCATTTATCTACATGTAAACTATGTCCAGATCCATCATCCGACCCATCTTTGGTTAGGTTATCAAAATACCTTTGTAATGAGTCCAAAACATTGCAGATCTGGCAACCCTGTCTCAAGTTATGACCACTTAAGTGATATTGATGTACTTTTTTGAAGCCGGATCTCACTTAAATGTATGTAAAGTATGTCTAGATCCATCATCCGACCCATTTTTGTTTTGGTAATAAAAAGACCTTTCTAATGAGTCCAAAACATTGAAGATCTGGCAACCTTGTCTCGAGATATGACCACTTAAGTGATATTTATGCACATTTTTGAAGCCGGATCTTACTTAAATGTATGTAAACTATGTCCAGATCCATCATCCGACCCATTTTTGTTTTGGTAATAAAAAGACCTTTCTAATGAGTCCAAAACATTGAAGATCTGGCAACCCTGTCTCGAGATATGACCACTTAAGTGATATTTATGTACTTTTTTGAAGCCGGATCTCACTTAAATGTATGTAAACTATGTCCGGATCCATCATCCGACCCATCGTTGGTAAGGTAATTGAAAGGCCTTTCCAATGAGTACAAAACATTGAAGATCTGGCAACCCTGTCTCGAGTTATGACCACTTAAGTGATATTTATGTACTTTTTTGAAGCCGGATCTCACTTAAATGTATGTAAACTATGTCTGGATCCATCATCCGACCCATCGTTGGTAAGGTAATTGAAAGGCCTTTCCAAAGAGTCCAAGACATTGAAGATCTGGCAACCCTGTCTCGAGTTATGACCACTTAAGTGATATTTATGTACTTTTTTGAAGCCGGATCTCACTTAAATGTATGTAAACTATGTCCGGATCCATCATCCGACCCATCGTTGGTAAGGTAATTGAAAGGCCTTTCCAATGAGTACAAAACATTGAAGATCTGGCAACCCTGTCTCGAGTTATGACCACTTAAGTGATATTTATGTACTTTTTTGAAGCCGGATCTCACTTAAATGTATGTAAACTATGTCTGGATCCATCATCCGACCCATCGTTGGTAAGGTAATTGAAAGGCCTTTCCAAAGAGTCCAAGACATTGAAGATTCATTATGCTCAATGATCTTATTCCAACAAAAGCAAAACTTTTTCGCCATAAGGTTAGGGATACTAATACAAATTTATGTGAATATTGTAATAAGTTAGATACATCAAAGCATCGTATAAAGTTATGTAGCAGCAGTAGATTAGTTTGGAATAGCGTAAAAAAAAACTATAATTAGAAAACTAGGCTTAGACATAGTAAACCCTGAGGAGTTGCTAGGGAAAACGTTAAAAAAAGAAAAAGAAATATTAGGTTTGTGGTTAGTAGTTGAAGCAATTGCCTACAATTTGAAAAACTTTGGAAATGGTACAGTAGCAGATTTTGAATGTAAAGTTAGTGGAACAACAAGAAATTTTACGACAGAGTTTTTGGAAAATGGATTTGTTATATTTGAAGATTTGAAGACCTATAAATAAAAAGCCTTTAAACCGGAAAAAAAAAAGATCTGGCAACCCTGTCTCGAGTTATGAACACTTAAGTGATATTTATGTACTTTTTTGAAGCCGGATCTCACTTAAATGTATGTAAACTATGTCCTGATCCATCATCCGATCAATCGTTGGTTAGGTTTGAAGAACGCTCAGTCTCAAGTTATGACCGCTTAAGTGTATTTTTTTTATTGAGAAATAGATGGAATTGGTGTCCAAACCCATCATTTCACCAAATGTTGGTAAAAAGTGAGGAAGGCGCCAACCACATAGGTGGATTAAGTTAGTTTTTTTTTTTAAATATTTGAGTCAGGTTTTAATCACCATATTCAAATCTTGATTTAAATCCCCGAAATACATTTTGAAAACGAAGCTTAAAATAACTTTTTATAAAACTTTACACAACATTGCATCGTTTTAAGCGTTTAACTTCACGCAGAAAAATAAGGCATAATTGAATCAACAAAACGTTTTCTTGATTTGAAAATCAAGATTTTTGTGGAATTAAGAAAATCAAGGTTTGATAAAACGCAAAATCGGCGTTGATTATATTCAACAAAAATTTGGTTGAATCAAACCTCGTACAGGCTGATTCTACAAAATATTTTTCTGCGTGTTGTAACCCATCACATCGTGGCACAAACAAATCTCGCTCAGATGTGCATTTTCAGTCTTTGTTCACTCTCTCTTGATGCAAACGTATGTCCAGATCCATCATCCGACCCATTTTTGTTTTGGTAATAAAAAGACCTTTCTAATGAGTCCAAAACATTGAAGATCTGGCAACCTTGTCTCGAGATATGACCACTTAAGTGATATTTATGCACATTTTTGAAGCCGGATCTTACTTAAATGTATGTAAACTATGTCCAGATCCATCATCCGACCCATTTTTGTTTTGGTAATAAAAAGACCTTTCTAATGAGTCCAAAACATTGAAGATCTGGCAACCCTGTCTCGAGATATGACCGCTTAAGTGATATTTATGTACTTTTTTGAAGCCGGATCTCACTTAAATGTATGTAAACTATGTCCGGATCCATTATCTGACCCATCGTTGGTAAGGTAATTGAAAGGCCTTTCCAATGAGTACAAAACATTGAAGATTTGGCAACCCTGTCTCGAGTTATGACCACTTAAGTGATATTTATGTACTTTTTTGAAGCCAGATCTCACTTAAATGTATGTAAACTATGTCTGGATCCATCATCCGACCCATCGTTGGTAAGGTAATTGAAAGGCCTTTCCAAAGAGTCCAAGACATTGAAGATCTGGCAACCCTGTCTCGAGTTATGAACACTTAAGTGATATTTATGTACTTTTTTGAAGCCGGATCTCACTTAAATGTATGTAAACTATGTCCGGATCCATTATCTGACCCATCGTTGGTAAGGTAATTGAAAGGCCTTTCCAATGAGTACAAAACATTGAAGATCTGGCAACCCTGTCTCGAGTTATGACCACTTAAGTGATATTTATGTACTTTTTTGAAGCCGGATCTCACTTAAATGTATGTAAACTATGTCCTGATCCATCATCCGATCAATCGTTGGTTAGGTTTGAAGAACGCTCAGTCTCAAGTTATGACCGCTTAAGTGTATTTTTTTTATTGAGAAATAGATGGAATTGGTGTCCAAACCCATCATTTCACCAAATGTTGGTAAAAAGTGAGGAAGGCGCCAACCACATAGGTGGATTAAGTTAGTTTTTTTTTAAATATTTGAGTCAGGTTTTAATCACCATATTCAAATCTTGATTTAAATCCCCGAAATACATTTTGAAAACGAAGCTTAAAATAACTTTTTATAAAACTTTACACAACATTGCATCGTTTTAAGCGTTTAACTTCACGCAGAAAAATAAGGCATAATTGAATCAACAAAACGTTTTCTTGATTTGAAAATCAAGATTTTTGTGGAATTAAGAAAATCAAGGTTTGATAAAACGCAAAATCGGCGTTGATTATATTCAACAAAAATTTTGTTGAATCAAACCTCGTACAGGCTGACTCTACAAAATATTTTTCTGCGTGTTGTAACCCATCACATCGTGGCACAAACAAATCTTGCTCAGATGTGCATTTTCAGTCTTTGTTCACTCTCTCTTGATGCAAACGCAGAAGCAAAAACAACTTTGCAGACGTGAAACTCGAATCAAGTTGTTTGTTTTTAGTTTGTACCCCTTTGCTCAAGTAGTTAGAGCGAGGGAAAGGGTTGCAACACTCACAGTGACTTGTGTACATCTCGACCCCGGGGAAAATGCACTCTTTGTAGTCTGCCCCTCGACTCGTCCGGATCTTCCGGAAGGATGCGTGGGTTCATGGAATCCTCATCCCAACCACCCTCACCACCAAACCCCTTGAAAACGCTGGCTCGCTCTCTTCACGTGCCAGCTGCTGCCATGGTGGCAAAAGTCGAAGTCGTCGTCGTCGTAAAAAAAGGTCCTTGGACTGCTTGCTGACACCAGCGGAAACGTTGGCCGTCCTCGACGGAACTGGGTCAGGATCACGAAGCGAAGGACTAAATTTAGCACTATTAGTCACTTGTGGCGTGAAGAAGTGGGCGTGCGAGTGAGTGAGTGGGAAGAAGTGGGGTCGGTTTCCCCTTCTTCTTCACTTCTCCGCATGTATCACCATCGTCATCGTTTAAGGGGAGAAAAAGTCGTGCCAAAAATAAAGAGTGTAAGGGAGGGTGTGACATTGTTGGGAATGCTGGATTGTTGGAATTGACGAAATAAATAAGAAAATTGGACAAATTTACTTTACTAGGTCAGTAAAATGACTTTGAGCAAAAGTTTGACAACATCTTTGTGCGAAAAGGTACTCAATATAACATACTGCAATGTTTTTTTACACAACCAACGGGAGTCAAACACAGCACTTACAGAGAGGACGGAAGCCGTAGTCCGCTCGGCTATCAGACCGCTGAAAATTAGAATATAGAATATATATATGAAAAATCATTAAAAAATTATAGTGTTTTAGAATCGGGATGATGTCAGCCATTTATTGCAATTATAATCGATTTTCGCAAAAAACACTTTTTTCAAAAAACCATACCTCCACGCCATTTAATCAAATTTAAACTGTCTTAGGCGCAAAAGAAAGGTGATTAGTTTGGATATTA